>NW_008359441.1:1865015-1882519 GCF_000622305.1 Nannospalax galili | reverse complement strand
ATTCATTCAGAAGTTTATCTCTATCTTCCTTCAGTTCTTTGATTTTTTTGTGTGTTCTTTAAATTCACTGAATTCTTTTATTGTGTTTATAATTGTCCTTTTGAGTTCCCTGTCCTGCAGTATCTCTAGGCGGTTGTCATTGTGCTCCTCTAGAGGATTACTGGTATTTGGTGGGGATATGTTATTTTGGTTTTTCATGTTATTATTTTTTCTCTGTGATTTTGACATGTGAATTTCTTTTGTAGTTTCTGACTCTTCAAGTTTAGTTCTGCTTCTTTTATTTTTGAACTTTATGTGTCTTTGTGGTTTACTTTTTGGGCATGAAAAGCTGGTTCATCTAAGCTTCCAGTTCTCTCTTTTGATTTTGTATTGGAATGGCCGGATTGCTTTTGTCTTCAGGACTTTCCACAGAGGCCCAAGTCAGATGAGGATCAGATGCTGTCAGTCTTTCTCCTAAGGTCTGGATCCCTCCAGGAAAGATTTTGGCCTCAGGAATTTTGGGGTTGGATTGGCCTAGGAGCAGGGCCCAGGAAAGATGCTGGTCTAGGGCATTTGGTGGCTGTGCCACCCAGAGATGCAAAGGAAGATGGGGGTGGGAAGTGCCCCCACGGGCTCCTGGGAACTGCACTGAAGAGCTGGGTTGGTCTGGATGCAAAAGATCAGGAAGAGGAAAGGTCAGCCCCTGCTTCCAGGAAAGAGGCCTGCAGGTCATGGAGGCCCAGGGAGGCAGAGGGAAGTGAGGTTGGGGCTAGGCCCAGAGCGCCCCTGGGGACCTGAGAAGGAACTGAGTTTCTCTGGATGCACAGGATCAGGAAGCAGTGGTGGTTCCCCAGGTGTCAGCGGTGACAAGACAAGTAATGGGACAGGACCCAGGCTAGGAGGAGAGACCAGCAGGGGAGATGGGAGGGTGAGTGAGGCTGGGGGAGTCAAGGCATGGAGGGCAGGATAGACTTACCCCGGAGAGAGAGGCCTGCGGCTACTTTTTATGTTTTTTAAATTTTCATTTTATTTTTGAGAATTCACAGGGGTATTGTATTTGCATTATTTCTAGCCTTCCCAACTCCTTTCATGTCCCCCCACTCTGTCTTAATGTTTTGTCCTTTTCAATTATTATTGTGTAATGTACATACATACATACATTTATAAATATACGTACATATGTACATAAATGCACTGAGTTCATTTAGTGTTGTTGCTAGTAAGTACCTGTGTTTAGGGCTGCCCACTTGGGATTAGATAACTTCCCAGAAGGCTGGTCCCTGGAGAACACTGTCTCTCTCCCTCAGCATCCATGGCCGACTGGCCACTCCCTGTCTTTAGTGGAACACTGTTGAACACACACTCTTGATTTGGTTACTTCCAGAGCTATGAACATACTGATTTTGAGAACTGTTTTTCTGAGACAGGGTCTCATTGGGCAGCCCTGATTGTCCTAGAACTTCTGATGTAGACCAAGCTGAACTCAGATTCACAGAGATTTGCCTCTCTGCCTTCTGAGTGCTAGGATTGAAGGGATGTGCCACCACTCCTGGCCCTGGCAATTAAAAAAACAAACAAACAAACAAACTCTATTTTCAAAAATTTCTTTTATGGAGGAGAGGATTTTGGAAGTTTTCATTCTCTTGTTTTTACTGTCTCCCTATTCAATTCCCCCTTGGCTTCTTATTTGGATTGAAGCAAGATGGGCTTATTAAAACTATGAAAAAGGTACCTGGTAAAGGCTGATAAAAGGGGCATCAACCTCTTATCTTTCTTAATGAGTGTACAGTACAGTCTCTGTTCCTAAGGCATCCTGCCTATGGTAGCTTTATAATTTATTAATAGTAGTTATAGAAATCAAACACAAGTAACTAACAAAAACCAGGGGAACTTAAAATTGGGACTGTGGAGCTGAGGCGATAGTTTGGTCAGTGAATCACTTGAGAATCTGAGTTCACCCACTAGAACTCACCTAAAAAAGCCTGATGTGGTGGCATGCACTTATAATCCCAGCACTGGGGAGGCAGACACAGGCAGATCCCTGGGGTTTGCCGGCCAGCCAGGCTAGCCTGATGGGCAAGTTTGAGTCCAGTGAGAGACTCTGTCTCAGAAAATGAGGTGGATGAGTCCTGAGGAAGGACATCCGAGGTTGACTTCTACATGTACACACACATATGCATGCACACCCACATGAACATGTACTCTTACACATGGGCATAATACCCCCGCACCCACACTGACATATACACAAAGGAAGTATTGACTTGAAAAATGAGATTGCTTATTTGATTCCATAGAGAGTGAGAAATCACCTTCAATAAATGCATCCCTGTTGGGGAATTCATGGGGGAAAAAGTTCCTTTACTTCCTCTTTTGTTTCCTAATCTCAAATTAAAACATAACCCTCCCAGCATCACTCTGAGGTTTGGCTAGAACATAAATCAGTGTGTCACAGGACCAGGATACAGTTGAAGGCAGCTATCATCCACAGAAAGGAAGCTAATGAAACCTTGTAGTTATTATGGTGTTTATATGCCACGCTTCATGAGCACATTTTCCAAACTAAGCTGAAAAGCTGGAGGTGGTTGTAAGTTTTGTCCCTCAGCCTGTGTGTTCATTGTGTAGATTTCTGAGAACTCATGTTGGGTGACTAGAGATTAAATGGGAAAGAGCGTGTTTTATACACGTACTATTCTTGAAGTTAAATGTATGAGTGTGTGTGGGGGTGGATGAGGAGGATGGGTGTGACTTGGGGGTGGCATTACAAATGAGCCCATGCATCCTAGCATAAAGCAGATGGATGTCAGGGCCCAGGGATTTCAGCTGGTTAAGATAAACTATAAAGAGTAAAAGCCAGATATAGAACAGGTGAACTGAGGATAAGGAAGGGCGGGGAGGGGGCGCTGATCATGTGTAGAGCGAGGGGTGAGTGGATGAGTTAGAGAAACCAAGAAATTCAGATGGTGGTTCATTAAGAAATTCATAAACACAGGAAGGAGACTTTGATTCTGGTGGAGAGGAGCTGGTAGAATTGATGGTCTTTCTGGCTCCAGCCTTCAGTGCACTTGGGTTTCTCCTCCCAGCATAAATTGAACTTTTCTTCTCCCTGAAGAGATGGCAGAGTAACCATAGCAAACTGATTGTAAACATATGGTGTGTGTTAATGTGATCATTCACATCCCCATTATAGATCTAGTATGACCATTAACACCTAACTGCCTAATTTCCCAATAACCACTGAAAAATTAGAGCCGCATCGTTGCAACCCAGCACTTACATAATAATTTTGTCATTTCTAAAAGCATTTAATCTTTGCAAAATGATTCAAGTCATTTTCTTTTTGTGTTATTTTGACTTTGGATTTAAACTGATATGATCTATTTGGGAATTACATCTCTGTCTAAAATAAAACAACACAGTTAATAATTGTACATGCAAAATATAGATTATAGTTACCTAATTTTTAGGGTATTTTGCCTTTATGGGATTAGTTTTTATTTGCTCTTTTTATTTCTTGCCCCCTCTCAAAGTTTTAAGAAATCAATATCTTCATGGTTATGGCAGGATACTTCCAAATTTTCTATGTTTTGTTTAATTTTTTCCAAAAATTATGAAGGAACAATTCTTATTGTGTGTAGAGGTGTAATTTGTTGTTTAGTGGAAAAAAAGTCCTATGAAGTTGAGGACTTTTGTGTTTCTGATTATTAAGGGATTATGAACTTTGAATAATTTCTATATTGTAAACACATTAGGAATAACCATATACTCACACATTCACACCCTTGTGTCTATATATGTGACCAGGTGTAAACTCATCTTTTTTTAAAAGCATTTTTTGGTTTAATATGTTTATTTCATGTGTATGAGTGTTTTACCTGCATGTATGTAAGTGCACAGGTGTCATGCAATGCCCATGGAGGCCAGAAGAGGGTGTCAGATCCTCTGGAACTGGAGTTATAAGTGATTGATAACTGCCACGTGGGTTCTGAGAATTGAACCTGGGTCCTCTGCAAGAGCAGCCAGTGTTCTTAACCACTGAGCCATCTCTCCAGCCCCTTGTCTCTCTTTCTAGCACACACACATACACATACACACACACAACACACACAAACACACCAGTCCACATACATTTCACATACACTCACCTTTATACCTTAATATTTACATATACATATTTACAAATTCATGCATGATAATCACACTCTCACATACATGCAGGTAAGCCAGTTACTTAAAGTGTTCTGTCTAATCTTTTATTTGATTTGGAATAGGGAGGACTTCTGTTATGATACTGATGTTTTTTTCCTGACACTGAGGGGTAAGCCTTCTGAACTTGACTGCCTCTCTATTTAGATCTGAATAAACTGATCTATTTATGCAATTTCTTCTTGAAATGTACTAGATACCTCTATTAGATTTCAACCCTTAATTTCCTTTTTAGGTATTAGATTAATCTTAAAAGCATTTAGGGGAGAAAACTTGCATTTAAAGGAATAACTTTAATCCTTCCTTTAAAGATATGGTCAATTTTAAACTTTCAAAACCAAGTAGTCATGAATTCCATGTATCTCTCATTAGCTGAATGCTTCCCCTAAAGTTTATGCCTGGTTTCTCATACCTCTATCTCTACTGCTTTATGATGTCATTGGGTTTTATTTCAGGAACAATTATTCCACATTCAAGTGTATTACCAAATATCCTGCCAAGTGTTCAAACTTAGCCATCCAAGGCTATTGGATTGTCATTAGATTGGTTGTCTTGAAGATGGCTATGATGGTACCCAGGCCTGTATAGCATCTTCCTTCCTGTATTAGCTGCTTTTTGTTGCTATGATAAAGCACTGTGTCCAAAAGTGACTTACAGAAGAAAGGCTTTATTTTGGCTATGGTTCCAGAGAGTGAGTCCATAAAGGTGGGGGAGGCCTGGCAACAGGAGGCAGGAAGGGCAAGCTAAGGAACCATATCTTGAACCACAGACAGAAAAGCAGTGAGAGTGGGCTGAGGCTATGAACTCTTGAAGCCTGCCTCCAGTAACATACTTCCTCCAGCCAGGCTACACCTTTGTTTTTTTTCCAATTTGGCTTTAAATTTTATACCAATAGAAATATGCATATTTTGTTAGTAACAGAACATTAACAAAGGATTTTTCACTAATGGCTATTTCTTTTTTAAAAATTATTTATTTAATAACCACACAATCAGAAGAAGCATTTCATTACAACAGCATTGACACATTCAATAACAATTCCCAGAGTTAAGATGCATCTCTTTCAAAATTGGCTGTAAATTTTTAGGTTTACAGTTGAATTAATACAGTTATACAATATTGTACTCAGTATAAACCCTATAAGACATAAAATTAAATGAGGTTTTAAACTTTAAAAAAGATCTCCATTTCACTATTAAAATACAGTTTCATACAGTAAAATTCATTTTCAATACAATGGACACTAAGATGCACATGCATTTCTAATCTCTATATATCTGATTATTACTTGTCACAGTCGGTTACTTTCTGAGCTCCTTGGCATCTGAGCATGGATATAAAAGTCATCAGGTAGATTTCAATGGTAATGTTTTTCACAAAGGCTCCATAGCCTCCTCAAATAGCACCACTAACTGGAGACCAAGTGTTCAGATATCTGAGCCTGTGGGGGGTATTTCTCATTCACATGACCACACTCCCTATTTTGATATTGAGAAAACCAGTCCACAAATGTGAAGCAAGTAACAGCTTCACTGGAATGTTTTGTTAATGAGAGGACTACACATGGCCAACAAACTTTGAAGAAAGGTGATGCTCCGGTCTTTGGTACCAGGCCAGAAGAGCTTTGGCTCCAGGGGAGAACACATGGGCATAGCCCATTGCATACAACTGCTTCAATTTTATAAGTTGAATTTCAAGAAACCCTAAACCTGATGTGTCCATCCTCACCTCCCCTAAACATTTAGTTAAAAGTGGGGCAAGAAGCCCAAAGAGAGGAAGCAATTTGCCTAAGACCGCACAAATAGTTTGTGTGTAGGACAAGACTAAAAGAATTATCTTGGACTGGAGAGTTGGCTCAGTGATTATGAACACTGATTGTTCTTGCAGAAGACACAGGTTTGAATCCCAGCACCCACCTGGTGGCTAACAATCATCTGTAACTCCAGTTCCAGAGTATTTGACACCATCTTCTGACCTCTGTGGGCATTGCACAACAGGGTGCCCTTACATATATGCAGGCAAAACACTGACACACATTAAAAAAAAAGAATACTCTCATCCCTAATTTCAAATTAGGAATGCTTTCTATTACCTTTGGAAGATTTCTGTCTTACTTCTTGCTGGAGGGACTCATGTGGTTATCTCTTTTGTTCCATCTGGATTCTGTACTATGAATACCTGGTTAGAACAGACACCCTCACCACCCCTATGTATAGCTTCAGAATCTGTAGTTTTCCTCTGAGCTCCTGCCTCATGTTTATTAGCCCATGCCTAATGGTGAGTGATTTGTCAATACTCCAGCCAGAAGTATACCTACAAGATTCCTATTATTTTTAATTACTGGTGATGTACTTTCATTTGAAGTAGCCTTGGAAGATCTTCTGTTACACTACTTTAAATAGTGAAAAGGAGACATTGTAGAAAGGACTCTTCCAGTTTCAAAAGCCTGACAAGGATAATCCTGGCTCCAAATAAATGTGTTATGAGCCTGCTCAACATAGAATATTAACTTCAGAGTTATTTGAAGAGGATACATATTCAATATTATTATACTTTGTATGGGTCTTATTAGCAACTATATTGGATTATGTTGATTTGTAACTTTAAAGCAAAAGATATATCTGAACAAGTGCTAGTGGCCAAAAAATGTTTACACTGTTGAGCTCTTAGTCAACTGGAGTCACCCAAGTTAGTGGAAGAATGATCCCATAGCCTTGGTTAGTTACTCTACTTGTAGATGCTTTCTTTGTAGACACAGAGGAAACCTGGAGGTTTAGAAGATTTTTATGAAGATATGTGTATAATGTGAAGGAAATAAATAAATTCTTATTTTCAGAGTGGGAGTTCTGGTTCTAATTTAGTATGTGCAGATAGCTGTTTTATACCCATTTCAATTTTACTTTGGAGATTGTGGGATGTGGGAAGGAGGTAGAAACATTTCTGAGATCAAGCACTATTTCTAGGTAGTTTTTCCCTCTCCTGTGAATCCTCGACTAATCCTCTTAGTTGTAATCTCTCCAATTGAATATAGAGCCCCATTCTCCTGGCTAAATATCATTCAAAGTGATTAAAACCCTGGTGATAAAAATTTTCCAATAACATTTCTCACTTCATGACTATTTCTTTGGAGGGCTTCCTGAAGATGAAGAAGCAATAATAACACGTGGACTTTTACTGTTAAGCATTTAGAGACTTTAATAATTCGAGATTAATATTTATAGAATGAGCATGGACAGGAGAGCTAATGTTTAATGAAAATGTCTCAAATTACATTAGTATTTTTAGATTGACTCATTTAATAGTAAGATACAAATAATGCATTTTCTCATTGATTCTTGACAATTTTGCATGTGGAAATATGATTGATGGAATGAGGTTTGTAGACTCTGGAATAGTTCCATAAAGCATTTAATGGATCTTTGGGACTTACTAGCAGTGGAGGCCTTGGCAAGTTAATTATATTCAGAAAACTCTTCCTTATTGAGTAAACGTCAGTGCTAATTCCTGTCTCCCCCGATTTTTAAAAATATTAATGATAGATTATATAATTTGCCTAGTGAAATAGTGATGATAGTAGCAATAAGATAAACACTATAAAAATAAACTAAATAGAATATACATCAGTTAGTATTGACCCTATTTTTAAAAATGTGTATTCTGTTTGCAAGATATCCAAGTATTTTTATTCTGCTTCCTGTCAGGAAAAACCAAGGAGTTTTAGTAAGAGTTGCTTTACGAATGAAGATGGGGCAGGAGATGCAGTTCAATTCAAACAAAAGCCCTAATGAGTATTTCTCCAAATCTTTGTAAAAATGACACAGTTAATAAGGTGGCTTAATTTCATTGCTAGAAGTCCTGTTGCATATTTCAGTCATTTTAAGTGTTTCCTTTTAGAGAGCCAGAATGAAAATATAGTAATTGCAGAGTCCATGATTACCAGCTGCCTAGCAATTCTACTTTAGTGTTTGGAAATAGATTAAAGGTAGACAGTCTTAATTTGAGGACAGACAATGCGTTTTTGCGTTGATGTCGTTGCTGTTCCTTTCATGGAACACCACGGCTTCTGGCAGTGGTTGCTATCTGTGTGTTGTAAACCTCTGAAGACAACAGAACCTCCCACTGTAATACAGAGAATTAACATTGATTAGCATTTTTAATGGGGATGTAGCCAGTTCCACTCAACGGATTTTGTGACCCTTTCTCTCTAGCTTTAAGTCTGAAGGCTTCATTGAAGGACCCAATCAATGTTCCCCCAAATATCTGCCTTTGACCAGTTCCTCACTCTCACACTGCAGACTAAAACCTAAGCATTGATTCAGAACTGCACCTCCCTGTCCCTTCACCCCACCCCACTGCAGCCCAGTGACTGTCAGGCAGGTAAATATTTTGAGAAGGGAGATTTGACAGAGCAGTCAAGCTCAGGGCTGACAGTCTTTGTGGATTCCTGTAAAGTAACACTTCTGACATTGGACTGTTCAGTTGCTCCTCCTCATGGCCAGCTGGCTAGAAAATTGCCTTGCACGTCTTGCCTGGGACTGAGGGCAAGGCATGCTTTTAAATCAGATGACTGGAGGCCGGACTGTATTTGCTCCATTTCCAACTTTACAGTTTTTGATGGACTGATGGATCCTAAATGCTTGTAGGAATCAGCCAGTGACCCCTAACCAAACCAGCGACAGTCTGCCAAAGAGATGTTTAATGTTTCTCTCAGGCAACTATTGGACCATATAGCCCAGACTGCCGTCCTCAGGCGAGTGCTAAATGTTCAGTGCCGCATCATCTGCCGCACGTTCTAGGATTCCTCAGGCTCTCTACTGCCCCTCCCCACCTCTGCCTCTCTCTCTTCCTTCTAAACAGGGACGCACACATAGGCACACACACATCCCCCAAATGGATTTGCCTGCAAGAAAGGCTCTTCCTGTCTTTCTAGTTCCAGGATGCTGAGTCTGGTTGCAGCATCAGACCATGAAAGGATTCCGTTTGCTTTTCTCAGCACTGAGTCTCTTCAGCTCTCCAGACTCCTTCCTTTGTGCCTTTGATACATCGTGACTCCTTGCTCTTAAAATATTACAACCAAGTAAGCTTTTCATCGGGCCCACTCTGATCAAGCCATCTTTCATGTTTCTGGGCTGGATTGGAGTTTTGCTGCAAATCCTCCATTTAGTGGTATCTTTAATTATTTCCCATCTTCCCTCCGCCCCCGGAAGAATATAGGTATCTTTTGTATTTATGAAGTGGAGCTCTGTCTTGCATAAGGAAGGCTGCCAAAATTGGTTTAAAACGTGGAACTGGGAAAGAGCAAAACATTCCTCCTGAGCCCTTCCACAGATCACTCAGGATGTACCAAAATGGATGTGAATAACCGCAAGCTGGCCAGCAGAGTCGCCAGCTTTCCCTGTGGCATTGATCCACGTGTTGCCTTCTGAGTATCGGCTGTACGTCTGCCTTTGCATTTAGTTTTGGCTTTACACTGTGTATATTTAACCCCAGAATAATACTTAATGAGCAGAGATCTTCCCAACACTGGCGACAGAAAGGCTGGCTGAAGAAACAGCAGGTCCTGTTGCTTGTGTCAACTTGCCTTCTGACATGTATTCATTGAGAGGCAATGGACAGCAAACAGCTAATACTTGCTTTTTCCCTTTCAAGTGACTGCTCTTGAATTTTCGGACGTCACATTTCATGAGCACCCTGCTGTTCTTTGCATGACTCACGCCCTGTCCTCAGCATTTCATACAACTCTCCACAGCATTAGGAACCAATAGAGGTTCAACAGTGAAAACCGTTTATTGCGATTTTACTAAATGTTCAAGGCACAAAATCATGTCTTCAATGTTTTTATGCATAGCAACTCTGAGTTCTGTGTCATTAGTCCCCTTTCCTTTGTGTGTGTGCTTATGTGTGTGCAGGTACATGTATGTGCTGGGGTGCCTCCATATGTGTATGGCTGCGTGTTCACTCAGTGTAATTTTTACAACTTTTGCTTTTTGAGACAGGGTCTTCTTGTAGTTCCTGCTGAAATGGAGTTGGCCATGTAGACCAGGTTGGCCTCAGTATCACAGAGACTACCTCCTGAATGTTGGGATTAAAGGTGTGTGCCACCACGCCTGGCAAAATCTTTATCTTAATGCTTTCCTTGTTCAATATCTTATGTAATATATTTTAAAATCCATTCAGTTTTTTACTATTTAAAGAATATATTTCAGTGTTAGCTGTTGTAAGTTATGATCACACATATTAAGACTCTTATTATTCTGTATCTGTGTTTACTGAAGCTTGATTTAACTTTAAATGAAAGGCGTTATTGACAAAAATCACATGTTAGTTTCTAGTCTGTCAGTTTTATATATGAACATGCTCTAGTGTGCTGGCCCAACTAAAGGCTCACTCAATTCTCTAATGGAATAACCCACACAAGGAAAATGAGTGATCTCTCTCTCTCTCTCTCTCTCTCTCTCTCTCTCCCCCCCCCCCCAGTTATTTATTTTTTTTAAGACAAGATCTTACTATGTAGCCCAAGTTGGCCCCAAACTTGTGATCCTCTTGCCTCTGTCTTTCAAATGTTGGACCTGGGCCACCATGCCTGACTAGGAGTGACCTTTCATGATCTCTTAACATATGCATTTAGAATTTCCCTGAATAAATTGGTTTCTATTTGGTTCAGCCTCAAAAGTATTTCAAATAATAAGCACTTAAAAAGAAATGTAGACACTTTTCTAAATGTGGCTAGTAAATCACGCCCAACAACAGAAATTTTTGTACAACCATTGGCTGTTATATGCTTATTGATTGATTTACACTCTGATTCTTTAAGTGCTTAAAAATGCATGTTCACCTTTCTTTATAGCCATCGGGGGACATTTAACACATTGCAGCAATAGAGCACTAAATTTCATATATGGGAATGTTCCAGAATGTTCCAGAAAGGTATTTTATAATAAAACAGCCCCATGATCAGCTTTGTAGACATGGGAAAGGTGTTACAGTGAACTTCATGAAAATTAGCACTGGCTATAAGACGGAAATTAGCTTTTCCAAACGTTTGTAGACTTAGTTATCCTTCCTCTAACCCCCTCCTCTACCCTCCCTTCCCATCCCTCTCCCATCCCTCCCCCCACTTAAAAATCCGTCCTCGTTAATACCCCTTCCCTTTTCATGTTGACTACATTCCAGTGGATGACCCCCACACAGAAGTATTCGGACAGCACAGATTGAAGTTGATGGATTATTAAATTAAACAAAAAGAGAAAACATGAAGATGGGGGGTAAAAAGTGGAGGCAAAGCTGGGCGTGGTGGCGCACGCCTTTAATCCCAGCACCTGGGAGGCAGAGACAGGCATATCTCTGTGAGTTCAAGGCCAGCCTGGTCTACATAGTGAGTTCCAGGCCAGCTAGGGCTACAGAGAGAACCTGTCTAAAAAAAAAAAAAAAAAAAAAAAAAAAAAAAAAAAAAAAGTGGAGGCAACTCTGGAAGGAGTCAAGCGAGGAACTGTGGTTAATATGCTCAAAATACACTTGAAATTCTAAAAAATGTTGATAAAATACTTATTTTTAAAAATCAGAAATTGGGACTTGGAGAGATGGCTCAGTCATTAAGAACAATTACTACTGTCTTCAGTTCCCACCACCCTCATGGCTGCTTATAGTCACCTATAACTCCAGTTCCAGGGGATCTAACATACTCTTCTGACTTTCACAGGGTCCTGTACACATGTGGTGCATATAAACTCATGCAGGTGCACACAAACTCATGCAGGTGCACACACATGCACATAACTAAAAATAAATAAATAAATAAATATAAAAATTAAAAAAACTGAAATTGGTTATATATTCAATGCTATATGTGTGAGTATATATGTGTGGGTATATATTTATATGTGTATATATATATACATAATTTTGCATGCATAATATACAGAGCCTGAGCACATGGGTATCATTTTGGAACAGAATAATCATCTAATAGTGAACAGTTGCTAAGAAAGACTGTAACACTTGCATAATGAATGGACAGATAGTCAAAAATGTGAGTTTCAACCAAAGTCAGAGGAAACATTCTGTAATTTGAAGGACAACATTATAATCAAATCTTGTAGGGAAGTGTCTCACCCTCTTTTCAATTATGCCAATCACTTTCCCTGGACTAAAAGTGGTGAGTGAGGAATGTAATTGCTCTATGACATAGAAAGTGTGTGTGTGTGTGTGTGTGTGTGTGTGTGTGTGTGTGTGTGTGGTGTGTGTGCCATGTAATTGCTCTATGACATAGAAAGTGTGTGTGTGTGTGTGTGTGTGTGTGGGTGTGTGTGTGTGGTGTGCGTGCCCATATGTGTGAGTGCCCATGGAGGCCAGAAGAGGGCATTGGATACCCTGGAGCTAGAGTTACAGGCAGTTGTGAGCTGCCATATGGGTGCTGGGATCAAGTCTTCTGGAAGAGCAGCCAGTGCTCTTAAATGTTGAGACATCACTTTTATCCTAATATTTTAATAATGAGTACATATCTAAAAGAAAAGGTAAGTAACAACCCTTGGGCATTTTCTCCCATTTAACTTCTTGCCACAATGCTGCTCACTCTCTGTAAGTTCTTTAAGCCAAGCAGTGGTACAAAGATGGTATTTTGGTACTGTCTGCATCAGAGGACAACTGCCTTTCTTCTTGTAGCTTTGCCTGGCTTCACATCCTTGCTTAGACCTCTCCCTCAGCAACATGAGAGCCTGCGCTCTGAACCTAGGATTTACTCTGCAAGAGACACAATGCCATTTCCTGTGGACAAAAGTTTGGCCTTCAAGAGACTCAGGAGAATTTAAAAAAAATACACAAAACACCTGTAATTTTTATTACTAAATGTAGTTTTTATTATCTAGCATTATTATGCTGTGGCTTTTATTATTATAAATGTAGCTATTATTATTAGCTAAATATAGTTGAGTGTAGCAACATTCAGAAAGTCCAAAGAAGTGAAAAGTTTCCTGGATCAGCAAAGAAAGTCTTCAAGGAATATCTGTGATTTACCTTAAAGCCTGAGGTAAGATTTTGTCCAAAGAAACAGTTATAAGATGTGCCAAGAATTGGGAGTGTTAATCAGGTAACTGCAGTGTCCAATTTGGACAATTAGCAAAGACTATGAAGAAATTTGGGTATGTGGATGAGGCTGATCCGCATCACTGAACTGGAACTGGTACTGGAGTTCGTCAAGAGAATTCAGCATTACATAACATAAACTGTGTGATTACTTTCCCAGCCCTTGCAAAGTTGGCATGCAACTATCACCAGCCTAGCTGCACCAGGGAGGAGTGAGTTGACCTCGCACAGTGATTGTCCAGGGCTGTCTGTATTTTTGGGGGAGTACCAACTGAGGGAGTAGGTCAATACCCCAGATGATGAAGAAGAGGGGAAAGAGCCGAAGGGCTCCCAGGAAAACTGAGATCTCTTTTTCGGTTCTTAGTCTCATTAATAAAAGAATTTAAAATCAGACCTGGAAGGAAGCTTGAGGACAATTTTATTAAAGTTTGGGAGAAAACTGATAGGACAGGCAAGCTGGAAGTCCCAGAAGCTGCCAGGAGGAGGGGAGAGGGGGAAAAAGGCATGCCTTTTAAGTTAGGCATGGAGGTCAGAGAAAAAGAAAGCCCAGAGTGTTGGGGAGACATGCTTAGGCTTTTAAAAAGAGATAGAGAGCCGGGCATGGTGGTGCATGCCTGTAGTCCCAGCACTTGGGAGGCAGAGGCAGGCGTTTTTTTGGCAGGCGGATCTCTGTGAGTTCAAGGCCAGCCTGGTCTACATAGTGAGTTCCAGGACAGCTGGGGCTACAGGGAGACCCTCAAACAAACAAACAAACAAACAAACAAACCAGCTGCAATGAGAGAAAAAAAAAAGTTTAAAATAAAAAATAAAATAAAAAGAGATAGAGAGGGGCTGGAGAGATGGCTCAGCCCCTCTCTTAACCAGTTAAGAATAATGGTTGTTCTTGCAGAAGACCCGGGTTCGAATCCCAGCACCCACAAGGCAGCTAACAACTGTCCATTACTCCAGTCCCAGGGGATCCGACAGCATCTTCTGATCTCTGTGGGCATTGCACGACATGGGTGCACTTACCTACATGCAGGCAATACACTCATGCACATAAAAAAATAAAAGAGAGATAGAAGGCAGAAGAGAACATGGCTCTGTCAGACCATGGATCTGACTTCAAAAGACACCTGATTCCAGGCTCCTGTATCCCAGGGCAAGGTATTGTACTAGGGACACACAGTTAGATATAGAAGTAGAGACAGTCTATTAAGAAAAGAAAAGCAGGCTGGTGAGATAGCTCAGTGGGTGAAGGTGCTTCCAACTAAGCCTGATGACCTGAGCTCAATCCCTGGACACCACATGCTGGAAGCACATACCTGAACGCTTACTACATTTCATCTAGTCTGCCCATGTCACTTTATTCACCGTGAGACGCCTATGCCTGTGTGGGTTTTTTCTCATTTGGGGAAGAGGCAGCAGGCCAGCCGGAAGTCAAATTAGATGTAAGTGAATGGACGCTAAAAGGAAAGAAACAGAATTTGTTAAAGTTTACATGGTTGTTATGAATCTGCTGTTGAAGTTAATGGCAGGGCTCCAATAAACTGTCCTCTGACCTCCACATGCACACACCACAGTATTCTTGTGTGGCTTACCACTCAAACAAAGCCAGGAGACACATGCCCAGGAACGGAAGTGAGCCAGTGGGCTGAGGGAAGAGCTCCTCCACCACTAAGCATGGTCCATGAGCTGTACAGACCTTTACAGGACCTTGCCATAATACCTGCCTTTCCCTCCTCTGTGGAGTTGACCTTTTCTTGCGCACACTCTGTTTCTAAGATGAGGCTGAGGCAGAGAAGGGCTTCCAGTCTTTCTCTGCCAACGCCTTTATTTCATATATTAACTCTGATGTTTCCGTCTCCAGGCCCTGCTCTCTTGTCTAATGTGACACAGATACAAATGTATTTTGGGCTACTCACACCGGTAGCTGAGATTAGCTATGCTTAGGACATTTTAAGAAATGTGAAACTGAAGTTTATTAGAGCTTTTAAAACTCGAAAGGCAATGAAGGAATGAACATGATTAAAAATGGGATTGATTCATTCTTCAAGGTCAACACTGTATGCACCGCATACCTGATGGATGTCCACTGCTTTGACTATTGTGATGACCAGAAATGGAACTAGCCATTAACTTTCTTTTTTTAATTTTTTTCAAAATAAAGAATTTATTGAGACTTTCATACATGCATATAAGGTGTTATGATGAAATCCATGCCCACTCCCTCCCTTCCAACTCCTCCCATATCTCCCCATTACTTTTTTTCTGATAACTTCATGTACTCTTTCTTCTTTAATTTTTTAATGGGGCTTTTGGCTACTCTAATAGTTCCCCTTCTGAAGAGGTAACCCTAAAATCTTTTAAGGATTAGATAAAAGCTCCCAAATATTTTCGACATTTTTGGCCTTTGGAATGGAGTAGGTTGCTAAGAGGCCCAAGGACATTGTGAGTTTTAGCCAAGAAACTGGCTACGTTTTGTTGGGGTCTTTTTACGCTAACTGCCTAGCCAATTCCTACCTCCTATTCTTATCACACCATCCTCTGAACAGGTTACCCAAATTGCCACTAGGGAATTGGGATGCAGACCACTCTGGCTTCTTCTATGCTGAACAGGGACACAGGGCGAGGCAATTCTAGTACCCCTTCATTGGGTCTATCTAAAAGACTCCAAAGTTGCATAACTATTATCTCAAGGAGGAAAAGAAAGTCTTTGAATCGGGAGTAGGAGATGTGAAGGAAAAGTAAATGCAAGAGTAATTAGCATTACAAGTTCTAGACAGGGAACCAGAAAAAACTCAGAACCAGGCAATTTTCAAATGTTCATGAGAGTCCGTTGGAATTTCTTGACAAGAGCTTCTAAAAGCATCCCTCTATTGGGTTCCTCCTCATTTTTCTTTTGTCTTCCAAGGCTGGACTCTAGAGTGATGGATTCAGGGTTTGCTTTCAGGTATTTTGATAGCTGGTGGCGTGGGTAGAATCAGTGTCAGTTCCCTCTCAAAAGCTTCTAGATAGGGGGAGAAAACAAATTTATCCATCATTTTAGAACAATAACTGGTTGTCTCCCTTAGCTACAGATGGGCACTACAGTATTGGAGACCAAGATTTGAAGTCTTACATCTGAGCAGCACTTTCTGGTTAGGAACAAAATCACCAATGAGAAATAATTGTCTAAATAACTATTTACATAGACTTAAGCCTAATGTCTGGGAAGTGTGATCCCTTGAACTCTTAAAGAAATATACTGATGACTTTACTCTTTGGTTATACTTTCCTTTTGGGTGTTTAAAACCATATAGTTGACCCAAATAAATCAATTTATTTTTACACTTAAGGTTATTTGAGGATCTATTCCTCAGGGGTCACATGGGCTTTGGAGGAGCTCCTGACTCCTTTCTTTTACCAGTTCCATCTACATGAAGATAACTCAAAGGTCCTGCTTGACCATGTCTGGCTTCACTTAGAAGCATTAATGAGATGCTTCCTCTGAGTTGACCCTCCTCTTTGTAGACTGGACACTGGTTCAAATCCATCTGGTGGGGTCTCCATGGCTTCCTTGAACAAGAGGACAGGTAAGTCACCACAGTTAGAGGACGTTTTGAGAGATGATCCATAGTCCCCCGGAACTTAGTCGACCTTGGAGGGCAAAGGGCAAAAACCGTCCTTTAAGTTCCCCTGACCACATTAGTATAGGCCTCAAACTATAGCTGTAAAACATCCAATAAAGTTAGTTCCACCAGTCTGGTACTTTTAATGATCATGTGCTATGTAGATAAGGCCTGGGTAAAAAACCCAAATATTCTCAGATAAACTTTGACTAGATATATATTTTGTTCTTTAAAGTCATTGACATTTTAAGATTATGTGTATATTATTTTTGTCTCATCCTTTATATATCATAACAAACCTACACAGACCTTCATCACTTGCTTAGGCTTTCTCATTTTTTCTGTCTCTTTTGGAAAATATCTCCATTCCCATATCCTTTTAACATCTTTCCTGGGGCTGCTAAGCAATGCTGATGCCCTTTCAAGGTTTTAGTGTCAAGCCAATGTTTGATTAAAGTTTTACTGGGGAACAAATGAATGTATTGAGCTTACTTACTGGATAACTGAGGGGTTGCTGAGGTGTATGTATGACCTTAGAGTATGCACACTGGAAAGCCTTTACCCAGTATGGGTCATGCCTTCTCTTCCTAGCCTTCCCCCAGATTGTATACTTTAGCCCTCCCCAAATCCAGGAGGCCATGTGTGATT
>NW_008359441.1:1854170-1864870 GCF_000622305.1 Nannospalax galili | reverse complement strand
CTAGGATCCACATATGAGGGAGAACATATGTCATCTGTTTTTCTGAGTTTGTGTTACTTCACTTAGTATAACAGTTTCTAGATCCATCCATTTATGTACAAATTTCATCTTTCTTTACTGTTGAATAGAATTCCATTGTGTGAATATACCACATTTTTGTTAACCACTCATCGGTTGAGGGACACTTAGGTTGCTTCCATCTCTTAGCTATTGTGAAAAGAGCAGCAACAAACATGGTTGTATAATAGGATGAGTCCTTTGGGTATATGCCAAGGAGTGGTGTAACTGTAAGAGTTCTCCACATTATTTTCCACAGAGGTTGCATGAGCTTGCAATCCCACCAGCAGTGAATGAGCATCCCCCTTTCTCCACATCCTCACCAACATTTGTTATCATTTGTTCTCTTGATCCTAGCCAGTCTGATTGGGGTAAGGTGATACCTTAGGGTGGTTTTAATTTGCATTTCCCTAATTACTAACAATGTTGAACACTTTTTGCGATGTTTCTTAGCCATCTTTATTTCTTCCTCTGAGAACTCTCTGTTTAGATCTTTAGCCCATCTCTTAATTGTGTCTTTTGGTTTCTAGATTCTTTGTTTTTTGAGTTTTTTACATATTCTGGATGTGAAACCTCTGTCAGATGTGTCACTGGTGAAGATTTTTTCCCATTCTGTGGGTTTGCTCTTCACTTTTTTGATTGTTTCTTTTGTTGTACAGAAGATTTTTAGTTTAATGGGGTCTCACTTGTTGATTGCTGACCTTAATTCCTGAGCAACTGCTGATTTAGAAAATCCTTTCCTACACCTCTATCTTGTTAGTTACTGCCAATATTTTCTTCTAATAGTTTCAGAGTTTCCAGTTTCACATTGAGGTCTTTGATCCATTTGGAATTGACTTTTGTGTAAAGTGAAAGATAAGGATCTAGTTTCATTCTTCTACAGGTGGAGATCCAGTTTTGCCAGCATCATTTGTTGAAGATGCTGTCTTTCCCCCATTGTGTGTTCCTGGCACCTTTGTCAAATATCAGGTGGCTGATATTGCGTGCACTGGGGTTTGGATCTTCAATGATGTTTTATTTATCTGTGCCTATTTTTGTGCTAGTACCATGCTGTTTTTAAGACTATAGCTCTGTAGTATACTTTGAGATCTTGTATAGTAATCCCCCCAGTGTTGCTCTTTGTACTCGGGATTTCTTTGGCTGTCCAGGGTCTTTTGTGCTTCCATATGAATTTAAAGGTGTTTTTTCTAATTCTGTGAAGTATGTCATGGGGATTTTGATTGGGATTGCATTGAATCTATATACTGCTTTTGGTAGGATGGTCATTTTTACAATATTAATTACAATATTAATTTTTCCAATCCATGAGTATGGGAGGTCCTTCTATCTCCTGGTGTCTTCCTCAACCTCTTTCTTTAACAATTTAAAATTTTCATTGTAGAGATCTTTGGTGTCTTTGGTCAGATTTATTCTAAGATATATATTTTTTTGCAGCAGTTGTGAATGGGAGCATTTCCCTGCATTGTTTCTCCAATTGCTTGTTATTGGTATATAGAAAGGCTACCGATTTTTGTAGATTTATTTTATAACTTGCCATTATACTGAAAGTATTGATCAGTTTGAGGAGTCTTCTGGTGGAATTTTTGGGATCTCTTAAGTATAGTATCATATCATCTGCAAAAAGTGATAGTTTGACTTTTTCCAATTTTTGTCCTTTAATTTCCTTATCCCATTATATTGCTGTAGCAAGAGTTTCAAGCACTGTGTTGAAAAGGAGTGGACATAGGGGACATCAATGTCTGATCCCTTATTTTAATGGAAATGCTTCCAGTTTTTCTCCATTTAGAATGATGTTCCTGTGGGTGTGTTGTATATAGCTTTAATTATGTTGAGGTATATTCCCTCCAGTCCAATTCCCTCGAGGACTTTGAACATAAATGCATGCTGAATTTTGTCAAAAGCCTTTTCTGCATCTATTGAGATGACAATATGGCTTTTGTCTTTGAGTCCATTTATATGATTAATGATGTTTATTGACTTGTGTATATTGAACCATTCCTGCATCTCTGGAATAAAGCCTACTTGATCATGGTGGATTATCTTTCTGCTGTGTGTCTGAAATGTGGTTTGCAGTATTTTGTTGAGAATTTTTGCATCTATGTTCATTAAGGATATGGGTCTATAGTTTTCTTTCTTGGTTGTGTCTTTACTCAGTTTGGGTATTAGAGTGATGCTGGTTTCACAGAAGGAATTTCAAAATTCTCCCTCTGTTTCTATCTTTTTAAGGTAATTTAAGAAGCATTGGTTGTAGATCTTCTTTGAATGTCTGGTAGAATTCTCCTGTAAATCCATCTGGGCCTGAACTGTTTTAGTTATTTTTTCAGCAACATTTTATTCTTTTCATGCAATGCCTGCTCCAGGGTCCTTCTAATGCTTTCCCTTGTCTGTTTCCTTATATGTTGTGGGTCTGTTTAAGGTGGTTCCCGTGATTTTAGATATCCATCCATTTCTTTTAGATTTTCAAATTTGGTAGTGTAAAGTTTTTTAAAAAAATATTCCCTTATAATAGTGTGGATCTTTTGGGTGTCTATTGTGATGTTTCTCCTTTCATCTCTGATTTTGTTGATTTGGATTTGCTCTTTCTTTCTTTTGGTTAACTGGGCTAAGGGTATGTCTATCTTGTTTAGTTTTTCAAAGAACCAGCTCTTAGATTCATTGATTCTTTGTATTGTTTTCTTTGTTTCTATTTCATTAATTTCTGCTCTGATTTTTGTTATTTCTTCTCTTCTGCTAGGTTTGCATTTCATTTGTTCTTGCCTTTCCAGGGTTTTGAGTTGCAGTGTTAGGTCATTTATTTGGGCTCTTTCTAATTTTTTACTGTAGGCACTTAGAGCTATAAACTTCCCTCGTAAGACTGCTTCCAAAGTGTCCCAGAGGTTGTGTTGTGTTGTATTGTTCTTTTCATTGAATTCCAGTAATTATTTTATTTCTTTGTTAATTTCTCCTTTGACCCAGTCGTTGTTTAGCAGTGTGTTGTTCAATTGCCCCAAGTTCGTGTAGTGACTAGGGCTTTGTCCAGTGCTGATTTTGAGCTTTATTCCAGTGTGATCTGATAGAATGCATGGAATCAATTCAATTTTTTTTATTTGTTGAGTTATATTTGGGGCCCAGTATGTGATCAATTTTTGAAGACGTTCCATAGGGTACTGAGTAGAAAGTGTATTCTTTGGAGCTTGGGTGGAATATTCGAAAGATGTCTGTTAGGTCCATTTGACGTATGGCATCATTTAATTCAGACATCTCTGTTTATTCTTTGTCCAGTTGAACTGTCTAATGGAGACAGTGGGGGTACTGAAGTCCCCTACTATTACTGAGTTTGGGTTAATCTGTGTCTTAAAGTCCTGTATTGTTGTTTTTATGAATTTGGGCGCACCAGAGTTTGGATTGTAATATCTTCTTGGTTAACTGTTCCTTTGATCAGAATGAAGTGACCCTCCTTATCTCTTCTGATTAGTTTTACTTTGAAGTCTATTTTGTCAGATATTAGAATTGCAACCCCTGCTTGTCTCTTAGTGCCATTTGCTTGGGATATTATTTTCCATCCTTTTACCTTAAGGTTCTTGAAGGTGAGATGGGTTTCTTGTAGACAGCAAAGAGATGGATTTTGTTTCTTAATCCATTTGCTTAGCCTGTGTCTTTTGACTGGGGAGTTCAGTCCATTGATATTGAAGGTTATTATTGAAAGATATTTATTGGTTGCTATCATTTTGATTGCTATTTGTGTTCTCTGTCTAATTTTGTGTTTCCTAGATTATACCTTTTTTTTTTTCTTTCATTGCCCCTGGTGTATGGTTGTTTCTCTCTCTGCTCTCCATATTGCTTCAAGTATTCTTTGAAGGGCTGGTTTTTTGGACATGTATTCTTTCAGGCTATTCGGTCATGGAAGATTTTTCTTTCCCCCTCAACTATAATAGATATTTTTGCTGGGTAAATTTTTCTGGGCTGGCATATATTGTCATGTAGAACTGTAAATACCTTGTCCAGGCTCTTCTGGCTTTCATAGTTTGCACTGATAAGTAGCTGTAATTCTGACGGGCTTTCCTTTGTATGTGACTTGTTTTTCTTTTGCTGCTTTCAGTATTCTCTCTTTGTTCTGTACATTTAGTGTTTTTACTATAACGTGTTGTGGGGAGTTTCTTTTCTGATCCTGTATATTTGGTGTTCTATGTGATTCCTGTATTTGTATGGGGATGTCTTTCCTTAATTTCGGGAAATTCTCTTCTACAATCCTGTTTAAGACCTGGTCAATACCATGAACCTGAAATTCTTCTCCTTCCTCTATTCCTGTGATCTGTAGATTTGGCCATTTCATGGTGTCCCATATCTCTTGCATATTCCATGCCTGTGTTTTTTAAATTTTTCCATAATTTTTGCTTGAATAGTCCAGTTCTTCAACTTTTTTTCAAGTCAGCTTATTGAGTTTTGTTCTTCCTTCATTTCTTCCTGAATTTTCTTCAGTGTTTCTATCTCTTTTGTGAATTCATTCAGAAGTTTATCCCTTTCTTCTTTTAGCTCTTTGATTTGTTTGTTCACGTGTTCTTTTAATTCGTTGAATTCCTTGATCATGTTTATGATTGTTCTTTTAAATTTAGTGTCCTGGGATATCTCTAGGGGGTTCTCCTTATAGAACTCTTCTACAGGATTGGTGTGGTTTGGTGGGGACACAGTGTTTTGGCTTTCCATTTTATTATTCTTTCATTGTGATTTTTGGCATGTGAATTTCTTTTGCTGTTTATGATTCTGATATGAAAATTAAGCTGAAGTGTGCTTCTGTTTGTATTATCTGGGTGCCTAGATCCATTCTTTATTGGTTATGTAAAGCTGGTTGGTACAAGGTTCAGGTTCTCTTAGGTTTAATTTGGAGGGAACTGATGGCTTCAGATCAGCTACTCAGGAGTACCCACAGAAGCCCAATTCAGGTTCCAGCCAGGTACACTCAGGCTTCCTTCACCAGGTGGAGGCAGAATCTGGGGGCTCTCAGGCAGTCCCTTTCATTCTCAGCCCCTGTGGCCATTAACTTTCTAATGAGGAATCAGACAGTAAACAAATAAGTAAAAGTCCAGGTAAGTTTCCAATGAAGAGAAATACTATGAAGGTTTCTCTAAGGATGTAACTGACATAATTCTTCTCTAGCAAGGTTTACTTAAAGCGGTTAATCATGTTTTTAAAAATAATTTGTATATGCTGAGTTTTTGATAAGTTTTTGTGGTGAGTTTGAGATTTATTTTATGATTACTGGAAGATGAACAGATATTTTAAATCAAGAACCAGGAGTAAGAAGACAATTTCCCTTCTCCATAAACACAGGGTCTTTATTTCAGCCGTGGTGATGTTTCCTACAAATTATAATCCTGTAGCCTAGGTACAGGAATCATTAAAACCTACTGCTTTGTTTTTCCATTCTAATTATTACTAAAGAATGCTTTTATGAAAGTTGTAATGAAACCAAACACAAGCAGGATTTTCCCTCCTGGTAGATGGAATAATTATTACATTTTATCTACCCTGACTGCATCCTTTTGTTCACTGTGAAAAAGATTCTCCTTGGGTATGCTTGTGTGAATTTTCCCAATTTGGGGAAGAAATAACACTACAGCAGGAAGTCAAATTAGATATAAATAAGTGAATAGAAGCTAAAAGGAAAGAAACAATTTGTTAAAAACTTTAAATTGTTGTTATGAATCTGCTATTGAAGATGTTAGGAATGTTATTCATTCTCTAATCTATTTAGCTCTTATGTGAGCATTTTCACTAAAAATTTGTTAACAAGATAAAAATCTCATTAAGGAGCTTCTGTGGTTTTCCAGTTTTAAAATTGAGACTTCTGTCTTGGCTTCAAAGATGTTGAGAGACAATTTTGATGATAAAGCTTAATTAGTTGAATTCCTTGAATTGGAGGCCCTAATTTCCTTCTATTTTGATGACCAGATTGCACCCAGGCTCTATTATGCTACTTTAAGTAGAGAACTCTAGGCTAGGCATGATAGTACATGCTTGTGATTTCAACACTGAGAGGCTGAGGCAGGGGGGTGGCTGTCAGTTTGAAGCTAGGCTTTGCTACATAGTGAATTTCAGGTTAGGGCTATGTAGTAAGACCTTGTCAAAGCAAAGCAAAGCAGAGCAAAGCAAAACCAAACCAAACCAAACAAAACAAACCCAAAAATGCCTACATCAAAGAACCCCCAAACCCCAGAAACAATAACAAAAACAAGCAAAACAGCCAAGAACAAAACAAAAAATACAACTTGTTACCAAATCATTGTGATTAATCAGATTTCTCTTGTCTTAATTTTTTTAAATTTATTTTTATTTTTCTATGTATGAATGTTTTGTCTGTATGTATGTAAGGTGCACCATGCCCATGAAATGCCTATGGAGGCCACAAGAGGGCATTGGATCCCCTGGATCTGGAGTTATGGATGGTTGTTAGCCACCATATGGGTTCTGGGAACTGGACCTGGGTCCTCTGCAAGAGCAGCCAGTGCTCTTAACCCCTGTGTCATCTTTCTAGCCCCATATTTCTTATTTCTTAGTAGCTAGTTACGTGAGTCTCCATGTGACACTCCAAATGACACTCTGGGGTAATCACCACTGACATCTTCGCCATGTAGTTACTGAATGGCCCACGGCATGAACATGCTTCATGAGAAAGGTGCTCCTTAAGAGCCATGAGGGTCCTAATTTCTTGTTCATATTTTCTATTTAAGCCTGGGTATCTTTTCAGGGAGGAATCAGGGAAAACCGTCTTAGAGTTTTTGAAAATGTGAAAGGTCATGTGGAATTGAAGCTGAAAATCTGCAGGTTGAGCTGGACCTCCACCTGGGAAATACACTATTTTCCTTTTTCTTGTTCTAAGTGTCATGAAATGAATACCCACAAGGATCTGGATTAACCAGAGAGGACTTAGAAAAATGACTCAGCAGTTTTTTAGTACATCTCATTGAAAAAAATGATAAAATTCTTTAAGAAAGTAGAACCAAAAATCTGCAAAACTATAACTATATGGGATTGTGGGATTTGCTTGGGTTCAAACATATGAAATCTGTGTTCTCCAATATGGTGGGTAGTAGCCTAACTGCATTTAATTGTTTGGATTTGCTGGTCTTTCCCTTGGGCTGGAGTCTTCTGGGCTAGGTATATTGTCTGGTTTCTGTCTTGTTCATGTATTACGGTCTTCATTTCATGAACTTCCCGACCAGCTGCTAGCAGAATTCAAGGCCTAGAAGAATCAGAGTCTTGGGAGAAAAATACCGAGATTTACATGATCTTGTCCCTTAGCATTTATCAAACTTATACCAAGGGACATCTGGGGACACAAACTTGACTCAGTAGACTTTAACGTGTATGACAGATGCATGAAATCTTATGTGTGGGTTATGGGGATGATATAGATAAGGGTGGGGCTCTAAATATCATTAAGATGTATAAGTGTACAAAAATTCAATTAAAATATATATTGAAACAAAGCTCCCCAGTCTTAGAATTACTCACTCTATCTGTATGCAATTTACGCAATTTCCCTTCTGCTAAATCAGAATGAGTTTGGTAGCTGCAATTGTGGCCTTCCTTCCACATGTCTAATCTTGTGTCACCTGACATTTTTTGAACATTTAATACAAATATAATAATGTATTTTTACATTGCATGGAGAGAGGCCCATCAGACATTCCACTATACATGACCAATTGCTGCCTTAATATTAGTTGGTTGATACCGTGTATTGCATCCTCAGTAATCACAAGAGGATGGACCAGGGATTTTCCTCACATTATTTCAGATGCATATGTAGCCAACAAATGAGATTAAACATGTGTGTACATCAAACAAGGTCATTACTGTGGATTTTCAAGTTTGGCAGTTGGTAGAGGAGCTGCTACCATGGTCAAGAGGCTCACCCTGATCAAGAGTCACAGCTGACTATAATACCCTATGTCTTTCACTATTCTAAACTCATATAAACTGCAAGCCTATACCTTTTTGTCAATGATAGGACTGAATATTTGCACTATTGCTTAAATTTTGTGTTTATCTTGTTAAAATGGTTGGTCTTTGGACTCTGAAAACAATAAATACAATATCCCTTGGAAATGGTAGTTTGTGAGAAACTGTTTTAAACCAGATTAAGAGGCTGGTGGCCAGATGAAACATACTTCCGTTAAGCCTTCACTACCATGGGGCGCTATCAGCAGCTGCTGGTCAGCTCTGAAAAGAAGGGACATGCAGACCCAGTCAGAGCATCTTTATGCTTCCAAAGCTTCTATTAAGTCCAAGGAGCATTTAATTCTGAAGTTCTTAGGAATACACACTGCTGTGATTCAGGAATCATAAACTTATGAGAGAATTGAGAGAATAATATCGATCAAAATATACACATATGTGGATATAACAGACAATATACACATGTATGATATATGACCTATGCAAAATGTTCATAACACCTTTACCACAAAAGAAGTACTGGGCCAGGGTTATAGCTTAGTGGTACAAAGGCCTTACATAAGTGCAAGGCCCCTGGACTCAATCCCCAGAACCGAAAGAAGAAAGTACTAATTTGTAGTTATAAAGACAAGAAATGTTTAAAAGTAATTTATTACCTACTCCATACTCTTTTAAATTATTGTACAAAATTACACAATTTGACCAAAAATTATATAAAATAAAGGATTTCATTATGACATTTTTGTAATGAGAGTCATGCATCTTTCATCTCATCTCTTCTAGCTGGTCCCTTCTCTTTTCTCAAAGAGTTCTTTTTCTATTTTCAATGCCATATATCTATATCTATATCTATATTATATATCTATATCTATATGTAATCTATATATAATCTCTCTCTTTCTCTCACATATATATGACCTACAGTATTGTGGGCACTAGCTAACTGCATTTAATTGCTCATAAATTCATATATTATTTATCAATATATATGCATATGAATATACATTCATTCTGTACATGAGAGAAAACATGGCCTTGTGTTTTTCTGCATCTGGCTTATTTTGCTTAACATGATGGTCTTCAGTTACATCCATTCTCCTGTAAATAACATGATCTTATTTTTCTTTCATTATTATCATCAAAATTTTATTATTATTATTTATGTGTATGTGTGTGTGTGAGAGAGAATATGTATGATGTGCATAATGTATGTGTGGGCACATGTACCGTGGTATGCGTGGAGATCAGATGAGAACGTTTTGGAATTTGTTC
Organism: Nannospalax galili; assembly: GCF_000622305.1. Taxonomy (NCBI): domain Eukaryota; kingdom Metazoa; phylum Chordata; class Mammalia; order Rodentia; family Spalacidae; genus Nannospalax; species Nannospalax galili. The sequence goes on along the minus strand of NW_008359441.1, from coordinate 1,855,603 downwards.
TCTCCTTCCTCTTTCACATGGGTTCTGAACTCAGGCTTTCAGGTCGATGAGACATGAACCTTTATCACTGAGCCATTTTACTGGTCCTCATTGTTCTTTTTCTTTTTTTTTTTAATCCACACTACAAATCAATTTATTTATAAAAAGCTAAGACATTTCTATTGTTTCAATGTAACTCCAAAGAATACTTATTCATTACAAAGGAACAAAGGACAGTTCTGAAGAAGTAAACACTGCCTTAATCAAGAGATTAAAGTCAACATTATCAGTAGTTGTGTACTGGAAAATAAGATGCAAAGAGAAAAACAGTGTCACCTGCGAAATAATCTGCCCAGGTGAATAACATACAGAAACATTCAATAAATCCACTCTGAAGCTCATCCTGCAATCCATTTGGTATATGGTCTTCAAAATGGTTAAGGCTATGAAAACTCAAGACAGATTAAGGAGTTATTCACGGTAAAGAAGCATAACAACTTAATTCATCTCTACACGAGATCATTACAAAGGACACTATTGGAACAACTTGCAAAAACTGAATATGGATTAAAACTTAGATAGGAATCAGGTATCAATAAAAAATCCCCAATTTTAGTATTTATAGTGTACAATATAGGAAAACATTCTTGGTTGTTAAGAAAACACAGTAAAATATTAATGGATGAAGACATAGTTTTTGGGCAATTTACTATCAAATGACTCAATAAATTTTTAAAAAATTATTTATTTAATAACCAAATGATTAGAAGAAGACTTTCATGACAGCTTTAACATATTCAATAGCGATTTCCAGAGCAAAGATGCATCTCTTTCAAAAGCGGCTGTGCAGTTTTAGGTTCACAGTTGAATTAATACCATTATAAAATTTTGAAGTCAGTATAAACCCTCTAAGACATAAAATTGAATGAGGTTTTAACCTTTAAAAAAGATCTCTATTTCATTTAAAAATATACTGTTTCCTACAGAAAAACTCATTTTTAATGCTACTAACAGATGTTTGCACATGCATCTCTAATCTCTATGTGTCTGATTATTACTAGACACAGTCGTTTACACTTGGATCCTTGGCACATGAGTATGGATATAAAAACATCAGGTAGACTTCAATGGTAATGTTTTTCACCTCTACGAATTAACACGAAGCAAATTTTTATGCTTCTTCCTCAAACATAATTAATTTCTTTGTTGTTTTTTTTGTGTATATCATACAGAACATCCCAAACAATCTTATTCTTCTATATACCCACTTCCCAAATGGCACCCTCCCATAGCCTGCCCACTACTGGAGCCCCTATACTCAATCATCCCTGTTACTTTCCACTGTGTTGTCAGTGCCCCCAGCCCCAGTGCTAGTCCATCCGCTGAATCTAGTCAGCTTATTTAGTGTTCCTTGTTTTAGGAAGATCAGCTCTTCCTCATCTAGCAGCAATCAG
>NW_008359441.1:1853408-1853863 GCF_000622305.1 Nannospalax galili | reverse complement strand
AGGAGCCCCTGGCTCCTTTCTTTTACCAGTTCCATCTATGTGAAGATAAGTCAAAGGTCCTACTCGATTATGGCTGGCTTTGCTTGGAAGCATGGAAGAAATGTTTCTTCTGTGTTGACCCTCCTCTTTGTAGTCTGGACACTGGTTCAAGTTCATTTGATGGGGTATCCATGGACTCCTTGATCAACAGGACAGGTGACTCACCACAGTTACAGGACATTTTGAGAGATGCTCATAGTCCCCTGGAACTTAGTTGACCTAGGAAGGCAAGGAGCAAAAACTGTCCTTTGTGTCCCTCTGACCAAATTAGCATAGGACTCAAAGTATGTCTACTAAACATCCAAGAAGGTTAGCTCCACCAGTCTGGTACTTTTAATTACATGTACCATGTAGATAAAGCTCATGAAAAACCCAAATATTTTCAGATAAATCTTGCCTAGGTATATATTATATTT
>NW_008359441.1:1843850-1853016 GCF_000622305.1 Nannospalax galili | reverse complement strand
AGTTTCTAGTTCCATCCATTTACCTGCAAATTTCATGATTTCATCGATTTCATCTGCTGAGTAAAACGCCATCATATAAATGAACCACATTTTCATTATCCACTCATCAATTGAGGGACACAGGTTAATTCCATCTCTTAGCTATTGTGAAAAGAGCAGCAACAAACATGGCTGTACAAGTGTCCCTGCAAAGGATGAGTTCTTTGAGTGTATGCCAAGGAGTGGTATAACTGGGTTAAATAGTAGGTTCATTTGTAGTTTTTTAAGAATCCTCCACAGTGTTTTCCATAGGGGTTGTACAAGTTTGCAGTCCCACCAGCAGTTGGTAAGCATTCCCCTTTCCTCACATCCTCTCCAACATTTGGTATCATTTGTTCTCTTGATCTTAACCAGTCTGACTGGGGTAAGATGAAATCTTAAAGTGGTTTTAATTTGCATTTACCTAATTACTAGTGATGTTGAACACCTTTTAAGATGCTTCTTAGCCGTCTTTATTTCTTCTTTTGAGAACTCTGTTCAGCTCCATAGCCCATCTTTTAATTTTGTTAATTCCTTTCTTGATTCTTTGTTTTTGAGTTCATTATATATTCTTAATGTTAAACCTCTGTCAGATGTGTCGTTGGTGAAGATTTTCTATTCTATGAGTTTCTCTTCACTTCCTTGGTTGCTTCTTTTTATGTACAGAAGCTTTTTAGTTTAATGGGGTCCTGTTTGTTCATTCTTGACCTTGTTTCCTGAGCAATTGATGTCCGGTTTAGAAAATCTGTTCCTACACCTATATCTTGTAGGTTATTGCCAATGTTTTCTTCTCGTAGTTGCAGAATTTCAGGCTTCACATTGAGGTCTTTGATCCATTTGGAGTTTGCTTTTGTGCAAGGTGAAACATAGGGGTTTAGTTTCATTCTTCTACAGGTGGAGATCCAGTTTTGCCAGCAGCATTTGCTGAACATGCTGTTTTTCCTTCAGTGAATCTTCTTGGCTCCTTTGTCAAGTATCAGGTGGCTGAAATTGCATGTACTCATATTTGGGTCTTCAATTTTGTTCTAATGACCTATGGGTCTATTTTTGTGCCAGTACCATGTTGTTTTTATGACTACAGCTCTGTAATACAGTTTAAAATCTGGTATAGTAATCCCTCTGGCATTGCTCTTAGTGCTCGGGGTTGCTTTGGCTATATGAGGTCTTTTGTGCGTCCATGACAGAAAGGCTACAGACTTTTGTAGATTAATTTTGTAACCTGCCTCTTTACTGAACATATTAATAATTTCTAACAGTTTTCTGGTGGAATTTTTGGCATCCCTTAGATATAACATCATATCATCTGCAAAAAGGGATAATTTGATCTCTTCTTTTCCAATTATTACTCCTTTAATTTCCTGCTCCTGTCTTATTGCACTTGCAACAGTTTCAAGCACTATGTTTAAAAGGAGTGGAGATAGTGGGCAGTGGACAGCCTTGTCTGGTTCCTGATTTTAATGGGAATGCTTCCAGTTCTTCTCTATTTAGAATGATGCTGGCTGTGGGTTTGTTGTATATGGCTTTAATTATGTTGAGGTATGTTCCCTCCAGTCCAATTCCCTCTAGGGCTTTGAACATAAATGCATGTTGAATTTTGTCAAAGGCCTTCTCTGCATCTATTGAGATGACCGTGTGGTTCTTTGAGTTCATTTATATGATTTATGATGTTTATTGACTTGTGTATATTGAACCATCTGTGCATCTTTGGAATAAAGCCAACTTGATAATTATGTTGAGGTATGTTCCCTCCAGTCCAATTCCCTCTAGGGCTTTGAACATAAATGCATGTTGAATTTTGTCAAAGGCCTTCTCTGCATCTATTGAGATGACCATGTGGTTCTTTGAGTTCATTTATATGATTTATGATGTTTATTGACGTGCATATTGAACCATCTGTGCATCTTTGGAATAAAGCCAACTTGATCATGGTGGGCGATCTTTTTGATGTGTGTCATTGATAGGTCGTGTCTGTTCCTCATTGGCTCTCTGTATCAGGCCATTTTTGCATCAGCTGTCTCTATGTCTTTTGGCAGAACACAGGTTTGACTCAGCTGGATGTTTTTGGTGCGTTTGCAGTGTGCATGTGCAGGTTGTTCAGGCTGCACTTCCTCCTACATCCATCTGATCCTGGGCTTTTTTTTAGTCAGGAGGTTTTGTATTACTGTTTCAATTTCCTTATGTGTTATTGTTCTGTTTAAGCTGTTAATCTCTTTTTGGTTTAGTTTTCTGGTTCCCATGCTTTTAGATACCCGACCATTTCTTTTAAATTTTCAAATTTAGTAGCATATAGGTTTTTAAAGTATTCCCTTATAATGTTCTGTATCTTTCTAGATGTCTGTTGTGATGCTTCCCCCTTCATCTCTGATTTTATTGATTTGGAGGTGCTCTTTCTTTCTTTTGGTTAACTGGGCTAGCAGTCTGTCAACCTTGTTTACCTTTCCAAAGAACCAGCTCTTGGATTCGTTGATTGTTTGTATTGTTTTCTTTGTTTCTATTTCATTAATTTCTGCTCTGATTTTTTTGTTATTTCTTCTCTTCTGCTGGGTTTGGGTTTCATTTGTTCTTGCCTTTCCAGTGCCTTGAGTTGCTATGTTAAGTCATTTACTTGTGTTCTTTCCGATTTTTTAACATAGGCACTTAGAGCTATAAACTGGTCCATACCATTATTCTGAGATTCTTCTTCTTCCTGTATGCCTATGATTTGTAAGTTTGGTCTTTTTATGGTGTCACACAATTCCTGTATATTACATTCTTGATTCACCTGCCCATGAATTTCTATATACAAACTGAGGAAAAGTAGGACTTGGGTCCTGTCCGCCATGTTTTTACACTCAAGAAAACTACTCCAGAAAAAAGTTATCACCATATTAGTTAAGTACTTGTATCTGTCTTATGCTAGTTTTACTAAACAAATGACAGAAATACCCTCTTTCTCTATTCTTTGGAAAAATTTAGTAATTATACTTTACAACATTTTGAAAAACTTGCAATCGAAAGTGATATTAGGTCTTTGATTTCATTTCTCTAAATTCACTGAATTCTTTTATCATGTTTATAATTGTTCTTTTGAGTTCCATGTCCCATGTTATCTCTAGAGGGTTCTCATTGAACTCCTCTAGAGGACTGTGGGTACTTTGTGGGGATGTATTATTTTGGTTTTTCATGTTATTTTTTTCTCTGTGACTTTGACATATGGATTTCTTTCGTAGTTTCTGATTCTTGTGTGAGATTCAAGCCTTCCTTTGTTGAGTTTAGGTCTGCTTCTTTTTGTAAACTTTATGTGCCTTTGTGGTTTATTTGTTGGGCATGAAAAGCTGGTTGGTCTAGGCTTCAGGTTCTCTCTTTTGATTTTATATTGGATGGCCAGATTGCTTTTGTCTTCAGGAGTTTCCACAGAGGCCCAAGTCAGATGAGGATCAGATGCTCTCAGGCTTTCTCCAAAGGTCTGGATCCCTCCAGAAAAGATGCTTCCTGGAATGATCCCTCAGGAATTTGGTGGCTGGGCTGGCCTGGGAGCAGGGTCCAGGAAAGATGCTGGTCTCAGGAAGCTGGTGGCTGTGCCACCACCCAGGGATGCAAAGGGAGGTGGGAGTGGGAAGAGGCCCCGAGGTCTTCTGGGGAATGCAGGAAGGAACTGGGCTTGTTTGGATGCAGAGGATCAGGTTGTAGTGGGGACTCTGGGCCAAGAGGTCAGCCCAGGTGTCACCAAGTCAAGAAATGGGCCAGTACCCAGGCTAGGAGGAGAGATGGTGTGGGGGAGCTGGGAGTGTGAATATGGCTGGGGGAGTCAAGGCATAATGGGCCCTGCTGGACTTATCCAGGAAAGATACTGGCACTAGGAAGCTGGCGGCTGTGCAGCCCAGGGAAGCAAAGGGAGGTAGGGGTGGGACCAGGCCCAGAGGGCTCCTGGGTTCTGTAGGGAGGGATTGGGCTGGTCTGGATGTAAAGGATCAGGAAGCAGTGGGAATTCTGGGCCAAGATGTCAGTTCAGGGTTCTGGGGTGCCAAGACAAGAAATGGGCCAGTACACAGGCTAGGAGGGGAGCTGGGAGGGTGAATGAGGCTGGGGGTGTCAAGGTGTGGTGGGCGTAGTGAGACCCACCCAGGAAAGATGCTAGCACTAGGAAGCTGGTGGCTGAGCTGCCCAGGGAAGCAAAGGTAGGTGGGGGCGGGACCAGGTCCAGCCCGGTTGTTCTTTCTAGTAGAATAGAATTCAGTTGTGCGTATATACCACATTTAAAATGTTCTTCTTTTGGTGGGCATCTAGGCTGAATCATATCTTGACTATTATGAATAATACCAAAATAAACATGGGTGAGTACATATCTTTGTTACATGCTACCTTACCTTCTTTGATGGTTAGTATTAACTGTCAACTTAAAAGGCTCTAGGATTAACTGGGTGATGGACCTCTGTAGCATGCTTGTGAGGGATTATCTTGATTAAATTAACTGAGGCAGGAAGAGACACCCACTGTGGGTGGCACCATCCCCTAACTGGAATCCTGGACTGTACAAATGGAGACATGAGCTGAGGCCCCAGATGCATTCATTACTTCCTTCTTCTGATGGGGGATGTAATGTGTCCAGTTTCTTCAAGCTCTTGATGTCTTGACCTCCCCACCATGATGGACTGCACCTTGAACCATAAGCTAAAATAAGCCCTTTCTCCCATAAGCCACTTTTGTCAGAGTATTTTATCATAACACCTGGAAAAGAAACTAAGACATTCCTTTCGGTATAAACCTTGGAGTGGTATAGCTGAATTGTATGGTGATTCTATTTTTAGTTTATAGAGGAAACTGCATACTAATCTCCATAATGGCAACACTGATTTATAGTCTAAGCAATGTATAAGGGTTCCTTCCCTCACACCCCTGGATCCTCAACTTCATTTGTTGTTTGTTTTCTTAATGATAGTGACTGGAATGGGATAGAATCTCGGTGAAGTTTTGATTTGCATTTCCCTGATGGCCGAAGACTTGGATGTTATTTCATTTATTTATTGGTCATTTGTATCTCTCTTGAGAATTGTCTGTTTAATCCATTTTCTCATTTGTTGATTTGGTTATTTTCTCTTTGGTGTTTAATTTTTTGAGGTCAGTATATTCTGGATATGAATTTTCTGTCAGATGAATAGCTGGTAAAGATGTTCTTTCATTCTGTGGGCTTCCTCTTCACTCTGGATATTGTTTCCTTTTATGTGCAGAAGACTTTAAATTTCATGTCATTCTGTTTCTTATTTCTTGCTCTTACTTCCTAAGCTATTAGACTCCTATTCAGAAAGTCCTTGCCTAGGTCAGCATCTTGAAGTGTTTTCACATTTTGTGTTTAGTAGTAGTTTTAAAATTTCAGGTCTTACATTAAGGTCATTGATACATTTTGAATTCATTTTTGTACAGGGTGAGAGATAGGGATCTACTTTCATTTTTTTACTTTCAGATGCCCAGTTTTCCCCAGCACCATTTGCTAAAGAGGTATTCATTTCTCCAGTCCATGTTTTTGGCACCTTTCTTGAAAAGTCAGGTGACTGGCTGCAGGGGTTTCTTTCTGGGTCATTTCTTCTATTCCATTGGTCTGTGTTTCTTTTTCTGTCAGTACCATGCTGATTTTGTTACTATGGCTCTGTAGTATAATTTGAAATTAGGTATTATGACATCTATAGCACTAATCTTTTAAAAATTATCTTATTGTTATTATTAGTGTGTGCGTGTGTAAAATGTGTGTGAGAGTGCAGGTACTTGTGGGCACCACACTGCATCTACGTGGAGGCCAGAGGACAACTGCCAAGAGTTGATTTTCTCCGTTCACGACAGGTCCTGGGGAATCTAACTCAGGTTTTTAGGGTTACATGGCAAGTACTTTTATCTACTGAGCCATCTTGCTGGCCATGTTTTTTTTTCAGAGATTAATTTGGCTATTTGGGGGTCTTTTGTACTTCTATGAATTTTAAGACTTTTTTCTAGTTTGTAACAAATGTCATTGGAATCTTGAAGGGGATTGCATTGACTTTGCAGATTTCTTTTGTTTCTTTTGGTAATAATTGTATTTTTCACAATATTAACTCTGCCAACCCAAGAGCACGGTGAGTCTTTCCATCTTCTAGTGTCTTCTTTAATTTCTTTCTTCAGAGTTTTAAGGTTTTCACGGTATGGGTCTTGCACTTTCTTGTTTAGTTTATTACTAGTTATTTTGTGGAGGGTATGGAGAATCAAATTTTCTTTTTTGTTCTTGGTATATAGAAAATCTACTGATTTTTATATTCTGATTGGTATCCCACTACTTGCTGAAGGTCATGTAAAAAGAATAAGCCAAATCCAAAGTTAGTTAATGGAAAAAAATAAGAGATTACTGTGGAAATTAGTGAGATGGAGAGTGTGTGCTTACACACACCCTCCCAAAAGAACCATGAAAAAATTTTGTTCAGTTTATGCAAACTAAATAAAAGGAAGAGAAGACCCACATCAATACACATAGAACAAAAAGGGGGATATTAATGTTACTTAAATAAAAAATAATTAGAAATCATTTTGAAAATGTGTATTCTGACCAGTTTTATGTTGCACATGGAATCCCAGCTCTTAACAGGGGATTATGAGGTCTAAGGGGAGATTTTGTGTGTGTGTGTGTGTGTGTGTGTGTGTGTGTGTGTGTTCTTTAGAGTCCTTCAAGTATAGGATTGTATTGTCTTCAAATGGGGATAAGTTAACTTCTTCCTAATTTTGGGTTTGGCTTGTTTTTTCCCCCATGACTTTGAGGCGCTTCAGGTCATTTTATTGAGATTTTCCCCTTTCCTTTCTTTTTAAATTTTTGATACAGAATCTCACTACATAGCCCAGGTTGGTCTGGGAATTGCAGTTTTCTGGCCTCAGCATCTTAAATGCTAGAATTAGTGGTATGAGATACTATGTCCAATACCCCCAATGACCTTTTAATAATTTTGAACACATTCATCTAAATCTTTCTGTATGATTACGTGTATTCTTTTCTGCCTTTTATTGTTTTCTGATAATTTGCTTTTTTTTGTGTATGAGTGTTTTGCCTGCATGTGTGTAGGTGTACCATGTGTGTGCAATGCCCATGAAGGTCAGAAGAGGGCATTGGATCCCGTGGAACTAGAGTTACTGGTGGTTGTTAGCAGCTATGTGGGTGCTGGGAACCAAACCCAGGTCCTCTGTAAGAGCAGCCAATTTTTTAATCCACTGAGTCATCTCTCCAGCCCTCTTATTTTTCCATAAAGCTGTTTGACATGTGGTGGCATAGTTCAGTGGTAGAGCACTTACATAGCATGTTCAAAACTCTGGATTTGATGACATTATTGAAAAAAATCAGGGACTAGAGAGATGGCTCAACAGTTAGGAGCTCTTGCTGCTCTTGAAGAGGACCCGAGTTTGGTTTCTAGTACCCACAATGGTTGGCTTATAACCGCTTGGATACCTGCATGCACATGGTTCATATACATCTGCGTAGGCAGATATAAATAGATATAAATAAATCTTTAAGAAAATCAAAGTGAAATTTCTAGAGTGTTCTAGTTTGCTTTCTGTTGCTGTGATAAGTACCATCAGGACCAAAAGCAACTTGGAGAGGAGGGAGTTGATTTCATTTTGTACCTTCAGGTTATGGTTCATTATTGAGGGAAGTCAAGGTGGGATCCAAAGCAGGAATGTGGAGTAGAAACCATGGAGGATTGTTGCTAACTGGCTCACTCCCTCTGACTTGCTCAGCTAGTTTACTTATACAGCCCAGACTCACCTGCCTAGGGATGGCACCACCAACAATGGGCTGGGCACTGATGATTCCCCACAGACGTGGGCACAGTTCCCTCTGATCTGGGAAATCCCTGAGTTGAGGCTCCCTCTTCCCAGGTGACTCTTGATTGTGTTAAGTTGACATTAAAAACTAACCAATACATAGAATGGATCTCAAAGTCTGGGACAGCTTGTTCACCAAAATAGGCACATTTAAAATTTAAAATTCACCATCAAGGCAATGTTGTAAATGCTCTTTTCTCCTTAAATTCACTGCATCCCAGTATAGCATAGAAGCTAAAATTTGGCAAATCCGATGACTGAAAAAGTTTGTTTCATTTATGATGCGTATTATGAGCACCTGTTGATGTAGAAAACATTTTCTGTGTTTAGTGGCTATTTGTGCATCTTTTAAAGTTTGCCTGCTAATATCCTTTGCCAAGTGTTGTTGTTATTCTTATTGTCTAGACAATCTCAATGTGTATTAGCAGAATTAGTCCTTTGTTTCCCATGATCATTCTAAATGCCTTTCCCCAGTTATTGCTTTTCATTTGCTTTGTTTATACTGGTTTTGACAAATTATAATTGCACATAATACAACAGAGTTATCTTAAAATATTCCCTTAGTATTTTATTTTATTTATTTTAATTTTATTTTTAATTTTAATCATATGTGTATGTGTGTATGTCTATGTGGGGGTATGTATACATGAATGCAGGTGCCTTTGGTGGTCAGAAGAGGGTGTCAGATCCCCTGAAGCTGGAGTTACGGTGGTTGTGAAGTGCTTTATGTGAGTGCTGGGAACCAAACTCAGGTCCTCCACAAGAGCAGTACATGCTTTTAACAGTTAAGCCATGTCTCCAGGCCCATCATTATTTTATGATGTTGTTTTGTAGAAACATTTCATTATTTACTCAGAAACTTATTTGCATAGTTTGGGCAGTATAAAGTTTGTTTTAAAAGAATTTGTGGGGCTGGAGGGATGGCTCAGCGGTTAAGAGCACTGGTTGCTCTTGCAGAGGACTTGAGTTGGATTCTCAGCACCCATATGGCGGCTAACAACCATCTGTAACTCTAGTTCCAAGGGAATTGGATGCCTTCTTCTGACCTCTGCAGTATTGCACTACACGGGTGCACTCACATACATGCAGGCAATACACTCATGCACATAAAATAAAGATAATAAATAAAATATTAAAAATCATGCTTGTCTTATAAAAGAACTATTTTTATTTTATGTATATAAGTGGTTTGCCTGTATGTATCTAAGTGCATCTGTGTTGTGTAGTTCCCGTGGAAGCCAGAAGAGGGTGCTGGAAATAAATCCAGGCCCTCTGTAAGAGCAGCCAGTGCTCTTAACCATAGAATCATCTCTCCAGCCTCCAAGAATAGTACTTT
>NW_008359441.1:1833823-1840666 GCF_000622305.1 Nannospalax galili | reverse complement strand
ATGTGTGTGTGTGTGTGTGTGTGTGTGTGTGTGTGTGAGTGTGTGTGTGATGTTGGGAATGGAAGCCAGAATCTTGTGCTAAGGCAAATGCTCTACCACTGGGTTACAATCTCAGTCCTTTTTTCTTTTCTTTTTGGAGACAAGGCCTCTTTTGGTAGCCCAGGCTGGCCTTAAACTCCTTCCTCAGCCTCCTAAGTGTGGGTTACAGGCATGTGCCAGCTAGCCTGGGGGGATTTATATATTCTTTGAACTTACCTTTATATATGTTTAATATCTTTTATCTTAAGTCATATGATCAAATACTACATATTTCTTAAATTGAGCTGTAGTTGTAGATCCCTTTTATTGCACATCTTGATATGAAATGATCTCTTTTTTTGGAGGCAAATTATCAGGGATGGCAGATCCCTAGTGCATTCAAGGATGAGCCTGCACTCTGACCCTTCCCCATGCTTGAGGCACAAACTTCTCCATGGAATTGAAGGTCATGATCCTACCACAGACCCTAGATCTATGCCTTCTTCCTTTCACAGGAGCCATGAAGGTTCACACAGTGGTGTCGCTGCTCTAAGGACCACAAGATGCACATAGGCTGTCATCTATCTTTCAAAGGTCCCAAGGCTTTAGCCACTATGCATTGTTCATGAACATCTGTCTAAATGGCAGAGAAACAAACCTCATCTTTTGTTCTAGGCCCCTTGGAACCTGCAACCCTGCCGTAGTTTTCTTCCTTGAAATCCCAGCAGAATTCTGAAGCCTTTGGATGTCCCCTTACCAGCACACTAGCATGTGCTCAACAGTGATATGTGATGAGTGTGCCCTTATCCCACAGTCTTATACACACGACATATTTAGACATAGATAGTAATACAGATCATTCGTGATAGTCCTCACAAAAGTTTACCTCCTGTGGATGTAGTTTGGAGTCAAATTCAATGAAATTTAAGTGTTTGCCTATTTGGTATAATATATATTAGAAAAAAAAAAGAATATTCTTTTGAATGGAAGTTTAGAATTTAAATGTTTGCCTATTGGGACCTGACTACTCAGGGCTGCCAGGTGTAGGTTGCCTGCCCTCCGCCCAGGGGGCGGCCAGCGGGATATTGGTAAGGCCTATCCTGGCTGACCCAGGGTCGAGGCACAGGCAGTTCGGCCCCAGAGAGCAGCTAATGGGATATTGGCAAGGCCTGTCCTAGTTGACCTGGGGCTGAACCTGCACAGGTCAGCCTCCAATAATCAGTCTCCAGGTACATGTCTCTCTCTTGGTGGTTCTGCTCGGGTGCTGCTTATACAGTTACATATGATAAATGAAACTGTTCTCAGGTACATGCCTTTGTCTTAGAAGTTCTGCTGCTACTGCTGATGCAAGTTCGTGTGATTAATGAAACGCTGATCATTGAAACCGTGGTTCAAAGGAACTTGTAATTTTGTGCTCTGTTTCTATAGTAAGATTTTCCTGGTTTGAGGCAAGGTATAAAAGTATTGTTATTCAGCAATAAAATGCCTGTTTGGTCATCAGCCTGCAGGTCCTCCTGATCCCAGCTGTTTCTGTGTCTGTTTTTTTTTTTTTTTTTTTCTTCATCCCCTACCTTTCCCACTCAGGCTATAGGATCTCCCACCACTGGACTGCAGCACTTTGCCCACTTAGAGTTTAATTTCTTTTGTTTTAAGATTTAAAAAATTTATATTTATATGTGTTTATCTGTGTGTGGATATGTGGGAGTGTGGATACTCACGGAGGCCCAAAGAGGGCGCCACATCCCCTGAAGCTGGAGTTACAGGTGGTTGTGAGTTACCTGACTATGGGTGCTGGGAGCAGAACACAGGTTCTCTACAAGAGCAGCAAATGCTTTTAACCATTGAGCCATCTTTCCAGCCTCATTAATGATCTCAATTATGTGTGGCTCTCCTGCTGTGTCTCTCATCATAATCCCATGAGTGTTTTTCTGCTGTTCTAGGTGCTGGTTGCCCTGACCATAACGTCACTCCATCTAAGGCAGTGGCAGGAGCCCTGGGCTTTCCCACGTGTTGGATCACTCTCTTGCAGAGAAGCTTCTTCCTGTTAACCATTGCGGCATGGTCCCTGCCTTCTTTTATCTCCTCAGCACCATCTGTAAACTGATAAGTTGTGTGGGGATTTGTATGGATTCCAAGTAAGAATTCAGCTCAACAGGCCAGTTTATTTAGTTTTTAAGAGAAAAGAAAGTAATCGATCAATTCCTATTCTAGTCCATTCTTCCCACACCCAGTTTCCCCCATTCCATCCCCACATGGAGATATTAGTACAGCTTTGAAATAGAATCAGATTTCCAGGCTGCACAATCAAATTTCAGTCAAAAATTCCACTTACCAGGATGCTCACAAATACTAATAGTGTTGTAAGAAATAAGACACTTGATTAAAAGGCGGCAAACTTGTATATATCTTTAATGTGCATTCCTAATGAGTCTTAGCAGGAGGCTGATTCACATGAGAATGAGCAATTAGCTCATCCAAGTTTAATACACTATTATCTACACCCAGGCCCTCTCTTCATTAGCATCTGAATGCACTGTTTTCTTTGGAGTTCTGTGCAGGAAGCAAATCCCTATGTATGGTACCAAGCTCCAAATTCTCATTTATCTGCTCTTGCCCTTTAGAAAGAAGGCCAAAGCAACGTGCTCTTTGATGCATTAATTTTCAAACCCTGGCTATTTTTAAAATTGTAATGTGGCACACTTCCTTTTTCCAGGGGTTTTTAGTCAACATAGAGTGTGGAAGTAAACATAGCCAGGGGATTTATCTGTTACCAAGTGGAGATGTATTGTCTTTCCAGTGGACTCCAGATCAAAGAGCAGTTTTAAAGAGCTGCTGAAAATCCAGCAAGATACAATACCTCTTGGATTTCATGTCACTACCATATTGTGCCTTACTATCTAGATTTTTGAATTGAAAAAACAACTAGATTTCTGAAATAAAAACCAAGAAAACAGTTCTATTTAATTCCCATTGTAGGACCCAGAGATCCCCCTCATTCAACCCCTCCTGACACCCCACTGATTGCTCTTTTCAGCTTCTGTGTAATGCTTGAAATGCACACCTGCTGCTACTCCTCCTCTGCTGTTCCCTTTCCAGGAAACTATAGATTAGATAAGCCCGGGTATGAACACCGCTCTATAGAGTAAAAATAAAGACTCCTGACCACACAGACGGCCCGCACACTCCACAACTCTGAGAACAACACCCGCCAATAAAAAAATCTCAACTGCATCCCGTACAACCGATCAGTTCAAAGGTGTGTTGGCGCGAGCAGGATTCTTGGACCAACCACAAAGTGACACGGTTATTCCCCTCCTCTCTCTGTTTCTAACCTAGAAAGAGCCCCTTCTTCCCCCACCCGGGGCTCTCAGCATGGTTCTGTTATATCGGGTGCGGTCTGAGAGCCCGAGCTTAAGTCTGAATAAACTATAAACCTTGCTTTTGCATTTTTGGTGTGTTGGGTCCTCAGTGGTCTTCTTGGGGTCCTGTGATTGAGGTATAACACCATTAAGGATGCTCTTTAGTCTTTCATTCATTTTCAGTGTTTCTGGGCTGCTATGTAGCACAGGTGTATAAACTGTCCTGAGATGTAGAATTCCATTTAATCTGAAGCCAGTGAAAAAAATCAAGAATAGAATTAGGGCTGGAGAGATGGCTCAGTGGTTAAGATAGCATATTGATCTTGCAGAGGATCTGAGTTTGGTTCCCAGCATCCAAGTCAGGCAGCTCACAACCTCCTGGATACAGGGAATCTGATGTTCTCTTCTAGCCCCTAAGGGCTCCTGCACACATGCATATACCCACACACAGACACACAACATATACATGCAATTAAAAAATAAACCTTGAAGATAAAAAATCTGAATAATTGTTTAATAATTTCAGGCATCGCTTATGTTAGCCTTCAAGGAGAGTTAAAAGAAAAAAAAAATGCATTTTCTTGTGACCAAAACAGCATTTTTAACTTTTTAGGTATTTGTGTGTACACACGTGAGTATGTATTCCTGTGTATACACATGAGTCAGAGGTCTATGTCTGGTATCTCCCTCTAGTGTTGTTTACCTTAGGATCTTGCGCTGAACCCAGAGCTCATGGATTGGCTAGACTGGCTTGCCACTGAGTCCAGATCCTCCTGAGATTACAGGTGCATGCTGCCATGCCCAACTTTTTACATTTGTGTTGTGGATCTGAACTCAGGTCCTCATGTTCGCTCAGTAAACACTTCACCCACTGAGCCATATCTCTAACTCCATAGTTTTCACTTTCAAAAAATGAATTGTTTAATGCGTTTTAGGATAATCAAATTGTTTGGTATTTTTCAGACTGATACAGTAAAGCGGACAGAAATGACACACGTGTGATGTCCAAACAGTTAAAAATATTACTTGCCAATAGGCAATATTAGGAATACTTTGATAAGGGTAAGGAGCAAAAGGCTTGTGGAGGGACACATGATATATTAGACCTTGAATTATTTGTTTATACTCTCTCTATAACTTGTCTGCTTATGTGATGTTTTGCAACTTCTCCACATGTCAGAATTCTTCTTTCCCACTTCTGGCAGCATCTGTAAGAACAGTGCAGCAATGTTCTCTGTGTACCAGTCTTGTGACGCTTAGGGATAAAATTACAAAGTATGCAGTGGTATATACGAGTTCATCAAGGCTGCCGGTGAAAGATCCGTGAGAAGTGCAACTGCATTTCTAAGTGAGCAATAGTAATAATGTGGACTGGATATTTAAAAATACAGCAGCGTCAAAAGAATAGAGGCGTCACAACACAATTTTAAAAATAAAGTATGAAAAATGTATGCTGGAAACTAGAAGGCTGGGGATATAGCTCAGTGGTAGCAGGGCTTCCCCAGCATGTATTAGGCTCTGGGATTGATCCCTAGCTCTACCAAACAACAAAACCAAAAAACAAACAAACAAACAAAACCTAACAAGCAAAAAACAGAACAAAACAAGACATCGAACAAAAATCATAAAACAAAAAGCAAAAGATATTGGTGAAAGACATTAAGGATGATCTAAATAAGTGGAAACTTACCCCGCGTTTATTATTTAGAAGACTGAATATTATTAAGATGACGATACAGTTCAAACTGATGTACAGGTCTAAAATAATGCCTGGCAAAATCCCAACTGACTTCTTTTGTGCAATCCTAAAATTCATATGGAAATGCAGTGGAACCCAGAGAGCAAAAGCATCTTGGAAAAAGCTAAGCAAAGTTGGAGGACTCACATCCCTACTTCAAAGTTTATTAGAGAGTAAGCAGTGTGGGACGGGCGTAATGACTCTATGCTTGGTCTTAGCCAAAACGCAAAGACCTGAAGGTTCTGACACAGATGTCCGGAGCAGAGGAGAAAACGAGGAGGCTAGAAGGAAGCCTGCACGTCTACGTTCCACTGATTAAACATATTTTTAATTTGTTAAATTTGTTATTTTATTTTGGTATATGTAGTGTGTGCATGCATATATGTGTGTGGGCACAGGTGTGTGTGTGTGTGTGTGTGTATGCAGATGAATGTGTGTACACGTGTGGAGGCCTGAGATTGTTATCTTATGCTTTCCTTAATTGCTTTACGCACACACACACACACACACACACACACACACAGGCACACAGGCACACACACACACACACACACACACACTGAGGCAGGGTCTCTTGCTGACCTGAGAGCTGACTCTTGTGCCTAGTCTGGGTAGCCAGTTTGCTCTGGGAATTCCCTATCTCTACCTTCCTTGTAGTGGGATTGCAGGCCATCCGCCACACTCACCTGACTTTTTCTGTGGGTTTGGGGGGTCTGAATTCCAGCCCTCATGTTTTGCATGACAAGTGCTTTACCTGCTGAGCCATTTCCCCAGCCTCTCATTGATTTTTGAGTATGTAAAGAACATTCAATGGAAAAAAGAATAATATAGTCAACAACTCACTGGACAACCGGATATACACATTCAAAAGAATGAATTTGAATCCTTACCTCACACCACACACAAAATAGATCCTAAACTTAAACATAGGAACTAAAACTATAACACACTTAGAATAGAATAATAAAAAAACTCTGTGACTGTGAGCTGGGCAACAACCTTAATTATGACACTGGAAATAAAGGCAATAGGAGATAAGTTGAACATTTTCAACATTATATGATTTTGTGCTTCAAAAGAAACAATCAAGAAAGATGATCCAAATAATGTATAAAGTATTTGTACATCATATAGCTAATAAATGAATTGTCCAACTCTGAAGGACATTTGGGGATACAAATTAGACTATATGAGCCTTATATATACAATAGAGTACATTAAATTGTATGGGGAGGGGATCTAGATACCATTATATTATATTGTATGAAAATGGCAAAAATTAAATAAAAAAAATTTTTAAAACCTTTAAATGTATGTGAATTATACTTCTAAATACTTCAATGAAAGAACATGAGGTTTTAAAAATGTGTCAAAAAAATAATTGTGAAATGCATTGTGGATATAGATAAACATTTCTGCAAGGAAGGTGTACACAAATGTGTGAAAATCCCACACATTATTGAAAGGTGTGTATTGATTGCTGTCATTTTGATTGCTGTTTGTGTTCTCTGTGGAATTTTGTGTTTCCTAGATTATATTTTTGTTTATTTTCTTTCGTTGCCCCTAGGGTATAGTTGTTTTTCTCTCTCTGCTCTGTATTGCTTCAAGTATTCTTTGGAGGGCTGGTTTTGTGGACATGTATTCTTTCAGGCTATTCGTGTCATGGAAGATTTTACTTCTCCTCAACTATAATAGACATTTTTGCTGGGTATAGTACTCTGGGCTGGC
>NW_008359441.1:1828118-1833809 GCF_000622305.1 Nannospalax galili | reverse complement strand
TAGAACTGGAAATACCTTGGTCCAGGCTCTTCTGGCTTTCATAGCTTGCATTGATAAGTTAGCTGTAATTCTGATGGGCTTTCCTTTGTATGTGACTTGTTTTTCTTTTGCAGCTTTCAGTATTCTCTCTTTGTTCTGTACATTTAGTGTTTTTACTGTGATATGTTGTGGGGAATTTCTTTTCTGATCCTGTCTATTTGGTGTTCTATGTGCTTCCTGTATTTGTATGGGGATGTCTTTCCTTAATTTCGGGAAATTCTTCTACAATCCTGTTTAGGATCTGGTCAACACTATTTACCTGAAATTCTTCTCCTTCCTCTATTCCTATGATCCATAGATTTGGTTTTTCACGCTGTCCCACATCTCTTACATATTCCATTCCTGTATTTTTAAAAAATTTTCCATAGTCTTTGCTTGAGCAGTCCAATTCTTCAACTTTATCCTCCAGTGTTAATATTGTGTTTTCCATTTCATTTATTCTAGAGGTGAGGCTTTCCCCTGTTTCAAGTTGGCTTATTGAGTTTTATACTTCCTTCTTCATTTCTGCCTGAGTTTTCTTCAATGTTTCTCTTTTCTGAATTCATTCAGAAGTTTGTCCCTTATCATTTTTTGATTTGTTGGTTTGTGTGTTCTTTAAATTCATTGAATTCCTTGATCATGTTTATGATTGTTCTTTTAAATTCGGTGTCCTGGCTTATCTCTTTAGGGGGTTCCTTGTAGAACTCTTCTACAGGATTGGTGGGCTTTGTGGGGACACAGTGTTTTGGCTTTCCATTTTATTATTCTGTCGTTGTGGTTTTGGCATGTGAATTTCTTTTGCTGTTTATGATTCTGATATGAGAATTAAGTTGAAGTATGCTTCTGTTTGTATTTTCCGGGTGCCTAGAGCCTTTCTTTATTGGTTATGTAAAGCCGGTTTGTACTGGGTTCAGGTTCTCTCAGGTTTATTTTGGAGGGAACTGATGGCTTCAGATCAGCTGTTCAGGGGTACCCACAGAAGCCCAATTCAGGTTCCAGTCAGGTACACTCAGGCTTCCTTCACCAAGGGGGAGGCAGCATCCAGGCTCTCTCAGGAAATCCTGTGCTATCAACCCTATGCCAGAGGGAGGCCAGAGGGGGGCAGAAATTGGCACTCTCTGGTAGTTTGCTGAGATTCCAGCCTTAGCCTAAGAAAGCCAGATCTGCCCTGGAGCCTTGGGAGGGGCCTCACAAAATCCCAGGTAGGAGGATGGTATGGCACAATTAGAGGAAGCTCACCACCATGTGGTGGCAGGATCCTGGGGCCATCAGGCTGTCCCTGGGTTCTCAGGTCCTCTGGTAGTTGGAGGCCAGAGGGAGGCCAGAACCCGGCACTCTCTGGTGGTCTGCTAAGCTCCCAGCCGCTACCCAGATGGAGGTCTGAACCCACCCTCTGGAACTGTCTGCTAGGATCTCAGCCTTAGCCTACCAAAGCCAGATCTGCCCTGGGGCCTTGGGAGGGGCCTCACCAAATCCCAGGTAAGGGAATGGTATGAAGCAATTAGGAGAAGCTCACCACCATGTGGAGGCAGGATAGGGGACTGTCAGGCTGTCCTCTGGGTTCTCAGGCCCTCTGGTAGTTGGAGGCCAGAGGGAGGCCAGAACCCAGCACACTCTGGTAGTCTGCTGAGCTCCCAGCAGCTACCCTAGTGGAGGAGGTCTCCACTGTATTTTATTTTATTAAAAATATTTATTTTTATTTTATGTGTATGAGTGTATTACCTGCATGTAATTAAGTGTACTCACGTTGTGCAATGCCTGCAGAGACCAGAGGAGGTTGTCAGTTTCCCTGGAACTGGAGTTATGGATGTTATTATTCACCATGTGGATACTCAGAACTGAACCCAGACCCTCTGCAAGAGCAGCCAGAGCTCTTAACTGCTGAGCCATTTCTTAACTGCCTTTATTTTGAGAAATAGGTATTTCTGTTGGCATTTATATCATCACTTTCTTAACACTCAATTCCCAAACTAGATTTAGAAGTATTCTCAACCACAGAAACTCTAAACCACCAAAGGACTTACCATGGGCTAGATCATCAATGAAGTAGGAAGAGTATCCAATAAAGGTTCTATAAAGGGTATGTGTGGGATATGGACATAGGACCAGAAGAGTTCTACAGAGCGGTAAGTGACTACGAGGAAAAGCAGATGTTATTGTTAGAAGCAGTGCTATTCTCTGGTCCCCCAGGATGCTGACTGGGGTCTCATATCACAGAATCTTTTTTCCTAAGTATTTTGTGATTAACAGAACCAACTATCTTACAACCCAACAAGGAGCGTGAAGAGGTTGGCAATATTTCAGAATTTATAAACATCAAGAATTTATAGAAGTATTTCAAGGATTGAAAGGTAAGTTTTAGTATCAACCACAACTTGTATAGTAACACAACCTTTGGAGTTGGAAAAGTTAGTGAAATGTTCAGTGTCTCTGTAGCTTTGTCGCCCCAGGGCTCTGGCCAGAAAACAGTAGGGTAAGACTCTGGAGGACAAATAGAGGATCAGGAAAACTGACAACAAGCCTGTAGTGACAAAGAGAACTCTGAAACAGTTCACGTGTAGGTTCATAGTTTAGGTTTCCTCCTAGCATAAAGGAAAGTTCTGAAATGAAACTGAGTTTAGTAAAAGCAAGGAAAAACAGTTAAAACTCAAACACAGGTGAAGTAAATGAAAAAATGTTTGTTTATATTATATTTCTGAGGATTCACATAAACATGAGACATGTTACAAGATAGTGATTATTATATAAAAATGAACAAGAAATTGAATGATCAAGTATAATAATAGAAAGATACTGTATCAGATTATTCTTGATTAAACAGCACATTGATTAATTCAGTATCACCTTGAATTAAAAGATATAATTCCAGTCAAGCAGCATTTAAGGTAGTCCATTTGTTTAGCAACATAAAAGATTGAGGTAATATCACATGAGTCATTTAAAAAAATAGATTTCAAGGTGGACTAGAGCTACTACTGTGTGACCAGTGGAAAAGAAGAGTTAGGGTAAGAAAAATATAGACGCTATTCCAAAGAGAGAAAGAGAAGAGTTTTGGAAATTCACAAGGGCAGTGAAAGCACAGTGGAAGTATAGAGGAAAAGAAAGGTGGGGCCCTCAGAAGATTAAGACAACCCAAACTGCTCCAGCTATGTGCTTCTTTGGTGTGAGGAGAGGGAGCAGAAATTCCATCCTAAACTAAGCCAAGTGGTTTGGACGAAAGGCGAGGGACTGGCAGTCCTTCCTTCAGGACAAGCCCACAGTCCTTACAACTGCAAATCCAGGTGTAGGTGTTGGTGAGACAATAATTCCTTCAGTGGATGGATCAGCAATGGAGAGGGATCCTGTTCTGTCATCTTATTTTTAAAGAATACATATATATATATTTTGACAAGTTCATACATATATGCAATATATCTTTATCATATCCACTCAAATCCTCCTTCCACATCCCCCTGGCCCTTAATACTTCTACATGCATGTCTCCTCCTCCACTTTCTTCTTCTAATCCACTGAATCCAGTTAGCACTGCCTACATGCACATGGATGTGGGGCTATCCACAGAACATGGATAACCTATCAGCAGCCACATCACCAAAGAAAAATGACTCCCTCTCCATCAGCAACTGTCAGTTGTCAATAACTCCTAAGCTAGAGGTGGAACAGCATTTCAGAGCACTCTTCCCCATCCTCTGCATGATACTTAAGGCAGTGACCAAGTCCCACTGTGAGAGGGGATCTTTTGAAACTGAGTTGCCTGGAGGCCTGAGAATGGAGTCATCACAAGTCAAGGAGCCTGGATTTAAGCTGCCCAAGGCTGACAGGAAGTCTTGCGATGCATTTGTAGGGAGTGGCAGGACTAGACATTGATAATTGAAACAGTGTAGGAGGCAGGAGGCTGGGCTTAGGCAATGAAGAGCTCAGGGAGAGGAACCCCAACCCTTGGCCAGGTGCAGGCCTCATCAGCAGAGGATAACCTTGGAGTTGGACAGCTTTGAACCTGAGATCTGTGGGGAAATCAACCTCTGCTATTTACAGAATCTGAGAACTCTGGAGCCCCAGAAGACTATTTGAGATCCACAACTGCATCCCTCTAATGAAATGATTAACACTTAGGAGGTCTTGAAAGCACAAAGACAGGTCCTCCACTTGAACCAACATACAGTGAGATTTGAACAAATAACCTAATGATGGAACTCAATATATAAAAACAGAGCAAAGCCACAAAGCATAGAAAGAAGAAATAGGGAAGATTAGGGCAGAAAGTAATGAAATAGAGACTAAAAGAGCAATATGCAGAATCAGTTCAACCAAGAGTTGATGTTTGAAAAAATAAACAAGTATCTAGCCAAACTAAAAGAAAGAGAGAAGACTCAAATTAATAAAATTAGAGGTGAAGGGGCTGGAGAGATGGCTCAGCACTTAAGAGCACTGACTGTTCTGGCAGAGGACCAGAGTTCGATTCCCAGCACCCACATGGCAGCTACAAACCATCCTTAACTCCAGTTCCAGGGGACTCTGAAGCCCTCTTCTGACCTCCATGACATTGCATGACATGGATGCACTCACATACATGCAGGCACTACACTAATACGCTTAAAATAAAAATAATAAATAAAATATTAAAAAATATAAAAATAATAATAAAAATTAAAAAAAATAGAGGTAAAAAGGGAAAATAACAGCAGATTCCAAGAACATCCTGAGGGAATTCTTAGGGAATATTTTGAAAACTGGAAAACTTAAAAACTGGAAAATTTAGAAGAAATGCATAAATTCCTAGATACATATGACCAAAATTAGATTAAAAAGACATAACTTTAACAGATCATAACAAGCAACAAAAATGAAACACTAATG
This sequence comes from Nannospalax galili, assembly GCF_000622305.1. Lineage (NCBI taxonomy): Eukaryota > Metazoa > Chordata > Mammalia > Rodentia > Spalacidae > Nannospalax > Nannospalax galili. The sequence continues at coordinate 1,828,934 of NW_008359441.1, read as the reverse complement.
TTCTCCACAAAGAAAAGCCTACGGCCAGATGGATTCACTATCAAATACTATCAAACCCTTAAAGAAGAACTAAAATCAATGTTCCTTAAATTGCTCCATAAAAGGGCAGGGACACTACTAAGTTCATCCCCCTAAGACAACATCACCCTGGTACTAAAAGTAGGGAAGGACATGATGAAAGCTGTAGGCCAGTTTCCCTGATGAACATAGATAGAAAAATTCCCCATAAAATTCTTGCAACTCAATTCAAGCACATATTAAAAAGATCACATACCATAACCAAGTTGGTTTCATGCCAAGGACGAAAGTTTCCACCTAAGCCAATCAATAAATAGAGCACATAGACTCAAAGACAGAAATCAAATGATTTTCTCAGTAGATGCAGAAATGGCCTTTGACAAAGTTCAATATCTCTTCATGATAACAGCCCTGAAAAAAACCAGGAATAGAAAAAAAAAACAACAACAAAACCTCAACACAATAAGGACATAATATAGGGCAAACATGTAAGCATATCAAATGGGGAAAAACGGAAAGTATTTTCTCTAAAATCAGAAATGACACAGGGGTGCCCTCTCTACTGTTATTCAATATAGTGTTCAAAGTCTTAACTAGATTAAAACTACAAGAGAATGCAATTAAAGTAAAAAGTGTAGAAAAGGAAGATGCTTAAGCATCTCTATTTGTTGGGCTGGAGAGATGGCTCAGCAGTTAAGAACACTGGTTGTTCTTGCAGAAGACCCGGGTTTGAATCCCAGCACCCACATGGCAGCTAACAACTGTCCGTAACTCCAGTCCCAGGGGATCCGACAGCCT
>NW_008359441.1:1802998-1827844 GCF_000622305.1 Nannospalax galili | reverse complement strand
CCTAGCACCCACACGGCAGCTCACAACTGTCCATAACTCCAGTTCCAGGGGATCTGAGAGTTTCTTCTGTCCTCCTCAGGCATTGCGCGACACCAGTGCACTTACCTACCATGCAGGCAATACACTCATATACATAAAATAAAAATAATAAATAAAAAAGTATCTCTATTTGTGGATGACATAACTCTATATTTAAAAGAATTGAAAGATACCACCAGAAAACTTTCTGATATACACTTTGAGCAAAATAGTAGGATATAAAATCAACATACAAAATCAGTACCTTTTCTGTTTACAAATAATGATTTGCCAGGAAAGAGATCGAGGAAAAATAATCTTATTCACAATAGCTTAAAAATATATCTAAGAATGAACCTTACCAAAGAGGCCGAAGAGCTCTACCATGAAAACTATAAGACTGAAGAAAGAACCTGAAGAAGAAGAAATTAGCAGATGGAAAGAACGCCCATGCTCATGCATTGGCAGAATTTATACTGTGGCAATAGCTATGTTACTGAAAGTGACCTACACACTCAGTGCAATGATCATTAAAATTCTAATCATTTTCTTGACAGAACTTAGAAAGACAATCTTAAAATTAATATAGAAGCACAAAACACCCCAGAAAGCAAGACCAATCATAGGCAAGAAGATCAGTACTAGAGATGTTCATAATACCAGATTTCAAATTATATTACAGAGTCGTAATAATAAAACCAGCATGGTTCTGACACAAAAATGAACACATAGACTAATGGAATAGTGGACCCCCAAACAAAATCAAATACTATAGCCACATATTATTATTATTTTTTAATAACATTGTTAGCATATATTGGAAAAAAACTTCAACAAATGTTGCTGGGTAAACTAGGTATCTACTGTAGAAGAATGAAACTTGATCCACTTTTCATGTTCATCCTGCATGAAAATCAATTCAAATGGGTTAAAGATCTTAATATAAGATGGAAAATTCTGAAAATGATAGGAGATAATTTAAATATGACACCCCAAAATACAGTCATAGGCAAGGACTTTCTGAAAAGGGCAACAGTAGCTTACTGTCTCTAACCCTATGAGCTGACCACTGGAATTGTATACAATTTAAAAATCTTCTGCACAGCAAAGGAATCGGTCATCAGAGTGAAGAGACACCCTACAGAATGGGAAAAAAATCTTTGCTATCTGATGGGCATTAATATTTAGAATCTATAAAGAGCTGCAAAATTAAACACCAAGAAACCAAATCATCCAATCAATAAATGGGTTAATGAACTGAATTTCAATGGAAGAAATGTCAATGGCCGATAAATATTTGAAAAAGTCTTCATCTCTAGCCATCAGATAAATTCAAATGAATACTACAATGAGATCCTATTTCACCCCAGTCAGAATGGCTATTATCAAGGACGTAAGTGTCTAAATGCTGCTGAGGCATTAGGGAGAGAGAGGAACCCTTCGACACTGCTAGTGAGAATGTAAATTGGTGCAGCCACTATGGGAATCAGTACTTTAGTTTCTCAAAATAATTAAAATCAGAATTACTGTATGGTCTAGTCATACCAGACTCTGGTCAATATACTTTATGGATTCTAAACCAACACACCACAGAGATACTGGCATATCCATGCTTACTGCAGTACTCTTCACTGTAACCAAGATTTGGAGCAAGTCTAGCTGTCCATCAACTGAGGAATGGATAAAGAAACCATGGTATAGATGCACAATGAAATTTTATTCAGCTGTATAGAAGAATGCAGTTAGGACATTTGCAGGACAATGAGTGATTATTATAGAGAAGTGAATTAGTCTCACACAGACAAACATTACATATTGCCCATCATATGGAGGATATAGGTTTAAGTAATAAAATAATAAATAAATAGGACATTAAAATGGAAAAAGAACTCTGAACAGGGAAGAGATCTAAAGGGAAAGGAGAGGGGGAACCGGAGAGGACTGGCAGCATTAACAGAGTAATTTTTGACGGCTTGAATGCAGGAAGACAGATTATTTTGGGTGATAAAGGGGACTAGCAAACAGGAGATGGGGATGGGGGCCAATGGGGGCAAAATAAGAACAAAATATAAGTATGTATGTATGAAACCCACTACTTTCCACACCAACTAAAACTTTAAATAGATTGAAATAAAAATGCGATTAGATAGACCTGAACTTCTAAACATGTGTGTGGTTAGATTGCTCACATCCTTGAGGGTGTAAGTTAAGATAGGTAACGGTATTTACCCGATCACAGTAGGGACTTGCAAGCGGAAATAATATTATAAAACAAGAAATAAGAGACTTGAAAGGTAAGTAGGTAAGGGCTGGGCCTCTAGCTCAGTGTGGTAGAGCGCTTGCCTGGCATGCAGCAGGCCCCGGGTTCAAGTCCCCGTAGTGCCAGGAAAAAAATGAAATTAAGAAAAACTTTACCAGCAAGTCAAAAATTTTCTTAGGGATACTGGAAAAACTTCTATATCTGGAGACACATAGGAAGAAAAACAACAGCTTTTTGGACTTCATAGAAGGTAGATGTCTGACAAGATGATCTCTCAAAGTCTACCAGAGCCCAGTGATTTCGTGAGAGATTCCTTGTCAAGGTTGCATGGCAGAATCCATTAGAACTGACTGAGTACATATCAGGGTGTCATTTATTGCAAAAATATTATCAATCACTGGAGGTAATTATTCATTTTTGTGTGATACTCGACAGTTGTACAGTGTCCTGAGACATATTTATCTTCAGTAAATCACAGAGAACGATACTAATTATTCTCACTTATCATCTCACTTTTCTGAAAACACGAAAGGACAGAATTATACACTTATCAGGATGACATAATCAAATTTGCACTTTCAGCAAAATGTGGAAAGCTCATCTTATGTGGAAAATGTTACTGTGGAGAGCGACTTCTGGTGGGGATTTAGAAGAATGGGAAATGTTTTATTTTTTCTAATATCAAGAAGGCACCAAACAAATGGACAACCAACCCATATTTCCTATAAAAATAATTTACTGAATATTGGGTTTAACATATACAATAAATTGAATTCCAGAGATGGATAAGTGCTTCGAAATTGGGCATAAGTGAGAAGCACAAATCTTCAACTAATTAGTGTAGGTGTGGGATGGCTAGGACAGGAGGTTGCCACTCGAATGCCTCCACTGGGTGAGAGTTTAGTGTCTATCACGTGAAATTCAACACAAAGCACTTAATTCCTAAAAGAAGTAAAAAGGGAGAAGGTTAATGTGCTGGATAGTTTTATCATAAACGACACACCTGGGTTGAGGGAGCCTCAACTGGGGAATTGCCTCCATCGGACTGGCCTGTGGCTATGTCTGTGGGGCATCTTCTTGATTATTAAGCGATGTGGGAGGGCCCAGCCCACTGTGGGTGGTGCCACCCCTGGGCAGGTGGTCTTGTATTGTATAAGAAAGAAGATTGAGCAGGGGCCAGGGGAGCATGCCAGTAAGCAGCGTTCCTCCATGGCCTGTGCTTCAGTTCCTGCCTCCAGGTTCCTGTCCTGAGTTCCTACCTTGGGCTCCCTCAGACATGAACTGTGACCTGGGAGATGTAAGTGGAATAAACCCTTTCCTCCCCAAGTTGGTAGTGGTCAGAGTGTTTTGTCACAGCAGTGGAGAAACAAACTAGAACAGTTAATGGTTAAAAAATTGAGGTCCTCTCCTCCTACCACCAGTGAAACAAAACAGGGAGAGACTGAACAACACCAATGGTTGATTCTGGCACACAATCCTATCACTCAAAAGGCTGAGGCAGGAGGACTGCTACAGATTTGAGGCCAGCCTGGGCTACATAGAGAGTGTCAGGCCAGCTAGGGCTACTTGGAAAGACTCTGTCTTGAAATAAAACAAAACCAATAAGACCAAATAAATAAAATGCCTGGCAACACAGTTCAAGAGAAAAAGAGACAAAATGACTAAATATTAGAAACTGAATTAAATGATAACAACAAATTCCAGTCATTAAAAAAAGCAGTGTGATAAACAATTCCCAGACACAATTTACTGAAACAGATTCAGGAGAAACGGAGTACATTGATAGTACTTTAACTATTGAATGACTTTAACACAAATTTAAAAAATGGATATACAAGACTTCTAACATCTGGAAGTCAATCACTTTAATTATTCATATTGCCAGATTATGGGAGAAAAAGAATATGATTATCTGAGTTAATATATATAAGTGCTTGATAAAATGTGGTAATCCTAAACATGGGAGCATTTTTGAAATGAGACTTTTCTTAATTCGACAAATGTGTCTGCAAAAGTCTGTAGGATCATTTATGTGTGTTGTGGTTTCAATGTGAAATGCCCCCCATAGGCTCCTGTGGTGGTGCTGTTTTGGAACCTTTAGGAGGCAGACCTTTGCTTAAGGAAGTGGGTCACTGGGGATGGGTCTTCAGGTGGTATGGTCTGGCCCCACTTCCTATCCACTGTGCTTCCTGTTCTGCCAGGATGTGAGTGTGAGTGTGTGTGTCTGTGTGTCCCAACTGCACAGTCTTGCGACTATAGAACCACCTACCACCGTGCTAACCCCTCCATGATGGACTGTATCCCCTTAAACTGCAAGCCAAAATAAACCCTCCCTCCTTTAAGTAGCTGGTGCTTCCTGTCAGGCAGGTAATAGAAACAAGGAAAGTAATTACTACAATGTGTGGTGCTAATAATTTTCCACCTGAGATTGAGAACAACACAGGATTCACTGTACTACCATTTTGATTTGATATTATACTGGAAGGTCTCAGCCATTGCAATAACTCAAGAGAAGGAAATAAAAGACATTCATTAGTAGAGAAATAAAATGATCATGTACAGATAACGTGCTTGAGTTGGTAAGAAATTCAAATGAAGCTATAGATTATTAGAATTTCAAAATAAATTTCTGTCTTCATTTGTTTCTCTATTGCTGTGACAAAATATTGACCAAAACCAGCTTGGAGAGGAAGAGGTTTGTTGCATCTTACTCTTCGAAGTGACAGTCCATTACTGATGGAAACCAAGGCAGGGACTTAAGCAGGGCAGGATCCCTGGAGGCGGGGACTGAAGCAGAGACCATGGAAGAGTGCTGTTTACTGACTGCTTTAAAATTTTTTATTTATTTTTTATTTTATATGTGTGATTATATTGCCTGCATATATGTAAGTGCACCTGTGTTGTGCAATGCCTGATGGAGGTCAGAAGAAGTCATTGGAGTCCCCTGGAACTGGAGTTATGGATGGTTGTTAGCTGTCGTATGGGTGCTGGGAATCAAACCTGGGTCCTCTGCAAGAGCAGCTAGTGCTCTCAACTGCTGAGCCATCTCTCCAGCCCCTGCCTGCTTTCTTATACCACCTAGGACCACCTGCCCAAGGTGGCACTGCCCAAAATGGGCTGAGCCCTCCCTCATCAACCAGCAGTTCAGGTAATGCCTCACAGTCATGCTCACAGGCCAATCCGATGGAGGAAGTGCCTCAGTTGAGGTCCCCCCTTCCCAGTATGTGAAGTTGACAACTGAAGCTATCCAGTACAACTTGGTAATGTTCTTGGGTAAAATGCCAATTAAAATGCATTTTATGGGCTCAGGAAATGGCACAGTGCTTAAACTGCTTGGTGCCCAAGTGTGAGGACACAAGTTCAGATCCCTAGAACCCCATATAATTGCCAGGTAGGCTGGTGGCCTGCCTGTAATTCAAGCCTTGGAAGGTAGAGATAGGAGATCCCTGGAGCAAGTCATAGTAAAACTAGCTATATCAGTGAGCTCTGGGTTTTACTGAGAGAGGATAATTCCTAACTTCAACCTTCCTGGGCATCACATGCATACACACACACACACACACACAAACACACACACACACACACACACGTCCACCCACAGACATGTGCCCACACACATGCAAAAACATGCATACAAGGGGGTTGGAGAGGTGGCTCAGTGGTTAAGAGCACTGGTTGCTCTTGCAGAGGACCCAGGTTGGGTTCCCAGTACCCACATGGCAGCTAACAACTGTCTGTAACTCTAGTTCCAGGGGATCTGATGCCTTCTCCTTGGGCATTGCACAACACAGGTGCACCTACCTGAATGTGGGCAATACACTCATACACATAAAATAAAAATAATAAACAAAAATACTTAAAAACATGCATATACATACAGACAAACCACACATACATGAAAAGTGGAAAAAAATTAAAAAGTTCATATGTACTACTACAATAAATTGAAAGTATCATTTGCAACAGAGTGTAAAACATTCTGAAAGTAAAATAAAAAGTGAAATACATCATGCCAAGAAATGAGATGATTCAATATTAGAAAGGGGCATTTTCAAAAAAAAATTAATGAATGATCCATAGATTTAAGCAACTGATTAACATTAGTAGTAAAGTTTGGCCAGTTGGTTTTAAAATGTAACCAGACTTACAAAATACCATGAATAGTCAAGAAATTCTGAAGAAGAAAAGTGACAGTGTTATTGATACAGTTCCTCTGACTTTGCAGTGTGGTATTGATGCTACCACAGACAATTAGGTCTCTAGCAGAGACACCCCAAATGAACCTATACTTAACAGATTAGTGATCAAGTTTATTCTTGATGATGGCAGAGAAGTCTATTCAGAAGGTGATGCTGGGTCAATTGTATACCCATGTGGGAAAAAAATGGACCCACCCTTATTCCACATCATAGTCCCAGTTCAATTTCAGATGAATCATAGATCTTAATATAAAACGAGAGCAATAAAGACTGTACAATAGATCAAATGACAGCATCTTTGTGAACCTGGAAAAGAAGTTTTCTTTATGATAATACAAAGGCACTGACCGCCAAGGAAATAAAAGATACATTGTCAGCTACTAAAATAAGAACTTCCATCTAGACGGTGTGATGGTTAATTTTCATTGTCAGCTTGGCTGGGTTCAGGATCACCTGGGCATGTGAATGAGGGTGTTTCTAAAGGGGTTTAAATGAGGAGGGAAGATGGTCTGGGGTGCTGCAGTGAATCCAAGGAGAAAGTGAACTGATCACCAGCCTTCATGTCTCTCTGGTCTCTGGCTACAGACACAATGTGACCAGCTGCCTGGTGCTCCTCTAAAATGACTTCCAATAAACCACGAGCCCACATGAACCTTCCCGTCTTCTGTTGCTTTTGTCAGGTATTTTGTCACAGCAAGAGTAATAACTAATACAGCCAATGTGATCATAAAATAACGGAAACCGAGTCACAGAGTGGGAGAGATTCATAACACATAATTTAAAAAGTTTCACATTTGGAATATATGAAGAACTTCTTTAAGTCAATATAAAAACAGATGTTATAATAAAAATGCTTGAGGTTTGAACAACCCCTTCCAAAAAGTATGTCTCAATAGCTATTAACACAAGGAAGGGTTTCAGTCTCATTAGTTATTAGGGAAGAACCAATGAACTAACTTAGATGTACCAAATGTTTAAGAAGATGTGGATAAGTTTACACTTGGCTTCTGATGGGGATGCCAATGGTTATAATCGCTTTGAAAAGGTGTTTGGGTTGGGGCGATGACTCAGTGGGTTAAATGCTTAATGTGAAAACATACAGACCTGAGTTTGAATCCTCAGCAACTATATCAAACAAAGCAACCAACAAACAAATTTGGGTATGGTGGTGTGTCCATGTAATTCTAGCATTGGGGTGGTGGACACAGGTAGATCCCAGGAGCTCGCTGGCTAGCCAGCCTAGATGAAACTGATTTCCAAGTTCAGTGAGAAACCCTATCTCAAAAATAAGGTGTGAGAGTGAATAAGGAGATATAGCATCTGCCTACACACAGGCAAGAGTATCCACTCATGAACACATGCATTCATGCATGTCTGTGTGTGCACACACACAAACAAAAAAATTTAGTCCTTTCCATTAAATTTTAGTATACCCAACCACTTAAACATTTCATTGTAGTTAGAGATTCAGCCAAAATGTTTCTATGTGTGTCAAACATAAATACACACAGAAACACACTACTTGAATAGCTCAAAGTAGAAGCAATGCATATATTCACCAACTGTGAAACAGACAGAAAAATGCATTGTGATCTTTTCTTCCCTTGCAATATTCTACATAAATGAAAAAGGAGGAATTGCAGATCTATCTAACTGTATGTGTAAATACTGTTACAAATAGATTAGTAATCTACCATCTATCTATCTATCATCTATCTATCTATCTATCTATCTATCTATCTATCTATCTATCTATCTATTCTATCATCTATCCATCTATGTATCTATCATCTATGTATCATCTATCTATGTATCTATCATCTATCATCTATCTATCTATCATCTATTTATTGATCATTTATCTATTATCTATGTATCATCTACATATCTAGCAATCATCTGTCATCTATTTTTGGCTTGTAATAATTCTTTTTGCTTGTGTGCTAGGAAGTGTTTGTTCCAAATAACATTAGTGTTGTCTTCCCTGAGTGGATTGTGTGTTACGTGCTGTCTCCCTATCACCCTATCATTTGGGCAATTTACATTTTGCTTTGGAAATTCAACTGCTGGTTTGAAGAGGATCATTTTCACACTTCTCAGTTATTATGCAAATACTTCAGCAAGTGACATCAAAATAATTTGGGGGTTTATATTATTATATTGGGGGTTATTAATAGGTTGGAGGCAAATATTTGTTCTATAACCTGGCACTTACACTTTCTTTTCTTAGTTTCACTGTTGTAAGATAAGTGATGAGATAGCCTAAAATTCAGTATGTGTCATAGAATAACAACTTTTATTTTGTCAGGTCCCCTGTGATATTAGAGCCAAGATAGTGAAGTAAGTGAATTATTTATAAATAGACCTTGGGAGGAGATGTTTGTCACCCAGAAAAACTACCTTGTATTAGCGAGGTATTCTTATTAATAATTTCCTTAGTTATGATAAAATCAGTGGCAAACTCTTTAAGAGAAGTGTTTTTCTGTGCAAATGTCTCTGTATTGATGGGAAAATGGTCCTGATCTTAGCTTGAGAATAGCTTGCCCAAAAGAGGGACATTATGACATCTTTTCAATAAACTGTAATAGAACTTGCTTAGTTTTTCAAAAAATAATAATTTCTAGGAGGGTCCTAAAACCACATTCTCTACTCCAATGGAAAAGGAAGATTTTTTTTTAATCTATTCGAAAAATAACAAGTAGTTTAGCAGATGTTTTTGTCCCATAAACAATGCTTTTTATGGGGCTGGAGAAATGGCTCAGTCGTTAAGAACACTGGCTGCTCTTGTAGAGGACCTGAGTTCAGTTATCAGCACCCACAAGGTGGCTAACAATCATCCATAACTGCAGCTTCAGGGGATCCAATGCCTCTTCTGACCTCCACAGGCATTGCATGACACAGGAGCACTTTCATACATGCAGGCAATATACTCATACACATAAACTAAAAATAAATAAAATTTTAAAAAGAATGCTTTTTATGAGGTATGCTTGGCAGAAAGGACACACAAAATGCGTCGCCTCACCGTGACACCTATTGTCACCTGCATGTTGCACTCTGTCTGGCAGATGAGCTGACTTATGATGTATGATAAAACTATACGGAATTTTATGGTTCCTTCTGGTTTTCCTCAGATGAGGGTACCAGCTCAAATATCAGATGGCGAATAAATACATTTATAATGAAAGGAAGCTAAATATCTCCTCTAAAGGAAAATTACTACTTGGCATCACCAGACCAGTGGTAGATGGTATTTTGTTTTTTTGTAACATTACACTATTGTGTGTAAGCTCTTTGACTTTATAGCTAAGAGACAAAGAGCTATGTATTCTTGATATTACTTGTAGGAATATTTTTAGTTTTATTTTTAAAATTGACATAAAATGTTGTGTATTTGTTGTGTGTAATATGATGGCGTGTGAACATTGGGGAATGACTGGTTAATAAATTATAAACTCATATAGTTATTTAAGTTTTTCAAATTACACGAACAATGTCTGGAAGAAAAGAAATCTGTGACAACTGCCAACAATCCACGGTTAAATAAAAGTCCTTCTACTTATCCATGTTTTAATTTTGTGGTAATACATTATATAATCTAATTCACTGATATGAAAAGATGATTTCTCTTGGGTAACTCTTATTTACAGGTGAACTGTAGTTGTATGTCTAACACTACAATAACCACCAGCAACTACTTCAGGTTGCCCTTTGCCTACATACCCCGTACTTCCCTAAAATATCCTTTTTTTTTGACAGTGGAATGTAGCAAATAGAGCTGATTATTCTATAGGAAACACATGAAAGAGTAGAGAGTTAATGGGACTAGGAAGGCAGCCACATGTTATTGGGAAATTGAATAATAAAAATAGACATTGGGATAATTGCAACAGATGGGCTTGACACGAACAGAAGACAGATGATGTAGAGAATACCGCATTTCTAAAAGCAGTAGGTAGAACTGTATTTATTTTGAACATCCCATTCATATGTTACACACAGGTGCACTGAAGTTCATTTTCAATACTATACTTACAAATAACCTAATTTGCATGCACATCTGAAAATAAGCACTGCTATAAAATAACATATGACATATATGTGTATATATATGCCATTATTACAAAAGAATGGGTAAGTTCATAAAAGATTTTGTCCTTGCAGAAGGTCACCAGTGTATGTGTATGTGTATCCATGTGCATATTGTCAAGGGCACATGTCTGCAACGTCCATGTCTAAGACATCCCTGGATTCTGAAGAATAAGTCAGTGGATTTAGTTATTTAAAAATTACATTTGTTTATTTATCGTGTGTGTGTGTGTGTGTGTGTGTGTGTGTGTGTGTGTATGCATGCTATGGTATATGTGTGGAGGTCAGAGGGCAACTTGTAGGAGTCACATCTCTCCTTCCACAGTGTGGGCCCCATGCTAAGTTGTCATGCTTGGTGGCAGGTGCTGTTACCTGCTGCACTATCTCACGTCCCTGGTTGTAGTTTTCATACTTGTCTCCGGCTCACTCCTCATGTTTATTCTTTTCTGACCATATTCCTGCCTTCGGCTTGGGCCTTGTATTGACACTTTGGACTTCCTTCCTCCTGCCTCCTTGTCTGGCTTAGAGCTCCTTCTGTCTCCTCTCCACTTGGCAACTAAGGCATGAGAAATTTCCCAGTAACACACTTGTTGTTTGTCAGATTGAAGCTGGGGCTTAACTTCTCTGTTTTTTTGTTTTTTTTTTTTGTTTTTTTCGGTCTTTTTGAAGCACGGTCTCCCTGTAGCCCCAGCTTTTCTGGAACTCACTACACAGACCAGGCTGGCCTTGAACTCACAGAGATCTGCCTGCCTCTGCCTCCCAAGTGCTGGGACTACAGGCATGCATCACCACGCCCGGCTCTTCTTTTTAAAAAAAAATATTTTATTTGCTATTTTTATTTTACATGTATGAGTGTATTACCTGCATGTATGTAAGTGCATCCATGTCGTGCAATGCCCTCGGAGGTCAGAAGAGGGCATATGATCCCCTGGAACTGGAGTTAAGGATGGTTGTTAGCCGCCATGTGGGTGCTGGAAACTAAACCCTGGTCCCCTGCAAGGGTAGCTAGTGCTCTTAACTGCTGAGCCATCTTTCCAGCCCTTGGGCTTAACTTCTTTAGGGCCTAACATTTATTTAATCTTATATATGACCAGAATAGTTGTAGGGAGATGTGAGAAACACAAATACCTGAGAACCTGATGGTCAGACTCCTCCTGCACATACTGTATGTATAGCTGTGATGGTTAATTGGATGCACCAACCTGACTGGGCTATGGGATGCTCAGATAGATGGCACAAAAACATACTTTCTGGGCATATTCTGTGGGTTTAATGAATGAGAAATATCCAGGAGTTTGGCAAGGAAGAGCAATGGGACTGGGTATTGTGGGGGCAGACAGGATGTTCATCCAGAAAGAACAAGTTATGGTGCTCAGAGGGAAGGAGGATGCAGAGTGGAGAAGGCTTAGACAACCGGGAGGATGCCTGAATTCCCTGGACTGAGGTGTGCAGTGTGTAGAAATGTCTTTCAGTAGAGGACGCTGCTGAGGAGCCCCGGGAGGACTTGGGTTTCAGGAAAGGAAACGAGGTAAAAGACATTTCACAAATCAGAGAGGAAGGTACAGGGCAGTATATAGTGGACTATTTTTCAGGAAAAGCTTAGTTAGGAATCAGATTAGGGAAGGGCCAGTATGCGCCACTCTCTCTCAACAATCCTTGTCCATACAGAAGCAGAAGGCAAAGTCCCGCATCCAGTTAGCCAGGTGCTCGGCAAATAAAGGAAAGTGCTTTTTTTCCTATACTGGACTCTGGTTCCTTCGTGGGAAGTTGGGGAGTAAACGTGTGTCTTTAATAATAATGTGTTATGATGATTCTGTTAGAAAAAAACATTTCCCCACATTTTCAGAAAATAGACTGAGGAGGGCTGCCATCCCACACCGAGAGTGCCAACTTCTGCAAACAATGGACATTCACCACGAGGCTCTAACTGCTCATCACACAAAGCTATCTTTAACTTTTCACATTGCTTCAAATTTCCCTAATTGGAAATAAATTCCAGTTTGAAGTCTTTGTTCTCTGCTTTGGGATGGATGGTGGGGTAAGGACTCACTGAGCCACATGCAAGATTGATACTTCAGAAACAATAGGATGGACTACAAAGACTGGATGGCTGTGTCTCCAATAAGTTCATCTATTGAAGTCACCGGCCCCTAAGGTGCTTAGGAAATGGGGCTGTTCAGAAGCAACTGGGTAATGAGTTAGTAGAAAAAATTTGTAGGAGGCTATGCGTTTTGATTGGACACCTTCTCTGGGCCAAGAGACCAAACCAATACAGAATTTAATTGTAGTAAATAGGCTTTGGATGATTGTAAGAGACCTTCTAACCAGCTAACTAGTTAAGCTGTAACCCACTGACTGGTTGACTAAGGTTGCAGCTGGTTAGCTTATGTTTATGCCTTACTTCCTTGCTTCTGAAAGTTCCATCTGGTGAGGCTGGCGGGAGCACTCAGACCTTGCTGTTCTGGGAGCTACTTGATGTATGAATTGTGTTTGGTTTGGTTTTGCTTTGTCCATATAAACTATTAAGTTTGACTGGCCCAAGACATTTTCCATTAGATATGAAGTTAGAGCCTTATGAATGGGATTAGTGCCCTTATAAGAAGGGGCTAGATAATTGGTCAGTTCTCTTTCTACTGTGTGGGGATATATCAAGGAGATGGAAGTCTTCAAATGGTTGGTTCACTAGAACCAACCTTGATGTTGGGCTTCCAGCCCCAAGAACTGGGAAAAATGCATCCCTGTTAATTATAAGCCAAACTCATTGTACTGTACTGTTCTGGAGCCCAAACTAAGCCAGTAATGAGAGATGGTTTATATAACCACACTAGCCATAAAATGCATTTTTAATGGTTAAATCGACATTAATGTTCAAATCAACACCGTAATTCTGTTCCTTTTGGGGAAACAAAGCAATAGAATTTTTTTTCTAAATGAACAAAGTGGTAGAGGCGCAGTTTTAATTTTCTAAAAATAAAGAAATCTTTCTCTTTAGCGATTTATTTAGTCAGTAGCTATGGTCACATATCCTGTGTTTGTGCTGTGTGTTTGAGTCACTGAATAGGGATAGTAAGTTAAAGCTAAAATTAAGTACATTCATTATAATTGAATTTTCACTCTTCACTGCTCTCATAACTTTCTAATGTAACCGGGGAAAGAGAGTTTGTACTGACATTATGTCAAGCAAGGAAAATGATCAGATCTTTGTGTAAAGTGGAGAGAGACATTTAAAAGAACTGACATCATTTAAAAATTATTTTATTTTATTATTTTGTGTGTGCGTGATGTACACATGAGTGTACACTTGCCACAGCACACCTGTGGAGGTCTGAGGTCAACTCTCAGAAACTGTTTCTTTCCTACCACCGTGGGTTCTGGGGACCAAACTCAGGTCATCAGGTTTGTGCAGCCAACTCACCTGCCCTGGTATCTTTGTTACCTTAAATTTATTTGTTTGATTAGAAAATGTGACTTGCCCCATAGTTCTAAAGAATAAAGACCACATTTATTCAGTGTGTATGGCGGGAATTTGGTAAAAATGTACACAAGATTTTTGAATTTTTTTCAAACATTTTCTTCCTTTATAGCATATAAAATGAAATAAATTACATTTAAGAAGTAAGTAGTTGTCTGAATGGTTGGCAGAGGGATGGATACTTGTAATCTAAGCATTTGGAAGGTAGAGGCAGGAGGATTATGAGTTCAAAGCTAGCCTGAGTTATGCAGTGAGAGACTCTGTCTAAACCCTCCCCTGAAAACAAAAGGTGGTATTTGATTTGTTTCTAGTCACAATTTAGAAATTAGCCATGTAAAACCAGATAGAACCTGTCTGTATACATTCCTCCCGCCACAACTGTATGTGTCTTACAATAGTGCATAGAATTTTATATCTTTATGTCTTGATGTTATAAACTCTGCCCCAGACACTTCCCACTCTCTAGTGACAAGTTCCAGTCATGCCTTGAGTGCAAGTTTTCTGCAGGTGGAAAACTTCTCTTTTCTGCCTGACCTTGGCAGGTGCATGTTAACGTCTGTGGGCTGTGTGTGCAGAGCTTGGGTTGTTCTGCTTTTGTGACTGATTCCCAGCTGTATGCATATACACACAGACACAGCTCCATTTTTCATTAACACATCTGCATGAAGGTGGAAATTGTAAAACAAAAGTGTTTAATATGGAAATAGTCATTAAAAACAAAGAATCAACATAAGGTTTAATTTCCATTATTTCATTAAAATGATAATGTAATAGTTTGATCTGTTGATAATAAAAGGTTTAGAAGACTTCTTTTAAGGGGGTGGAAATGAGAAAAATCCCTACAATTTAATATCTGTGATAGATGAAAGAGTAAACGGTTTTGGAACCAGAACCTTGTATTTCTGAGAACTTCGGGGTCTCACGCATCTGACCGTAATCTTTCATATTCTTGGTTGTAGCCTGATTCATGTGTAAGATTTATAAATAGGATATTTATGAACAATGGCTTCATAATGGTCGCTTCCTTTCTGAAACTTAGTGATCATCTTTCAAATGAAGCAACACATTCTTAATCATTTCAAATGGCCTTAGGAGTCCAGTGATGGATACAACATGCTTTGTTTCCTTGTACCCGAAGCATACCCCTCGGCACTATTTCAGGACCTGCCGTGGTCCCGTGACTGTATGTATATATATATATATACAAACACATATACATGCCTACCAATTCAGGATAAGTCCTTGGAGCCTGGTGTGTTTCTTACTTTAGGGATTAAGAATTGAAAACTGAGCCTATACATAGAGTGCTCCACCTCAAAGTTTCATCAGGTTTCCTAATGAATAGAACTTATTGTTCAAACACGATCCTACTGTGGTAGGGACTCAGTTGAGGCTACCACAAATGTAGGGGGAAGGGGAAGATTCTTGTTGTCTAAAACTGGGAAGAAAATTTAGAGCAATCTCAGAGGAAGGCCCTTCCATGAATGACATCCTGTCTTCTGTTGTTATTTTGAGACCCTATTTTGTTGCTGCTAACAGCCAGTGCAAATCTGATCAACAGCAGTTCCTCAGGAGGATGTGGGCTTGCTTTTTATCTTTGGAATTGTTCCGTTTATCTTGAACTTTAAACTGTCTCAGAGTAATTAACTTGATTTGATGTTTTACCAGAAGGTAATCCTCAAAACTCTTAATAGAATGCAAAACTGATAACAAAGAATAGGAAAGATAATGAAAAAAATGCTGTTAATTTTCTCATGTTTTAAGTACAAAAGATAAGTTTTACTTACTCATAAAGTTGTTATCTATCTGAAGAATACATGTAGGAATAACAAAATAAACAAAAGAGAAAAAAAACCAGTAAGATTCGGGTATAACATAGTTTCATGTGGCCCGAGAAAGTAATTTTTTGGCTCATGGCTTTTATTTATTTATTTTTTTGAGACAAGTTTTCATGTATCCTATACTGACCTTGAATTCCCTATGTGGTTGTGGATGCCCTTGAATCCTCCTGGTTCTCCCTCCAGAGTGACAGGATTACAGACATGTGCCACCACATCTGGTTTAGGCTCATGGGCTTTTAAAAGAAATTTTATTCATGTTTATCCATTTTATTGCATCAACAACTGTACAGACTGTGCCTTGGGTGTATGTCTGATAAGAGGTAGAAATATTCATTCATGAATGGTTACAATGAGACCATTGTTTGCATTAACAGAATTTTTTAGTCATATGAAATAGCTTTGTTTTAATTACAGTTCAAAATAATTTGTTATTCAGATAAGGGTTGGTGGTACTGATTTTGGAGAAGTCAACAGTTTTCAGGAATAGAATCCCTCTTTGTTCCCCTGCCTCTGGGCTTGGCCAAGTTTACATCTGGCTGTTGACCATTGTTCAAAGATGGGCACTTTCTTCTTCAGTGATGGTTTCCCGTGCTCGGGGTGGAAGTCGAGAACATGTGCAGTTTCTCAGAGTCATTCTAGTGAACTAGGGCAGAAGGAAAGACTAGACTTTCTTCATATCTCATCAACCACAGCATATGCAAGTTATTTGTTTGCTTTTGTTTGTGTAAAGTTTCCATAGAAAAACAGAATTCAAAAAATGTTGATAAAGTAGAAAACTTTCAATTTATTTAATTTCTCTGGTTATAAGTTAGTCTGTCTCAGAATCAAGACTGGATATTCATTTGTGTGTGTGTTTCTGTTTTCCTTCCCCACCCTGGTTTTATCCTTCCTTTTTCCCTCTTTCCCCATCCATTCACCCAGTAACAGACAAATGCACCCCATTTCACATTTCTTGTACTGAAAGCACCGAGATCTAGTGGAAAAACATACAAACAAATGAATCCTAAAACAGTAAGATGAGTTCTAAAACAAAATATAAAAGAAGAGGTCTTCACCACACAGATGACGAGATTATTGTCAGAGAAGCAACAACCTTTTCCCACTCACAACACAGCGGTTATGCATTTGAACCCTGCAATCAGATTTGCTTTCAAATCTCTTCGCCACTGATTAGCTGTGTGGCCTGTGACCAGTTCCTTGTTATGGACTGATTTAGAATTCTTAGAGAAGGGAGATGCAATCAGGTGAGGACCGGGTCTTCCCCTATTCACGGGTCCATGGCAGCGTCTAGCTAACCACCCACGTCTTCCTTTGCTAGAGGCTGGTCTTCACCCCTATGACAGCTTCAAGATTGGTGCTCTTGTCTACACTTTTTCTCTTCTGCATCGTGTTTTTTTTTCTTTCATTCTCTTCATTCTTGTCAGCAAAAATGCCATAAAAGCCTCCATTTAAAACGCCTTAAATTATATTTCTCTTCAGTTCCTGTGTCTCTACCCATCCTCCCCCCTACTATTCCTTAAAATATAGCCTGAAATATAGACTTAAAGACCACATTTTCTCCTCTCATATTAAAAAAAAACCCTCTTGGTTGGCTACAGAGATGGTTCAGTGGCTCAAGTACTTGCCAAGCAAATGTAAAGATGGAAGTTCAGATCTCCAGAAATCCACATAAATGCTGGGTGGGTGTGGCCGCCTGCCTGTAATTCCTGCCTTAGAAGGTAGAGATAAGGGACCCCAGTAAGCTGGCTAGGAAGACCAGCCATGTTGGTGAGCTCTGGGTTTGACCAAGAGACCCTTTGGAATGAATTAAGTGGAAGAGAGACCAAGGATGATTCCCTGCATCAGTCCTGGGTCATGCATATCAACACACGTGTGCCTACACATGCAAAAAATGCGCATACACACAAATAGAAGAAAAACCTTAGTATACCAGGAAAAAGCCATATTTATCATGAAAAATCCAATTAACTGTTATTATTTATTTTGAATGTGTTACTTTTTTTTAGAATTTTTTTTTTTTTGGTCTTTTTGAGACAGG
Source organism: Nannospalax galili (assembly GCF_000622305.1). Lineage (NCBI taxonomy): Eukaryota > Metazoa > Chordata > Mammalia > Rodentia > Spalacidae > Nannospalax > Nannospalax galili. Next base: position 1,809,927 of record NW_008359441.1, on the reverse strand, counting down.
GTCTCCTTGTAGCCCCAGCTGTCCTGGAACTCACTATATAGACCAGGCTGGCCTTGAACTCACAGAGATCTGCCTGCCTCTGCCTCCCGAGTGCTGGGATTAAAGGTGTGTGCCACCACACCTGGCGAGAATCAATTTTTTAATTGAATTTTTTGTGTATTTCATACAGAACAGCTCCAACAGTCTTATCTTTATACCCCCGTCCCCACAGGCACCCTCCCATAACCCTCGCCCCCCAACTGGAACCCATATACTTGGTCATCCGTGTTAAGGCTCACTGGGTAGTCAGGAACTGAAACACTAAATATGTTACTTTTGCAGTAATTCAAAGAAGAATAAAAGGATAGAGAAAAATAACTTCATTTAAGTGATCATAAGCAGCAAACAGAAAGTTCCCTCTTTATTAAATAACATCTCTTTTTCTTTGGTCTTTTTGAGACAGAGTCTCCCTGTAGCCCCAGCTGGCCTAGAACTCACTATGTAGACAAGACTGGCTTCAATTTCACAGAGATCCATCTGCTTCTGCCTCATGGTGCTGGAATTAAAGGTGTGTGTCACCATGCCCAGGTTTTAATACAAGCATTTTAGTCCTGGTAGAACAGTGCCCTGTGATTTATTAGCAAAAAGGCCACCTCTAGCTGTAGAGATGGCTCAGTGGTTAAGAGCACTGGCTGCTCTTGCAGAGGGCCTAGGATCATTTCCCAGAACCCACATGATGACTCACAACTGTGTTTAGCTCCAGTTCCAGGGGATCCAATGCTCTTTTCTGGCCTCCATAGGCATTGCAGGCTTATGGTGGGTGCACTTACATACATGCAAGTAAAGCACTCATACATGTAAATTAAAAAAATAAAAATTTAAAAAGAAGGCCACTTCTATTTGGGCTGAGAATCATGATCTCATTTTCCCAAAACAGTAAAAACTTCCCATCTTGGGTCTGTTAGTCATTGTAAAATATGCTTGAGCCAGATGAGCCCACAGCACTGTTCCTCTTCTTTAGAGAAGAAATGAGATTGGAAGAGTTTTGCCAATGTGGGTTATGCATGTTCGAATTTAAAACACGTGTCATGCATGGTGCATAGAGAATTAGAATTGACTAGAAGGACGATAATATTTATTATAGGTTATGAGAACCAGAGTCTGTTCCCTGAAGAAGTCTCACCATTAGGGAAAAATAAAGATTATCATAGACACATCAGCATTTAAATTTTTTTGACTGTACTATAAGAAATGTATCTTACCGTATAGACTAACACATACTTATACACACACAAGTACACACACATACACACACACACACACACACACACACGATGCTGGTCTATGCGTTGAAAGAAATCTTCACAGATTATAACCTCACATGTGATCTCCCCTGACATTTTCTGTGCTATTCTTTTATTTCCATTACAATTGGAATTCTGGTTATAATACACTGAATTGATTTCATATCACAATCTACAGTCTGAAAAACAACACTTTGGTGTCTGTAAGCTACCAAAAACAACACAGGAAAACATCCTTGTCACTTGGGGGTTCATGAGAGGCTTCTCTGAGGACGTCACACTCTGGGGAAAACAGAAGGTGTTCACAATATACAAAGCAAAATTTGGTGTAATTTTTGTGATATACTGAAAAACAAATTTCACAAAAGAAGCTTGGTTTAGATCCTTTTCTTATTGCTGAGACGAATACCTCCTGACAAGTTAGCAACTTATGGGTTGAAGGGGTGATTTGGACTCATGGTTTGAAGGTACAGTGCATCATGGTAGAGATGTCGTAGCGGCGGGCGGCTCTGTGGCAGCAGGAGCCAGAGGTAGATGTTTGTCTTTATCTAAGGGGGAACAGGAAGCAGAGAGAGGACAGGAAGCAGGGCTAGGATGTCAAACCTCAAAGCCACTTCCTTCATTAAATCTGGAGCACCCCAAACAGGCCAGCTGGGGACCAAGTGTTTACACTTCATACTCAAAGCATAGTGAAATTGCAATGAAGCACAGAGTGAATAGCTGATTGGATGAACTAAAAACAGAGTTCAGAAAGTAGCTGTAAAGTACCCATGACACACACAATTCCTACTCCTTTAAATTAATTCATAAGTTTTATACACATGATTGGACAGACCCCAGAAAAAACTTTTGTCACAACCCTAGACCAATGTAATTTCTTACTATGTTCTAAATATGGATCCCTATATTTAAAGACAAGTGCACCTCTCACCACTCATCAAGAAAGCTTCTTTTTAAAACAGAAGGAGACTTTTATGCAGTTTCACAACAGGTCAAATACAGAAAATGAGTGTCTGAGAGACGCCCAGCCCTAAGTGACACATCTACAGTTTGACCTGTACACCTAAGGCTCACAGAACATTGTGGATCAGGGGACAGAAAGAATATTAATGCATCTCTCAACTCTCACCAGCAAAGCTTCTTCATGCAGAAGATGGTGATTAATCCAGAAAGCCACAACTGGCTTACGTGCAGAGAATAAGAGACTGCAGAGTGTTTATCCCTGAATGGGATGCCTCCGTCAAACCTCTGCTACTCAAAGCTCAGGGATCATTGCAGAAGAGGCAGCAGAAAGATTCTAAGCAAAGGGGGTGGAAGACCACAGGGAAACAGAGTTTTCCAGACAGCTGGGAAGTTACTCATAGGAACTCACAACAATGGTGACAGCATGCACAAGATCAAAGCAAGCTCAAGCCAGACAAAAATCCCAGCACAGAAGTGGGAAAACAGGGAAGAAGCCTCAACCTTAGTTGAGGAACTATTGACAACTGATAGCTGTTGGGCATGGGAGATTCGGTTTTCTTTAAGGGCGTGTGCTAGATAGGTTAACCAGGCTCTTTTGGATGGACTAACACCGGAGCATATTTAGAGGCACAAATTTGACTGAATAGGCCTTAATATATATAACAGAGTACCTGAAATCAGGCTGGGGTCATTAAGAGGGAAGCAAATGTGGGAGGGGTGTCTAAAATATATTGTATGATATTTTCAAAAATTCAATAAAAAAAATAATAAATTAACTCATAATTTTGGGCAGAAAAAAGTTGCATCGTTTTTGGTCCACAGGAAGCATATTTCAAGTTGGCAAACCTTTACCCTATGTTCACGAAGTAAGCCAAAGTTCCCAGAAAAATATTACTTTGTACTTGTAAGAATGATTCTAATATTTAATACTTATGTGTTATTATTTCATAGCTTTGTGTGTCCAACACTGTTAAAGTATTAAATGTGGGCAAGAGCAGTCAAAATAATGACAACAGTGACAACAGTTATCTGTAGAGTGTTTTTCACCCTCCACGTCTCTTTTGGAATTATCTCCAGTGAGTGTGAGCTGTTCTCACCGAGGAATTGAACTTTGCCTTGAAGAGTTGGTCCACTCACATGTTGGATTGTCTTTGCATTTAGTAAGTTTTCTATAAATGATGCTTGAAATATTCTAGTGGGAAAAAGCTGACATCCTGAGATGCTTAAACAGTAAAGCTTATCCTAGGCAAAATAATGAACCAGTTTTAACAGCCCCTTTGCGGCAGGTTTACTTTCTCTGTCTCATACGGGGCTTTGAGATGCTTAATTTTATTTTTATGTCTTTATTATGGTCTAGGAGAGTGGATTGGTTTTCAGTAATTGCTGTATACCTTTTTCACATCCACATTTTTTAAGGCCACTCTTTTGGGGTATAATTCTCTTCAGAGAACATAGAATTAGAGCATTGTGATGTAGACAGTTTTATTTTCTTGTCAGTTAAAGCAAGTGCTTATTGTAGACGTGTTCTCTTGTGTAGCGTGACTTTAGCAGGGATCCTTAGGGTTGGAAGCTGAGTCTCCAGGGCTGAGATCCACTGTGTCTGGCTCTCTCAGCTGCAGATGCCATATGAATGATGCTAAGGAAGTATGATTTCTCAGTGAGGAAACCCTAGAGGAAGCCAGGTGAAGCCTAGGGGCCAGAGCTCAGAAAACAAAAGGCACAGAGGAAGGCTTTTGGGTTCCAGCAGAGATACCTCAGGGAATTTCAACTTTTGTGTGTGTTCTCATTCAGCTCTCTGAAGAGCTACAGGTGCCCATGGGGTGGGTCTGACCCTCAGTGTCTGTAGAGAAGCTTCAGGTCCACCTTCTCCCCAGTTGCAGGTGCCAAAGTAATCTACACACATCCTCTTAGACTTTAAATTAGTTCTAGGTTATTTATAATACTCAATACCATGTAGATGCCAGGTACGTACTTATCATGTATTTGGGGGAATAAGGGCAAGAAAAATTCTCTTTGAGGGAGAATTTTATGTGTGTGTATGTGTGTGTGTGTGTGCGTGCATGTGTGTGTGTGTGTGGTGTATGGCCATGTGTATGTACACAAATGCATTGCACATGTAGAGACTAGAGATTGACAATGGTTGTTTTCATCAACCAATTTCCACCTTAAGTTTGAGACAGGGTCCCTCCCTGAACCTCGAGATTACTGATTGGATGGTTAGCTGGCCAGCAAGTGTCAGTCACTCTCCTGTGCTCAGATTATAGGCTTGGGCCACCATGCCTGCTTTTTTACCTTTTGTAAATTGAATTTTTGTGGCTGTCATACAATATATTTCGATCATATTCAGATCCCTTCCCATATATGCACGCCTCTTAACTATCCCCACACACACCAAATTTCTTGCATTCTAATATACACTTCTGCCTGCCTCTGCCTCCTTAGTGCTGGTATTAAAGGCATGCATCATCACACCTGGCAGATGCCAGTTTTTAAAATAGTCATAACCTATTAGATTCCATTCTATCTTTTAATTCAGTGTCCTTCAGGCACCAAAGGGTTTAGGTTTAAATCTCAGCTTTGCCCTCAACAAACCATGTGACCTTAGGCCAGTGCTCAAAAACTTGTTTCTCAATCATCAGTAATAATGTGAGTGAAGTTTAAAAACTTCATAGAGTTTTTAGAGTATTAAGTTTAAAAATGTACACCAAGTCTCCAGACATGCAGGAATTGCTTAATACGGGTGAGTTTCCTTCCCGTTTCATCCATCATTCTGCACACAAGGACTGGGCTCCAGGAGAGAAAGCTTTCAGCTCTCTACTGAAAAGATCCCAGTGGACCCTGAGGGTGCAGGTCTAGAGTACGTAGCAGTCTTGCCTCTGCTCTTATTGATTCTTAAAGAGCTCATTGGCTACGAGTGCGTGCATTGGTTCTATGCAGTCACCTCCCTTTTCTGAAAGTACTCAGGCTTTCTCTCTAGGTGTCTGCCTCTGTTGAAGCATTTTCTTGAGATGGGACCCTGTGACATTCCTTCCATCCACCTTGGCATGTCAACTGGTTTTGTCATTCTGCAGATCTCATTAGACTCCCACACTGTGGAGATTTCATGGGTGCACCTTCCCTATCATGTCTAGAATGCATTAACTAGCAGCAGGGGTCTTGTCCCCCTGGCTCTTACCTTCTTCTGCTCCCTCTTCTGTCTTCTGGGATGTACACCCCCCGAGCCTTGGGTGTACAGGTTGCGTTGTAAATGAGTCACTTAGGGTTCGACACTTCATCATCACTTGTTCTCTGTGTTTGACCAGTTGTATAACTTTGTAATAGTCTCCATCTGTTGCAAAAAGAAGCTTCTTTGATAAGTGGTGAGAGGTGCACTTGTCTGTAAATACCACCTCAAGGAGAATCAGTTTTCTTCGGCTCCCTGAGAGGTTATTTAATCCCAAAGGACAGCCCTAAACACAGGAACACATGAACACCACTGAGTAAACTCAGTGCATTATACATATATGTCTGTGTGTGTGTGTGTGTGTGTGTGTGTGTGTATTTGTCAATGTATGTATATGTAACAGTAATAATCAAAGAACAGGACAAGAAATTGAGAGAGAGTTGGGGGGCATGAGAGGAGTGGGTGGGGACTGGGAGGGATGGAAATAATGCAAAGATAATACTCATGTATGAAATTCTCAAAAATAGTAAAAAACCTTCCCTCCAAACCCCCAAACATATTCTCCTCTTCCTCCTCTTCCTCTTCCTCCTCTTCCTCCTCTTCCTCCTCCTCCTCTTCTTCCTCCTCTTCCTCTTTTTCCTTCTTTTCCTCCTCTTTTATTATTATTATGAATATATATGTAAGTATGAGGTGTGTGTGTAAGTACAGGTGTGCTCGTGTCACAGCACATGTGTGGAGGTAGAAGGCAATACTGTGGAGTCAATTCTCTTCTTTGTGCTTTACTTGAGTTCTGGGATCGAAATCCGAGCATCAGGTGTGTGCAACAAGTCTTTACCTGCTGAACCATCTCTCTGGCTCTCTACCTTGTTTATATTATTTAATAGTCTCTCTCTGTCTCTCTCTCTGTCTTTCTCTCTCTCTCTGTCTCTATCTCTTGTACCCCTGGGGGACCAGTTTAAGGACACCTCCCCATATTCCCACAGTTATCAAATATTTTATCTGTTTCTGAGAAGCTGACCTCATGATCTCTTTTATTCCTTTGATACAGAGCTTGATAAAGAAACAAACAGATATTCCAAGGCAGTCTAATCCTAGAGACTCTCAGAATTCCTTTTGAACTGCTAGTATGAATACGTTTTTCTAAATGGTTTGGTACAGAGGCCGCAAAGGGTACCATGAAGAAAATCAGTATTTGGAAGAAGCCACACTGGAGAAGAAAACTAGGAAACACACACACACACACACTCACACACACACACACACACACAGAGAGAGAGAGAGAGAGACAGAGAGACAGAGACAGAGAGAGAGAGACAGAGACAGAGAGAGAGAATCAAGGACTCCAACCACCCGAGAGACAGAGACAGAGAGAGAGAGACAGAGACAGAGAGAGAGAATCAAGGACTCCAACCATGTTCGTGTCTCACCTTAACCCTACCCTGACAGAGAGAGAGAGACAGAGACAGAGAGAGAGAATCAAGGACTCCAACCATGTTCGTGTCTCACCTTAACCCTACCCT
>NW_008359441.1:1792265-1802495 GCF_000622305.1 Nannospalax galili | reverse complement strand
TCTCACACACACACACACACACACACACACAGAGAGAGAGAGAGAGAGACAGAGAGACAGAGACAGAGAGAGAGAGACAGAGACAGAGAGAGAGAATCAAGGACTCCAACCACCCTAACATCAACTTCCAGTTACACAAGTCTGTAAATTCTCTTCTCACTAGAACACATTTGGGTTGTATTGTCTTCTTGGGGCAAAGCCACCCAAGGTGACTTGGTTACCATGAATTGAGAGGATGTAATATTGTCATAAAAATGAGTACTATTTTTCTGTGATTTTGGCAAAATAAAATATTTTAATAGCTAATGACTTACATGCATGTAAAAGTAATACAAAGTAATAGGAGTAATCTTAAGTTTACTTAAGTGATTGAAGCAATCTAAAGTGATCGAATTCATCAAACATCAGGGGGACACACTAGCTAGTATCATATTTTTAATGGCATAATGACAAGAAGGCTTATATACCAGAACTTCTTGTTGGTTAGGAAGAGATGTTTTCATTCCTCATTATATGACAGAACTTCATGGTAGATGCTTGGTAACTCTAGAACCATGACACAGGCATTGTCCCAGCATCATTCTCCATGTCATCAATATTATTTCAGGATCAATATCCATAGATCATAGGGAAGATGATACGCCTTGATAAAACCGGCTCAGCTGGTCTTCTTTACCCTTTCTGTCTTCAATACTATTTCATAGAGTCCTAAATCACATATTCTAAATTAAATTAAGTGTAGGGAGTTTATTAACCCTCAAGTCTTCAGCATTATGTCCATGACACAAGAGGCCATTCTAGATTATAAAAGCCATGCTGACTGGCTTCTTTTTCTGTTAGTACCAGTCAATTAGGTGTGCTGCTGAGTGGATGAAACCCCCTGATAGCTTGACATGGCTGGACTCTCTTGGCTCTGCTACTCTGGTCTAAGCCCAAGTGCTCTTTGGCTTTTAGTTTTTTTTTTAAGAGAAAAACTAATATTTCATTACTAAAATGATAAAATTTATAATAATGAATTTATAACATTAAAACAACATATAGGACGTAAAGATTTTATTTTTAATTATGTGTACGTGTGAGTGTCTGTGTGTGGGATTGTGCACATGTGAAATGCAGGTGCCCAAGGAGGCCAGATGAGGGTGTTGGATCCCCTGGAGCTGGAGTTACAGGCAATTGTGAGCCACCTGACATGGGTTCTGGGAACCAAATTCAGGTCCTCTGCAAGAAGAGTATGTGCTCTTAACACTGAGCCATCTCTTCGGTTCTCAAAGAAGACTTTCAATGTACCAATAATCAGTGATAAAACACAATTTCTAAAGTTCAGAGCCTCATGTTCTAGATTATAGTTGGGAGACTCTGTCTAGGTATTCATTCATAAAGTGATATTTTATGTGAGCAGTTGTGTTAATTATGTGCATAGAGCTGTGCAACAGATCTCTGTAAGTTTTTCATGTCAAAAAATTGAAACTACCCATTTGCCGGCTCCATCCCCTGAAAACCAGCATTACAATTTTTGTTTGAGTATGTTATATAGTATAGTAAGTTGATACATGCAACTGACTTCTTCACAACGGACTTCTTTAACTTAACGTCTCTCCCATTATTTTTGTTGAGGTATTTAATATAATACATTGTAATACTGCAATGGATGCAAATGTAAAAATTTGTGGATTGTCTAGTTTTCTCTTTGCTAATGGTTTTTAGTCTCATTCCCTGGTGGTTGAAAAAAAGGTCTAATAGTAGCTTTATCATTTCAGACATCACTTTCATTCCTTACCTGTGTGTGTGTATATGTGCATGTGTGTATATACCATGTGTATGTGCATGTGTGTATAGTATATGTGTGCATGTGTGTATAGTGTGTATGTGCAGTGTGCATGCAGCTGCATGTGCATATGTGTGTGTATGTGTGGAGGCCAGGGGTCAGTGTCAAGTGTCTTCATTGCTCTCTACCTTAGCTTTGAGACAAGATCTCTCACAGGCTAGACTGGCCAGAGAGCACCAGAGATCCACCTGTCTGCTCCCCGTGTGTTAGGGTCACGACAAGGGAGCGTTCCCAGCTTTTTCATGTGTGTGCTGGGGGTCCAAACGTGGGTCCTCATGCTGTGCTGTAGACACCTTCCCTGACTGGCCCTCTTCCCAGCCCTGCTTACCTTATGTTCAATCTTCCCGCTATTGAAAGCAGAGCACGGCTTCTACTGCTCCCATTGCACCGCTGTCTGTTTTTTCCTTCAGTTCCATCAATGTTTGCTTCATATATTTGGGACTTCTGATAATATTTATATTTTCTTGGTAGAATTACCCTTTTATCATCATATAATGACAGCTTAAAAACACTTTTTAGTGACTTTTTGCAAACTCCATACAGTGCATTTTGATTATAGCTAGATCCCCTTCCCTATCCGCACCCCCTTACTATTTCTCATCCAATTTCATGTATATATATTAAGGCATATAGAGTCAAATTTGTGTCCCCAAATGTCCTTCAGTGTGGGTCCATCCTTTGAAGCCTGGTCAACCTATCAGTCTTCCCCTTCCTGGCAGCCAATACTTACTCAGTTGCCAATATTTCCTCAGGTAGGGTTGGGGTTCTTACCCTCTTTCCCATGTCTATGCTGGGATTTTGTCTGATTTGAGCTTACACCGGACTTGTGCATGCTGTCACCACTGCTGTGAGTTCATATGAACAAGTTTCCAGTTGCCTGGAAAACTCTTGTTTCCTTGTGGTCATCCACTGTCTCTGGCTCTTGCAGTATTTCCACCGCTCTTTCTCAATGATCCCTGAGCCTTGGAAGGCGGGAGTTTGATATAGGTGTCCTAATCAGTAGACACTGCTATAATGACAGCTTTTCATTTGAAGTCTAAGCCTGATAGAACTGATATCACCTCTGTTCTATTTTGTCATTTGCATGGAATATCGTTTCTGACATTTAATTTTCATAATATATTGTTATTATAAAGTAAAATTCTTATATATAGTATCTAATTGACTTGCTTTTCATTCATTAAACTGCTACTCTAGATCTTTTGGACAAGGAGTTTAACCCGCCCATTTACATTTAAAAAGATTGATTTTATTTTAAATTATGTATATATGTGTATGTCTCTGTGGGAATATGTGCATGTGTGGGTGCAGGTGCTTGTGGAGTCTAGAAGGGCTCTTTGGGTCCTCTGGAGCTCAAGTTAGAAGCAGCCCCAGGTGCTGGAAACTGAACTTGGGTGTTCTGCAAGAACAGTAAGTGCCAATCAACTCTGAGCCATCTCCCCAGGCCTTGTTTTATTTATTTATTTATTTATTTATTTATTTATTTATTTATTAACTTTTGATAATTCAGTCATGATGTATAGGCCCCTTTGCGTTTATCGTATTTGGTATATTTTATGATTCTTTTTAAAAAAGCTTATTTATTTTTATTTAATGTGTATGAGCTCGTTGTGTGCATGCCAGTGCACTGGTGCATGCAATCCCTATGGAGACCAGAAGAGGGCATCAGAATCCCTGTCACTGGAGTTATGGATGGTTTCAGTTACCATGTGGGTGCCAAACCCCGGTTCTCTGCAGGAGCAGCCAGTGCTCTTCACTGCGGAGCTATCGCTCCAACTCCATATTTTGTGATTCTTGAACTTAAATGTCCGTTTCTTTCATCAAATTTGGAATGTTAGTAGCCATTCGTTTTTTAATATATATTTCTTATTACTTCTTTGAGAATTTCATACCTGAAGACAATGTATTTTGATCACAATCATTCCCACTCCTTCCAGACCCCGTCACTACTCCCCAAACCCCTTCTGACTTTGTGTTCCCCCTTTTTCCCCATCGCCCACTGAGTCTAGCTTGTGTTGCCCATATACACAGGTGTGAGGCCATCCATTGGAGCACATAATCAACAGACCAGAGGCTACACCAGTAAAGAAACTGGCCCTCCCTCCCCCAGAAGCCGTCAACTGTCAATAGCTCTTCAGCCAGGGGTGGGGCTCGTGAGTCCCTCCCCTCCATGCTGGAAAGCTGACTTTGTGATTATTAAAACAAGCTCTCTACTTTCTCCTCTTTTCTCTCTTTATGGCACACTTTCTTCTACTTGATGGTGTCTCATAAATACCTTAGACTACCTCGCTTTTCTTCATTATTATTTTCTTTTCATTAGGCTTGCCCTTTGATTTTGAAAGCATGCCTTCAAATTTGCTGACTCTTTCTTCTGCTTCAATGGGTGTGCTCTTGAAACCCTCTACTTAATTTTGCAGTTCAGTTGCTAGATTCTTCATTTCTAGAATTTCTGCTTGTTTTCAAAAAATACTTTCTATCTCTTCATCAATCTCATTTTGTTCATGCATTGGCTTCTTCACTTAGTTTAATTAAAATCTCTTTTTTCTTGAAGCTCACTGAGATTTTTTTACGATGATCGTTTTGAATTCTTTGTCAGGCAGTTTGTAGATCTTCATTTCTTTTTATTGGTTTTTAGAGACTTTGTTCCTTCAGGTCACATCTTTCAACAATAAGCTTGGCTAGACGATTTGGCAGCCACACAAACCTTTCCTGGGTGTCTATCTTCTTTGGTGTTATGTACGTGTAACTTTTCCCGTTTAGAAGGGTTTTCCTAGGCTGGAGAGATGGCTCAAGTTTTGGTTCCCAGCACCCACATGGTAGCTAACAACCACCCATGATTCCAGTTCCAAAGGATTTGATACCCTTTGGCCTCCATGGGCATTGCATGACACAGGTTCATTTACATACATAAAGGTAAAAGACTCAGACACAAAATTTAAAAATTAAATTTAAAAAATTAAAAAAGAAAGCTTTCCACATTCCCTGGTATTGCAGCAAGACACCCAACTCCTTTTCATTCTTAGCAGCTTTCGGACTGCCAGTTTTGGTAGGGCACTGTGTCAGGTGAATGAGAATTCAGTCACTCAGACAATCTCCTGAGATGTCATATTGGATGTGTGTTCTATGTTTCTCTTCAGCTTCCCAAAGAGAAGCTGTAACTTGGATGCTTTCTTTTGACGATGCTGAGCTGGGCTGTCATGCAAGCAAGACACTTGTGGGTGAAATGTAATTGTTCTCATGACCTGTTTCAAGATAGTTCTTCTTGACATTGAGGTTGCCTGTGTTAGTCTGACTTCTTAGCTTGTCTTTGAAGTTTTATTTATTTATTATTTTTATTTTATGTGTATGAGTGTTGCTTGTAAGTGTACTCATGCATGCAATGCCTGTGGAGGTCAGAATAGGGTGCTGCATCCCTGGAATTGAAGTTACAGATAGTTGTTATCTGCCATGTGAGTGCTGGGAACCAAACCCAGGTCCTCTGTGAGAGCAGCCAGTGCTCTTAATGGCTGAGCCACCAGTCTGTTTCTGGAGTTTTAATAAAGGCTTTCTGGATTTAGGTTGTTGTTCAGTTACTGTCTCTGTGAGGAACAAGGTTTGGGGCTGACTGTTCTGTCATTTTGCTGTTGTTGGTCTCCTTATGCCACTAATGTTTTACAATGCTCAATATGATGGTTTGACTGAGAATGTCCCCCACAGGCTCCAAGTATTTGAATATTTTGTCCCTACTTGATAACACTGTTTTGGGAGATCTTAGAAGGTGTGGCCACGGTGGAGGAAACTTGTCATTGGGAGCAGGCTTAGAGAATTCTTTTCTAAAAAAAAATTCTATTTATTATTTTTATTTTATGTGTATGAGTGTATTGCCTGCATGTATGTGAGTGCACCCATGTGGTACAATGCCGTGGAGGTCAGAAGAGGGCTTCAGATTCCCCTGGAACTGGAGTTAAGGACGGTTCATAGCTGCCATGTGGGTGCTGGGAATCAAATCCTGGTCCTCTGCAAGAGCAGTCAGTGCTCTTAACGGCTGAGACATCTCTCCAGCCCCTCGGTAATCTTATTAATGTTTCCCATTATATATTTAGAAGAGCATTTATTCAGAAAAAAGGCTAAATCTTGATAAGCCTAGAGATCTGTTCTTGAAGTGATCACAGTTGAAGTGTTGAACACCCCAAATGAGAGCCTTTTGAAAGCTGGAAAAGGGGCCTGGACACATCACGTCCAAAGATCTGCCCTGAGACTGACAGTTCTGCTCTCCCCACCTCACACTTTTAAAGATGTGTTTCTCTTGCATACGGTTATATAATTCAGTTTAATGACCATTGTAGACTCAGTGTATTCTCAGGGTGTCACTGAAGTTGAAAATCAGTGTGATTTTTTTTTTATGAAACAGTCTGCTGCCAAGAACATACAAGCAGAACTTGAAGGGCATCACTAGCAGAGTGTTCTACTGAAAAAGCTGATGTCTGTAAAATAAAATGGAAATAAGTTGAAGAATAAATAGCAATTCTTAAAAGTCTTTTGTCAAAGAGAGCAGAAAGAGAGAAGCTGTAGAAGGAGGGAAGATGGGCGTGTAAACGGAGTCTGTATGTCAGAGGAAGAGCAAGTTCAGGATTCTGAACCTGAGCTGCAACAGCTCTCGTGAGTGGGGGAGACTAAATCTAGACGCTTAGCACGGAGAATGGGACCATCATTTTGAGGATAAGAAATACCTTGGGTAGGAGGGCGAGCGAGGGAAAGGGAGAGGAAGTTTAGCTCAGCAGTCTACAGGCTCCTGACGAAATAGCAAAATGGCGGGCGAGAGCTCTTGAAAGCCTGTTACTCACCATCATTACTATCTGTTAAATGCTAGTGCGCCCTTCTGGGCACCAGCGTCCTGGGCATTCCTAATTTGGGGCAATTGTGTCCATGACAATGAGTTTAAATGCAGGACCAGAAGATTAATTATTCTTTTCTTATTGCTTATAGAGATTAAGATGCCTTTAATGTTGTTGTATTATGAAGTTAGGAAATAACAGGTCTCTGCACCCTTTCTATATTTACTTTGTATTTGCCATTAAATAGTTTTAATTTAATGTAAATGCACATTTTACAGTACAGCTTTGCTTATTTATAATTATGTTTTGGCATTTGATTATTTACGTCATTTCAATCATTTTAATTATTTTTTTTAATGTTTTGAGATAGGATCTCCCTATACCTCAGCTGACCTGGAATTTGCTATTTAGTCTAGGTTGGCATCCGTTTCACAGAGCTACACCTTGCTCTGGCTCCTGAGGGCTGGGATTAAAGGTATGGGCCCCCAAATCACCTGGATGACTTTACTTCAAGATGCATTTTCTTACTTTTGTGCAATCTGACATTTTATAGGATAACAACCATTAGAGTATCCATTTAATGCCGCACATACAATAGTGTTACTTAGTATGAAGCCATTGCCTCTATTTTTACTAAAATAATTCACTACAAGGAAAATTTATATGCATAAAATTAACCTAGAAGTTTTCTATAACCATTTATGTATATTTATCATTCTGGGTTTCTGAAAATGTGCAATTTACATGTAATAACCTCTTTAACCACAAGAGTCTCATCCCTGCCTTATATTTGAAATGATGTTTGGCATCGGCATCTTCCCATGAAACTCTTGCCTAGTTCTGCCCCAGTGAGAATCACAAGTCAGTCTCTTGAAGAAAACAAATACCTCTAATCTGCACTCAGATACATCGATACATTGATGTATTTCATTTTTATTTTTTGGTGCGTTGTGCAAAGTCACATAAATTTTTTTGTGATTAAAGGTTTTTTTTTTTTCTTTTGAAGACATAAAACCCTACCAAAGAAAACAAAATATATGTCATCTGCCTGGATGGAAAGCTCAGCATTTTAAGAATATATTCCATCTCTAAGTTCATGTATAAACTTGCTGTGGTTCCAATAAAAAATTTAATGGATTTCAAATAGAATCTGACACACTGTTTCTGTATGAAACGAGCTATTGGTAAATTTGATTCCATTAAGATAAACAATATGTGAAGAAGCAGTCTAACAGGGTTAAATGTAAATGACAGCACGGGAGCAAATATTTCTTCCTATGTGTTCCAGGTAAAGGGTTTTCAAAGGGAGACATCGAAATATTTAGGATTATTAATAACCCAATAAAATTGGGGAAAGGACAGGATAAGACAATTTCCATAAAAATGAAACCTTGAAATTTAATAAAAAATATACCAACATCAATTGAATGTTGTATTAGAATTCTCCAGAGAGACAGAAGCAATAGGATATATATTTACATATGCATGTATGTGTATACATGCACACGATTCATTATAAGGAAGTGAGTCATGTGGTTGTTGAGGCTGAGACCAGCAGCCTGCCTTTTGCAAGCTGGAGACTTGGGAAAGCTGGTGCTGAGAATTTTAGTTTGGGTTGAAGGCCTGAGCCAGGACCATCAATAGCATAAAATTAGGAGCAGGAGACCAGGGTAGGTAGAGTGAGGGAAGTGGGGGAGTTAGAACTGAAGAGGAAAGTCTGCTTTACTCAGTAAATTGCTAAGTTAAAATCCTAATCTCTTCCAGAAACACACTTTTAGGCACACCTCGAAATTATGTCTAACCAGCTACCTGGGCATCCTGTGGCCCAGCCAAGTTGATGAATAAAATCAACCATCAAGTGAATTTTTATTGTAAGATCTAACTGAAATGCTTTTTCACTAAACAGAATGGTTACTTGAAAACTATTGCTAATAGCAAATGTGGGTAAAATCAATGTGTTTTGAGTTCTGATGGGGGTTAATTCATGTGGTTCTATGGAAGGGAATTTGGTTACATTTAGTAAGTTTTAAATGTGTGTGCTTTATGGTTTGGCTGTTGTTTACGATGTCAACTTGTGTTCAGTAGATCAGAGTGAGAAAGTAAGGGGGAATTTTTTATGTCGTTTTAGGAAGAATTACAGATATTATGCCTTGTCACAGAGTAATTTGCAAGACATGATATGCCAAAATAGGCCGAGCTAAAATACAAAGCATTAAATTAAAAAAAACTCTATTAGCCTATGGTGCTGTGTACATTCCTAAATGCCACAGGATGTCTAGGAATGATGTCATGGACAACAGTGGTTACCTAGAAAGTGATCTGAGAGTGGGGATTGGTAGGAGAGAATGTATTTGATTTGTCTTTTAAAAAAAATTTTATTATTTTTATTTTATGTGTATGAGTGTATTGCCTGCATGTATGCGAGTGCACCTGTGTCATACAATGCTGCGGAGGTCAGCAGAGGGCTTCGGGGCAAGACCCGCAGGCCTCTCTCCGACCCCACCCGCAGGCTTCTCTCTCTGGGGTAAGTCAATTGGGCCCTCTGCGCCTTGACTCCCCCAGCCTCACTCACCCTCCCATCTCCCCTGCTGGTCTCTCCTCCTAGCCTGGGTCCTGACCTGGTGCTGGCAAAACTGGACCTCTACCTGTAGAAGAATGAAACTAAACCCTTATCTTTCACCCTGCACAAAAGTCAATTCCAATTGTATCAAAGACCTCAATATAAAGCCGAAAGTCTGAAACTGTTAGAAGAAAACATTGAGAAAAACCTATAAGATATAGGTATAGGAAAGGATTTTCTAAACTGGACGTCAATTACTCAGCAAACAGGGCAAGAATTAACAAATGGGGACATCATTAAACTAAAAAGCTTCTGCACATCAAAGGAGGCAACCAGGGAAGCAATCAGAAAACCCACAGAATGGGTGAAAATCTTTACCAGAGACACATCCAACAGAGGTTTAATATCCAGAATATATAATGAACTCAAAAACAGAATCAAGACAAAGAGCAACCCAATTAAAAGATGGGCTAAGAGCTGAACAGAGAGTTCTCAAAAGAAGAAGTAAAGATGGCTATGAAACATCGTAAAAGATGTTCAATATCACTAATAATTAGGGAAATGCAAATTAAAACCACTTTAAGATTTCATCTTACCCCAGTCAGACTGGCTAAGATCAAGAGAATAAATGATACCAAATGTTGGAGAGGATGTGGGGAAAGGGGAACACTCATCCACTGCTGGTGGGGCTGCAAACTGGTTCAACCACTATGGAAAGCAGTGAGGAGAACTCTTAAAAAACTACAAATGCACCTACCATTTAACCCAGTTATACCACTCCTTGCCATATACCCAAAGAACTCATCCTATTGCAGAGACACTTGTACATCCATGTTTGTTGCTGCTCTCTTCATGCTAAGAGAGGGAAGCATCCTGTGTCCCTCAGTTGATGAGTGGATAATGAAAATATGGTTCATTTATACAATGGAGTTTTACTCAGCAGTAAGAAAGATGATATCATGAAATTTGCAGGTAAATGGATGGAACTAGAAACTGTTATACTAAGTGAAGTAACACAGACTCAGAAAAAA
>NW_008359441.1:1781673-1791858 GCF_000622305.1 Nannospalax galili | reverse complement strand
GACACACAGTAATTAAAAATACCAGACTGGTGGAACTAACTTTCTTGGGTGTTTAACAGACATACTTTGAGGCCTATAATAATTTTGTCAGAGGGACATAAAGGACAGTTTTTGCTCCTTGCCCTGCTAGGTCGACTAGTTCCAGGGGACTATGAGCATCTCTCAAAATATCCTGTAATCATGGTGAGTCACCTGTCCTCTTGATCAAGGAGGCTGAGGAGACCCCACCAGATGGACTTGAACCAGTGTCCAGTCTACAAAGAGGAGGGTCAACAGGGGAATCACTTCCTCCATGCTTCCAAATAAAGCCAACCATGGTCGAGCAGGACCTTTGACTTATCTTCACATAGGCAGAACTGATCAAAGAAAGGAGTCAGGGGCTCCTTCCAAGCCCATGTGACCCCTGAGGAACAGACCCTCAAATGACCATAAGAGTAAAAATAATTTGGTTTATCTGGGCCAACTCTATGGCCTTAAACATCCAAAAAGAAAGTATAACCAAAGATTAAAGGGGTCAATATAATTTCTTAAGAGTCCATATGCATAGCTAAAGGCTACATAACAAGCAACAATGCCAGATAGGAAATACCTTCTTTTGAGTTGTTGGCCAAGGTGACCAAAGGGACTCCTAAATAGCAACCCAGCATAGAACTGGGAAAATGAATAGCAGCCTGTAATCTTATCTAAAGGAGTATTGACAAATGATTGCTGCTAGAAGAACAGCTGACACTCCTAAAACAAGGACCTCTAGATAGGCTGACTAGATTCACCAGAAGGGCAAGTAGTGGGGAATGGCTGGGGGTGCCGACAACATAGTGGACAATAGCAGGGATATCAGAGTATAAGGGCTCTAGTTGGGGGAGGGAGGCTCTGGGAGGGTGCCATCTGGGAAGTGGGTGTATAGTCTAATAAGAGGGTTTGGGATTTTCTGTGTTATATACACACACATAAAAAATCAACAAATTTAACAAATATTATATTTGAGGAAGAAGCATGGAAATTTACGTCATGCTAATTAGTACAGGTGATAAACATTACCATTGAAATCTACCGGATGACTTTATATCCATGCTCAGATGCCTAGAAGCTCAGAAAGTAACCAACTGTGACTAGTAATAATCAAATATATAGATATTAGAAATGCATGCGCATCTTAGTGTCAATTGTATTAAAATGAATTTTTCTGTATGAAACTGTATTTTAATAATGAAATGGAGAATGAAATGGAGATCTTTTTTAAAGGTGAAAACCTCATTCAATTTTATGTGTTATAGGGTTTATACTGAGTTCAATGTTGTATAACTGTATTAACTCAACTGTGAACCTAGAAACTTGCACCCACTTGTGAAAGAGATGTACTCTTGCTCTGGAGTGTGTTACTGAATATGTTAAATCTATAGTGAAATGCTTCTTCTAATTTTGTAGTTATTAAAAATTTTTTTAAATGATTAAAAAAAAATAGTAGATGTGAAAAACATTACCATTGAAATCTGATGACTTTATATACATGCTCAGATGCCAAGGAGCTCAGAATGTAACCAATTATGACTAGCAATAATCTGATATATAGAGATTAGAAATGCATGTGCAAACATCTTAGTGTCAATTGCATTAAAAATTAAGTTTTCTGCAAAATGAATTTTTCTGTATGAAACTGTGTATTTTAATAATGAAATGGAGATCTTTTTAAAAGCTTAAAACCTCATCCAATTTTATATCTTATAGGGTTTATACTGAGTACAGTATTGTATAATGTAACAAGTCAACTGTAAACCTAAAAATTTACAGTCAATTTTGAAAAAGATGCATCTTAGCTTAGAAAATTGTTATTGAATATTTCTGTTGTAAAGAAATGCTTATTCTAAGAAAATTCATTAAAAAATATGGATGCTAAACTTGAAAAATAAATATTTATAATTTAAAAGAAAAAAAAAAAAAAAGAAGAGGCTTCGGATTCCCCCGGAACTGGAGTTAAGGATGGTTCGTAGGTGCCATGTGGGTGCTGGGAATTGAACCTGGGTCCTCTGCAAGAGCAGTCAGTGCTCATAAGCACTGAGCCACCTCTCCAGTCCCTGATTTGTCTTTTTTTCTTTTTTAATTCTTAATGGCTTCACACACATATACACGGATATAAAGTATTTGATCACCTTCACCCCAATTTTCCTCTCCTGCTTTCCTCTCCCACTGAACCCCTTCTTTGCCTCAACAAGTTCTATTTTCAGGTCTTTTAAAGAATTATGTTTTTGGATTGACACATAAAGTTTGTATATATTTATGAAGCAAAATGTGAAATTTCAGCTTCCATATAAGAGTGTAATGACAGAGTTAAAACAATGAGCATATCCATCACCTTAAATTCTTCTTTCTTTATTGTGAATATATTCAAGATCCTCACTCCTATTTTGAGATATACAATGCACTAATTATCTTAATTTAAATATTGTGGTAATTTATTAAGAACTTGTATAATTAAGCAGTTAGTCCTAAAGTAATTTTACTAGGTAGTAGAATTAGTTCAGAGCTGGGAAGGTAAGGTAGGAGTGCTCTTTTTAGAGGAATGTAAAAACACTCTGGTTTCAGGGAGGTAAATTGTTGAAGCACAAATACCACTTGAAGTTCAGGAGATTGGATGGAAGATTTCTAAAGATAAATTTTCTAATTACAGATCTAACAGGTCTTAGGATAATTCTTGGCTCTCAGTAGAATCAATAAAGAAACACCCTCCTTTGTGTTACCTGTGCTGAAGATTGATTTGCTCAACATTGTTCCACTCTTATCTAGTCCCTGTTGTCAGAATCATGATCCAAATGCTGGGCATTAGACAAGACCTGTTATTATGGGATAGTCTATGAAATAGCTTCTCTATGGAAAGAAGTGTGTGTGTAAATGCACTAATCATATATTCACGAAAGTGTCATTTCCCTGCACAAGTTTTAAGATTTTCATGATGCTCAAAGGATAAAGAAGAGGAAGCAGGGAAGATAGAGGGGCCAGAGGGAGAGTGAAAGAACTTGCATTTTTATTTTGTAGAAACTGATATGTGATTGATTCTTGTGGATAGGGACTGAATGTTAATTTGAGCACAGACATCTACATATGTACACACTTGCATACTGAGGAAAAGAATAAGGCATACCTTAAAAGGTCTCTCTAGATTCATTCATTCATTCACTCATTCATTCATTTGATATATTGTAGGAATAGACACTTCTGGGTGGCACTGAAATGAGGGGCTACATAGAGCACCTGTTAAATTCTGGGTCATAGACTGACATAGCAAATGTAAGATAAAATGATGGTGAACTTTCAAGCTATGAATAAATTAATCAAGGCTTTGGATAGAGAACTCAGAGAACTCAGTGAGAGTGGGGCATGAAGCATTCCAGGCAACTAGATCCAGGAGAAAGGATCAGCATGTGCAGAAGCCCTGAGGTGGAGGATGGGAACTTGATACGTGGCTATGTCATTCAAAGGTGAATTCATTTTAGATTTATTATTTCTGTATAGTTGTATGTATGCCACCTATGTTTGGGCATCTATGGAGGCCAGAAGAGGGGGGTCAGCTTCCCTGAAGTGGGAGGTAAGGTAGTTCTAATCTGCCCAACTGTTGCCTGCTGAGCCATCTCTCCAGCTCCCTGAATTTTGTTCTAAATGCAGTAGTAACCATCGTTGAATTTGTAACAGTGACCTAATTTGGATCTAGTTTCGATCATATTTCTGATTATTGCCCATAAGAATATTTAGAAGAGCTGGGCGTGATGGTGCGTGCATTTAATCCCAGTACTTGGGAGGAGGCAGAGGCAGAGAGATCAAGGCCAACCTGGTCTACATAGCTGGGGCTACAGGGAGACCCTGTCTCAAAAAGACCCCCCAAAAATATTCAAAAGAAAAAGGACTACCTTGATTATGCATATTGCTTCAAAAATATCTTCCACAAGAGGGACCAGTGGGACAAGAAAGGGTGGGGAGGGGTTGAATCCATGTGATCATACACTTTATACATGTATGAAACTCTTATGAAGAAATCTATTCTTTTCTACAATTAGTATATGCTAATAAAGCCTAAGCCATTACGTAGAGCTAAGTGAAGAAAATGTTGTTGATCTAGATAAACAGGATAGGGAAGGAACAGTTTTTATTTGTTTAGATTTTGGTATGGTAAGTTCAAGACAGTAATCATTAAGAAAAACAAAAGTAAGTAAAACAAATTTTCATTTTAGGCAGCTAAACCCTCAGGATAGAGATACAAATCTTCCAGTAACATTTTTTGTCTCTATCACACTGTTGAGATTAGAATTCTTTCAATCTGGAACATGTGTCTTTAACTTGATGAGCAAATGAAATTTCCCTTCAGTATTAATTTCCACAGTGGTTAATTTCAATATTCAGTAAATCCACGACAAGACGCTCCTTTAGAGAAAACAATTCTATTCTCCGTTGATGGATAAACAGTTTAGCATGAGATCATTTGATAGCTTCTGTCTTAAGCTGTTTGGTCTCCCAAGGCAGGAACGTTTTTCAGAGGCGGCCCTTCCACCATGCCATTGTAATGACACCGTAAAACAGTTCTTTTTATACTTTCCAATAAAACAATGTGACACCTTACATCTGAGTTGCTTTACCTTTTAAAGGGGGAAGAATGCACGATTCCTGCCCATCTACCTCTCTCCACAAGGCAATCATCAGGTACAAAGAAGGAGGCTTGGGAAACACAGCATCAGTCTATAAATATATTCAAGGTAACTGTAGAGACACAGGGGAAATTGTTCACAAAGATAAGAAGGCAAAGTGACAATAACCTAGAATTATTCAAAGATACAAGTTTAGGTTTTTTAGGGGGAAGGACAAGACATTCATTCACAAATACTCTGCTGGTCCAGGGCAGTTTTAATATCGTCCCAGGGTAGAAAAGTTTAAGTTAGATGTGGTGGGTGTAATAAGGGTTCTTGTTTGGAAGTTGGGGTCTGGTCCAGTCACAGGGCTCAAGGTGAACAGGTGAGAGACCTGTAAAGGAAGTTGGTTAAGGGAGGGTTTCTGAGTATTATATTCAGCTAAGACAAGTTTCTAAAACTATAGCTCCCAGTTCTCATTAAGACTTCAGTTTTGTAAACAAACATACAGAGGGATAAGAAATTCCTTTATTTCCAGAGGACTTTCTCCTGAAAAGAAAGGACAGCCAGACAAAAGCAAACCCAACAACTCATGCATTGGATGGAGTCTGCACAGACATTCTAGGAAGGGGGTACTTATGATTGTAGTTAACATTGCTGTGTTGTACAGTGTCACTTGTTCTTGTTAGGAGTCACAATAAGCAAACCCCTACTCATTAGAAGGCTCTAAGTCAGTGGGAGCACTCAAAGGTGCCAGCTTTTCAGAGCAGTCTGTTATTTTAATGAATGGTTCTGTCTTATTAGACTTGGATTTGGGTGAATGGTTTTCAGTGGTTACAAAGCCAGACATACTCAAGCTCATGATGGAAGCCAGACTGTTCATACTAGAGGATAATCTTCTGACAGATGCTGTTTCCTTCTAATTCATATTTGAGCTGGAACTCCCAGGATTTTCTACTAGCATTGACATTTTTCAAATATTGGTTTAATATCTAAATTTACCTCATTTTCTGTAGTCCTATACACTGAGGCAGAACTTACTCTCACTCTTTTTAACATGTATTTGCATAATGCAACCTGAAGATGGATTTCTAAATGCATACTATACTGGTGGGAAAACACTTTAGCTCCCACAGTTCCTGAAATGCAAGTTTGATGAAAGCGTGTGGACCAGTGCTGCCTGCCTGGGTACATCTTTTAAATACCTAGTGACTAGGCTAAGGAGCTTTCTCTCCCTCTCAAGATAGAAATGGTGACACAGGGACAGTTGTTTAGTAATAAATATATCTTACTGCTATTTAGGTTTTTCAGTTATCTTTTTATTTATAGCCTACAAAATGCTCATCAAAAACTTCTATGCCACTTGAAAAAAAAAATCTCCCTTAAATAGAGGGATCAAGGGGATAATAGGCGGGCTGGTTAGTTTTTGTCAATCTGATACAAACTAGAGATGCTTGGGAGAGTGACCTTCAACTGAGGAATTTCTTCCATTTGATTGACCTTGTGGGCATGTCCTTGAGGCATTTTCTTAATTGCTAATTAATGTAGGAATACCCAGCCCACTATGGGTGGTGCTGTCCCAAGGCAGGTGGGCCTGGGCTGTGTAAGAAAACTAGCTGAGCAAGCCAGGGGAAGCAAGCCAGTAAGCAGCATTCCTCCATGGTCTCTGCTTCACTTCCTGCTTCTAGGTTCATGCCTTGAATTCCTGCCCTGACATCCTTCAGTGATGGATAGTGACCTGGGAGTCATAAGATGAAGTAAACTGTTTCCTCCCAAGTTGTTTTTTGTTATGGTATTTTATCCCAGCAGCAGAAAACCAAACTAGGAAAACAGTAAAACAAATAGTATAATGTAGGAAAAACATAGCTTCAGATTCTGAACTGGAAGTTTTGTGATAAAAAGAATTTTAAATTTTCCTTCTAAAGCACTAAATCAGATCTTAGAAGGATATGACAGCAGCCAACTAGTCAGTTGGTCTTCACATAGGTAATGAACTTGCCATGCATCTATCTCATGTCAGGGGCTTTTCCCATCTGCCTGTGCTTAGGACCAGACAGGTGGGCAGCACTGTGTTAGTTACATTTCTTGTTATGATTAAATATCTGACTAGAAGCAACTTAAGGAAGAAAGTGCTTACTTAGCTCCTGGGTTAAGAAAATTCGGTCCACCATGGCAGAGAGAGTGTGGTGGAGGAGTTTGATGCGGCTGATCACATTGTAGCCATAATGGGCAAGACGTGGGGGTGGGTTACCAACCTCAAGTCCTGTTCCTAATGCTCCGCTTCCCCGCAAAGCTCCAACCCCTAAAGGTTTCACAACCTTCCAAAACAGCATTGCCAGTTGGGGACACGTGTTCAAACACAGAAACCTATGGGAGACATTTCATATTCAAACCACAAGAGGCATGATGCTCAGAAAGAACAAGGAACCATCTCAGTCTCATGTCAGAAAGAGATTCACGACATTCCGTGGGACTGCTCAGGTTTAATTTCTCCTGGGGATATTTCTGTCTCGGACTATTGTGGGATGAAGTGGAAGGAAGCATCAGCTTTCCCTGGATCGGGGAGAAAATCTTGGAGTCCAGTTACTCTTATGAGATACTTTCAAACAAGACCCCTTCCCTGTCTCGAACCTTCTCCATCAGCTTCCAGGGCTCTTCAACATCAGCTGTGTCTCTTTCTGTGATGTCCTGCTGGCCTAGAATTGCCCAGTTCCCATTCTTTTCTCTCATGATTTCTTTGTGCCTTTGATTTAAAAATCACTAATTAAAAATATTAATGATTATTTCTCTTGTATCTGATTCTTTGCCTTGCTGTAAGTCCACTTTAGATCTATGCTCAAACTTTTTGATTTTTTTTAGTTCAACTAGTTTATTTTTTATTGTTTTATTTTTATTTATTTTTTAGAAGAAGCATTTCATTACAGCTTTAACATACTCAATAACAATTTCCAGAGCAAAGATACATCTCTTTCAAAAGTGGTTATAAAATTTTTAAGCTCACAGTTGAATTAATATAGTTATACAATACTGAGCTCTGTATAAACCCTACATCATGTTAAGTAGTAGAGGTGATAAACATTACCATTGAAATCTACCTGATGACTTTATATCCATACACAGGTGCCAAGGATCTGAGTGCAACCGACCATGACTAGTAATAATCAGATACATACAGATTAGAGACACATGCACCAACATCTAAGTGTTATTAGCAAAAACAATGAGTTTTTCTGTAAGAAACTATATTTTAAAATGAAATGGAGATTTTTTTTTTTTACCGGTTTTTAAAAGTTAAAAATTTCTTGATTTTTATCTTTCTTCTCTCTTTTCATTCTGCCATTTCAAAGCAGAATCCTAATTATTCTTTTGAGAGCCCTGGTTAATGAACAAAAAAGAAATCCATGATGCTAAAAGAATTCTGTGAATTTGGAAGGAGTACATTTTAAAAAATACTGTTTATTTTTATTTTATATGTATGAGTGTTTTACCTATCTGTACATATATATACCACATAGCAAGGAATGCCTGTGGAGGCAGGAGAGGGTGTTTGATTCCCCGGAACTGGAGTTACAACCAGTTGTGAGCAGCCATGTGGGTGCTGGGACTGAATCTGGGTTCTGTGCAAGAGCAGCTAGTGCCCTTAACTGCTGAGCCACCTTTCCTGCTCCACGAGTACGTTTTTTAAAAGAGGGACGCTGTAGAGAGACATATTTGGAAGAGGCCATGGGCGCACCAAAGATAAAAATTCACGAGAGCCGATGGTGTATTCTGCTCCAGCAGCGACTTTTACTTACCGTTATGCATTCAGATGCCTGTTACTCTAATTGTTCACACATGTGCACTTCTTTTCTCTGAACGTTATATCTATTTCAAACAGTTGTTTTACTAGAAACGTGCAGTCTTTCTCTCATGTTCAAAGTTTAATGACGTGGATTTTTTTTTTTTTAATGACAGCTACCAGAATCTGGAAAGAAGTTCCGAGTTGTTTCCAATTTTCTTCCTAATACTGCCTAGTCTGTCTACTGATAGCAAGCTTGGGTTTTGTGAGCACTGTCCCCATCATGCTGAAAATATGGCCATTTTTTTTTTAAAGATTGTAATTAGCTTATTAAGAGTGCATAAATCAGCATGTTTCAGTTGGTAAAGTGCTTGACATACAAGCATAAAAACCTGAGTTCAAGTTTCAGAACTCATGTAAAAAAAAGCCAGGTATGGTAGCCTGTGCTTATAATCCTAGCACTGGGGAGGCAGAGACAGGTTAATCCTGGGGTCTCACTGGCCAACTGGCTTAGTTGAATCAGTGAACCCCAGACCAGTGAGAGACCCCGCCTCAAATGAGAAGATGGATGGCTTCTGAGGGGTGAAATTCAAGGTCAACTTCTGGTTTCCCCACGCACACATACACACATCATGTACACACATGAACACATGTGTCCACACACCTGAAGACACACATACCCATGTATGAATACACATGTGCATATGCATGTATGTGCATGCACAGAATTTATCAATCAAACTTCATGGAGTTTTAGAATAAATGTTTTTTGTGGTGATTCTTGCCAAACTTACAATTTCTGAGTTAACTTGTAACTAAAAGTGATCCATTTTCTCTGTTGTCACCCCAAGTTCTCTTAGCACATAAACTGCTCCCCGGGGATAAGCAACTCAGATGGGAACATATGATAACTGTAACTTAATGGCGCCCCAATGGCATATAAAAGTTAATGCTGCTAAAGCAATTAATGAAGCTTCTATAGCAAGGGATGTGAGCCTGGGGATAATTTATGCATGGGGACAATCAGGCTCATTATGAACATTATTTAACTTTCCCCAGGCACTCACCTAGATCATGGCTATATATCCATACACAAGGCAGGAGTATATTTTAGAGTCCTATAGGTTAGCATAATGTTCCACACATTGGAGGACTAGAAAAGATCTTAACATGGCTCACAATAACTAATTGGAAGAACAGAGAAGGGAGGTTCTTCAAAAGAGTTCAGCAAATAAGTCCATAGATATTTTAAAGGACAGAATCCTAAAACCACATTTTGCGGTTCTGAATGGAACAATGGGTCTAGATGACAATCACCAATGAATCTGAAAATAAGGGAAAGAATGATCATAAATTTTACAGTGAGGACCCAGCTCACATCATCAGAACCAGCTGATGAATCTGCATTGTTAAACACTGGGCCACCTGGTATGGGTTCTCAATGATGCAAAGCAATTGGGAATGAAGAAGATCATACAGGAAACAGGTCCGTCAAAAGTTTGAGCCTGGGCCTGCGAGGTGGTTCTGTAGGTATAAACAGCTTGCCTCGAAAGCCTGACAACCTGAGTTCAAGCCCATGTACAGATGGAAAGAGAAAACTCACTCCACATAGTTGTCCTCTGGCCTTTGCATGTGTACTGTGGCGTGTGTGCATCCCCCATACATGCATCATATACATACGCACACAATGATAATAAATAAAATCAAATAATTTCAGCCTGACTCTTTATAAAACCTCAAAACCTCAAAACCTGCCAGTTTATAGGATATACAGGGGGTAAAGCAGAAAGTTTATAT
>NW_008359441.1:1767191-1781594 GCF_000622305.1 Nannospalax galili | reverse complement strand
TAAATAAATGAGATTAAAAAAACATAATGTATTATGTTGACTTTGATGGGTCCAGATACAAATAACACATATAAAATATTTTCACAATATTAAGAAATTATTGACTTTGAAAGTATGGTGGTTATTTAACATAATCTCCAAGAAAATATACTTAGGTATTTATGAAATGCCATGATGTGTAGAATTTGACCTGAATTGAGAATGATCATATGCTGGTATCTACAAGAGCTCAGCAATGGTCAGATAAGGACCAATCATTGTGTGCTCCAGCTACATTTGAAAATTTGCATAATTTGTTTTAGTGAATTTATACTAATGATGTGTCCCGCGAAAGGCAGAGATGTAGTGTGGATTTCATTTTCTAAGGACTTGAAGACACAGTGCCTCATCACGTTAAATCTGAGTGTAGTTTTGAGTTGATATTAACATTTTAGGTATTCTTCAAATATAGTTATAAAAAGTCTAGACTTAGGCTAGGCATGGTGGCGCACGCCTTTAATCCCTGTACTTGGGAGGCAGAGGCAGGCGGATCTCTTGTGAGTTCAAGGCCAGCCTGGTCTACATAGTGAGTTCCACGACAGCTGGGGCTACAGGGAGACCCTGTCTCAAAAAGACCAAAAAAAAAAAAGTCTAGACTTTAAAATCATTAAAAATTACCTCCCATTCTTTTGCAAATACATTGTGAACTCTCTTGTGGAAAAGAAATGTTCTCTTTCTGCGTGTGTTGCGTGTGTGTGCGTGTGTGTGTGTGTGTGTGTGTGTGTGTGTGTATGTGTGTGTAAGAAAGAAAGAGGGAGGGAGAGAATATGCTGTTGTGTGGAAGCCATCAGGTGTCCTGATCTTCCACCTTGTATGTTATTCCCTTGAGAAAGGGAACCTGGAGCCAAGGTGGTAGCCTCAAGCATCAGTGATCCTGCTTGTGCTCCTTACAGTGCTTGGGTTACAGGTGTCTGAACCAAACCCAGGTTTTCATACGCATGCTGCAGACTCGAATTCAGTTCCTCATTGATGTGCAGCAAATACTCTTACCCACCGAACCATCTCCCTAGCTCCTGGAAAAAAATAGGGACTCTGTGTAAACAAGTTATTTAAGCTTCTTTAGCCAAATAAGTTGCAATGACAAATGAGGTAGTCGTATTCAACCTATTAATTAAATATTTTATTTATTATTTTTGTTTTGTGTGTATGTTTTGCCTACATGTATGTAAGTGCACCATAGACTTGCAATGCCCATAGAAACCAGAAGAGGGTGTTGAATGCCCTGGAACTAGAGTTGCAAACAGTTGTCAGATGCCATGTGGGTGCTGGGAATCGAACCCGGGTCCTCTGAAAGAATAGCAAGTGTTCTTAACTGCTGAACCATCCCTCCACCACCTCCCCTTACTTATTTTAAATGTATTTCCTAATCCCTTGTTCAAATATCGTAGATACACACTCATGATTCTCAATAATACTATAGTTTTTTTTTCAAGGAGGTCATACATTTATTTATTATTTAATTTCTTATTTCTTGGTTTTTTGGAGACAAGTCTTACTATGTAGCTCCAGCTGGCCTGGAGCTCATTATGTACACCAGAGGTCTCAATCTTACAGAGATTCACTTACTTCCATCTCCCGAGTGCTGGAATTAAAGGTCTATGCCACCATGCTGGGCAAAAAGTGATAGTTGGACCTGGTAGAGTATCTGCAAACAATGCCTCAGTGAATTTGAGGAAACTGGGATAATCAACAACATTTGGGTATCTGCAAAACTTAGAAGGTTCTGAGTAGCAAGGCAACTTGGAGTGTAATAGTGTAGTGATGGGTTTGTGCATACTCAAGGTGCCACACCCAAACATAAACATTTTGCCACACACAGCTGCCTCACAGATTAGCCCCAAATCATCCAATCCACATGGGTCTCTAACTTCCTCCTACTGCCTGCTATCTTGTCCTCTCAGGCTGCAGGAAGGCAATCTTCTCGCAGAGAGGCAATTTCGCCTAACCTAGCGAGAGACCCCACCTATTGAAGTGTGTGATATTTCATTTTGATGCCTCATCTTTTTTTACCCATTTGCAATTTAAAATATTATTTTATTTTTGTCAGAGCCCTGAACTAGAGACCTGCCCTTTCAGTGTCCCTATGTATGTGTTCATGGGTGTACAAATCCATGTGTGCATGTAGAGGGCAGAGGTTGACCTTGAGTGACTTTTTTAAATTTTAAAATCAGTGTCTTTCACTGGGGCCTGACGCTTGCAGATGGGTCTAAATTGACTAGTCAGTTAGTCAGCCCAGGGATCTACCTGTCTCTGCCTCCTCAGTACTGGGATTACAAGTGTGTGCCACCACATCCAGCTTTTACATGGATGTTGGGGATCAAACTTAGATCCCAGTATTTGCACATCAAGCACTTTAGCGATGGAGCTATATCTTTATCCTATGTTCTCTTAAGAAACAGCTAAAGGTGTAATACAATATTGGTGATTATAGGTATGATGATTGCATATAATCATATCTATCTATCTATCTATCTACTATCATCTATCTATCATCTATCTATATCCCTCATATCTGTCTATCTATCTATCTATCTATATCTATCTATCTATCAATCTATCTATCTATCTATCTATCTATCTATCATCTATCTATAGCTATCTAATCTATCTATCATCTGTATATCTATCTATCATCTAATCTATCTATCTATCTATCATCATCTATCTATCTTCTATCATCTATCATCTATCTATATTTGCTCTTATCTGATTACTTTTGAAGTGCTCTACTGATCTGAGAATTCTCTTATTGATGCTTCTGTCTGGCTCCTGATCTGGTCCCGCACATTTTCTTGCACAGTGTAACTGTCCTATCAGATACATCTCTGGAGGGACCCATCTCTCTTTGTTCTAATGCACAGAGCGCCAGCAAAACTTAAGGTACAGTGTCTTATATCCCACTTGATTTTCTCCCCAACTTACTGTTGACCTTAATAAGATTTTTGTTGGCATCCATTCCCTGTTGGAAGTTTTTAAATCAGGTTTTAAACACAACCCGCTAAGCACCAGGAAAAAAAAAAAAGAAGGCGCAGACAAGTATTAGTGTCTTGTGGATACCCTCGGCTTCTGTTTGGGTGGTTTCAATCGCAGTGTTTTCCTGCTTTAATGAGACTCAGTTTTCATGGGAATAGGGACTAGCATAAAATGCAATGATGTGAACAGTTTCACAAGGCTGAATGCTACAATAAAATTCACCTCCTCTGGGGGCTCTCTAGAACTCTCTGAAGGAGGAGTGTAGACCACTCTTGTATTTGAGCAAGGCAGATCCCAGAGCAGCCATAAAGAAGATCGTGGATGGATTGCAGGGTACTGGATCAGTACTAACGAACATTTTATGGAAAATATTCAATTAAGTGTTTGCAAACTTTTCATGTGGAAAATTATCATTTGTGTTAAACTAATTCAGTATTTCAGAGCGGGGAAAAGGAATTACTCAGAAACTGGAAGCTAGTTGACCCCCAGGAGGGTTTATTCATTTAATGTAGTATGTCTCAAAGTTTGGTCCTTTGGACTAGCAGCAGCAGATCACCTGGGAATTGTCAGAAATGCAAATTTTGAGCCCCACCCCAAACTCCAGATTCAAACGTTCAAAGGTGGGTCTCAACTTCTGTTTCTAGGAGCCTACTAGGCATTCTAATCAATATGTAACTTTTAAGAACCACTTGTTTATTTTCAAAGACTAATTTTAAAAATTCTAATGTGATTTCTTTAGAGGATATAGTTTTTTCTTAATACAATAAAGTCACTGGAAATAATCCTTCTAATCAGATAAATAGTCCTTCATTACCTTCAAGACATTTAGTAAAAGCTACAAGTTAATAATTTCATAATAACATGATAATTCTGCTTATCAATCATCATTCAGAAAACACACATTTATTATTATAACCATTGCATTTCATTGTTATGTTCAGTACTCTAGATGGCCTGATGTACAACTTTTATATCTGCATATTTCTAAGGAAAACAAGAAAGGACATATTCTGATTTTTTTTGTTAGTGAAACAAAATACCTAAGGTTGGGCATTTATAAAGAAAAAAAAGTTTATTTAGGTTTCCACACCTAATGAAAATGTTAAGTCTCCAAATCCAAGAAGCTCAGTAAACTACACTGAGAGACACTATAATCAAATTGCTCAAAACCTGAACTGGAGAGATGGCTCAGCTGCTGAGAGCACTGACTGCTCTTACAGATGACCTAGGTTTGGTTACCAGTACGCACATAGTGGCTAACAACTGTTCCAGTTCCAGGGGATCCAATGCCCTTTTCTGGTCTCAAAGGACATTACATGCACATGGTGTACTTACATACACACAGGCAAAACACTCATACACGAAGAATATAAATAAATAAATAAATAAATAAACAAATACAAATAAATAATTTCTCAAAGGGCAAGATTAGGAGAATAAAAATAAGTTTTTAAAGATTTATTTTTTAATTTTAACTTTTATTATTAATTATGTGTATGTGTGTGTGTGTCTGTATGAATGTATGCTACGTGTGTGGGTATTCCTGAAGGCCAGGAGAGGGTATCAGACCCCCTGGAGCTGGAGTTACAGGCAGTTGTGAGTTGCCCAATGTGGGTGCTCAGGTCTTCTGCAAGAGCAAGATGTACTTAAAGAGCCATCTCTCATTTTAACATATTTAATATCAGCTTAAATAAAGGCATCATAAATACAGACCAACAAAGATAAATATAACAGAAGACTTAGCAGAAACAACGCAAGAGATAGAAAAGTACCACCTTTACAGTATGACAAGAAAAATATTCCTGTCAACATAGAATTCAAGATCCAGTGAAAACATCGTTCAGAAATGAATAAACAGAAATTATGCTGGATAGCTTTAGTGTCAACTTGACACACCTGGGTTGAGGGAGCCTCAGTCAGGAAATTGCCTCTATTGGACTGGCCTGTGACCATGTCTGAAGGGCATCTTCTTGATAAGTGATGTGGGAGGGCCCAGCCCACTGTGGGTGATGCCACCCCTGGGCAGGTGGGCCTGTGTTGCATAAGAAAGCAGGCTGAGCAGGGGCCAAGGGAGCAAGCCAGTAAGCAGCATTCCTCCATGGCCTGTGCTCCAGCTCCTGCCTCCAGGTTCCTGCCCTGAGTTCCTACCTTGGGCTCCCTGATGAACTGCAACCTGGGAGATGTAAGACAAATAAACCCTTTCCTCCCCAAGTTGGTACTGGTCAGAGTATTTTGTCACAGCAATGAAGAACAAACTAGGACAGAAATATTTTAAGACATATAAAAGTTGAAAGAATTCAACAATGGGTAACAAGCCTTTACCAATTTCTACAAAACTATGAGAAGAAAAAGGAAAGTGTGTTCAAATAACTACATAAAAAGATGTTCGGTGTAATTATCAGAGGAATGCCAATTGAATAAAACTGAGGTTTAGTTTTAGACATACCGATGATAATCCCATCATAGAATTGTGGGCTGGAAGATGGTAAGAGCCAGAGGCTGGGGAGGACCAGAGTGAAACTGTCTTCAGGACATGACGGGACCACTGCACCCAAGAACTCACAGCAGCTGTGGTCGCCTGCACAAACTTGCACAAGATGAAGTTAGATGACATTCCAGAACGGACGAAGAAGGTAAACATGAACTCCTAAACATAATTGAGGAGCTATGGACAGGTGATGGCTTGGGGAGGGAGAGTGAGTTTTCTTTAAGTGTGTGGCCCCTGGTAGGTCAACCAAACTCTAGTGAATGGCCTCACGCCCATGAGTACATGGGCAGCACAAATTGGCCTTGATTTGGTGGGTTATTAAAAAAAAAAAGGGACAGGAATTTGGGAGTGGGTGGGAGGAGGGAGAAGATGTGGGAGGAGTTGGGGGAGAAATGGAGTGAATATGATCAAAATACAGTGCATAAAATTCTCAAAGAATTAATAAAATATTATATTAAAACATCTATAAAATTTATTAGTTTTAATTAAATTTTTTTTAATGTGTATGAGTGTTTTGTCTGCATGTACATGAGTGTGCTTGTGTGTGCAATGCCTGTGGAGGCCAGCAGAAGGCACTGGACCCCTGGAACTGGAGTTACAGATGGTTGTTAACTAACATGTAAATGCTGGGAACTGGACCAGGGTCTTCTGCAAGAGAAGCCAGTGCTCTTAACTGCTAAGCCATCTCTCCAGCCCCTTATTTTTTGTTGTTTATGTTTTGAGATGGTGGCATTAGTCTAGCCTTGAACATGTCAACTTTCCACCTCGGTTTCTACATTCTGCTCAAAAAATAAAAAAAACAAAAAACAACAACAACAACAACAACAAAAAATACCTAAATCCGATTGCACTAACGGGCAATGGAATTAAAAAGAAGGCCCAATTTTCGCAATCAGAGAGGTTTAACTTGATTTTAGAACTTGTGTGATATATTCATGTGTTGAAATATCATAAAGGTGAACATCCCTTTAATAGGCAGTTGTAATATAAATTTAATTTAGAAAAAAGACACAGGTATCAAGTATTGACAGAGATGAGACAAATGAAAATTTCATATGACTTGTGTAAAAGGATGTGATCACTTTGAAAGGCTGATTGTTACAATCTCCTAATGTTAAGGATATACTCCCTATATACCACCATTTCCATTCTGGGGATATATGCAAGAAAAATTTCTTTTTTCTTTTTCTTAACATTATTTGTATTCTCTCTCTCTCTCTCTCTCTCTCTCTCTCTCTCTCTCTCTCCCCCCCCCATATTGCATTCACCACAGTGTGCATGTGTGTGGAGGTCAGAGGACTTATAGAAATCGGTTCTCTCTTTCCACCAAGTGGGTGCCAGAGATCAAACTCAGGTCATCTGACTCATCAGCAAACACCCTCATCCACTGAGCCATCTCACCAGCCAAAGAGAAACTAATTTTACTATTCTTTGAAGGATACGAGCAAAAATGTTCATGACCATTTCATTCATATTAGATCCAAACTGTCAATAATGCACATATCCCTTAAAGGACAGTGAAAAATATGTACTACTGCTGTTCAGTGGAACATTACAAGAACATTTAAAATAACAAGATCTAGGTATGTATGAGTTGAAAACAGACTTTATATTACGCAGAATAAACCATGCACAAAATGGTACTTACTTTGTCATAAAAAATACACATACATATATAAAGTACAGAGATGTATATGTAAACATTCAGTGGGGAACACATAAGATTTGTGCTTTTCTCTGTATAAATTATACCTCAAAAATATGTGGTTCTATTTTCAAACACTTAAAGGTTTTCTAGATAGCTAGGGTTTCTTATTTTGTTTGTTTTGTTTTCTATTTTTTCACTTTGGTCAGAGAACTCATGTAATCTGAGTTTTGTGAAATTGGTGGAAATCTGCTATTTGGCTCACTCTGTGGTCTATTTTGGCAAATGTTCTATGTATGCTTTAAAAGAAAGTGTTTTCTGGAGTTGGCAGATGACACACTCCGTACTGTCCAGCAGGTCATTTATGTTAATGGAAGCCTTTATGTTCCTATAGTTTTATTTATTTATTTATTTATTTTGGGACAATTCTTTCTTTCTTTATTTTTTTGAGACAGGGTCTCCTTGTAGCCCTAGCTGACCTGGAACTCACTATGTAGACCAGGCTTGCCTTGAATTCACAGAGATCTACCTGCCTCTGCCTCCCAAGTGCTGGGATTAAAGGTGTGTGCCATCACGCCTGCCTTTTTTTGGTTAATTCTATCAGTTAAGAGGTATGTTAAATTTTACATATATGATTGACACATTTTCCATCATTCTTTTATTTGGGGCAATTATATATGTGTATAATACACACACATAATCTAGCAGTATATGCAAGTAAATGTAGTTTAGATCTACAGCATATATATAATGTTATATGAATCTATTTATACATCTCATCATGCCTTCTATGTTCTTTCTTTTTCCAGCTACCTTTTTGAAACACACAGATTGACTTCTTATGACAATATTTTGACAGAAAAGATTTGTGAATCAAAAGCTATGGCTGTGAGTAAATATTTGATGCCATCATTTACTTTGGGGACATTATATGACAGGAAAAGTCTTCCATTCCCACCCTGTCCGAATTCCAAATCCAGAAATTAGTGACTTAAATGCAAGTGTGATGGATGCTGCATTCTTTTCTCCTTGCTGATCCAGCATAGGAGGGTGAGGTAATCTCTGGAGTGATGTGGAGCCACTGAGGAAGGAGTCTGTGGCTGGCTGTGTGTCTGGAGTGTGGAAGGAGCCTGCTCCTCATCACTAGATGCAAACATGGTGCTAAGTAGCATTCCTGGACTAAGAAGACTTGAGACAAACATCCCGTTTTCCGGGGTCTTAGCTAGTCCCAGACACTAATCAAATTTCTCTGTTGATCTGGGGTGCAAAAGTAGCCTACAGTTTCTCCTAAACGCTCTTCCCTGTTGGGGACATTTTTATTCAATAAAGGGTAAGTTTATTTAAAAAAAAATTTTTTTTTGGTCTTTTTGAGACAGGGTATCCCTGTAGCCCCAGCTGTCCTGGAACTCACTATGTAGACCAGGCTGGCCTCGAACTCACAGAGTGATGGGATTAAAGGCGTGGTGCACCACCACTCCCCACTGGTTTATTTAATTTTTTGAATTTTGTTTTGTTTTTAGAACAAGGCTCTTTTTATCTCTTTATCTTGACTTCTCTCTTCCCTCTCCATCTCTTAATTTTGGTGAAAATAGAAGGGAAGAGGGGTGCTCGGTATGGTTGTGCATGCCTTTAATTCCATCCCTCTGGAGGCAGAGCAGCAATGGAGGACAGCCGGTGATAGCTTTAATTGGCACACATTTTCCAGCAAGCATGAGTCCCTGAGTTTGATCTCTAGAACCCACAAGAAAAAAAATGTTGAATGTGCTGACATGAATTTGTAATTCTGGTGCTGGGGAGGAGGAGATGGGTGGATCCCTAGGCCTCACAGGCCAGTCAGCCAACCCTACTTGGCAAGCTCCAGGCCAGTAAGAAACCCTGTCTCAAAAACAAGTTGGATAGTGCCTAAGAGCACTCTTGAGGTTGGCCCTGGCCTCCACATGCACATGAACACATGTGCACATGCACCCACATACACATGAACATACACAAACAGAAACACGTAAGGAGGAGGAGGAAGAGGAAGAAGAGGAGAAGGAGGAAGGGGAGGAGGAAGAGGAGGAAGGGCTGGAGAGATGGCTTAGTGGTTAAGAACACTGGTGGTTCTTGCAGAAGACCCAGGTTTGAGTCCCAGCACCCACATGGCAGCTAGCAGCTATCCGTAGCTCCAGTTCCAGGGGATCCGACAGCCTCTTCTGTCTTCTGTGGGCACTGCACGGCATGGGTGCACTTAACTACACGCAGGCAATACATGCATACACATAAAATAAAAATAATAAATAAAATTTTTTTAAAAAAAAACCAAACATGAAGTCAATCTATGTGTGGTTCATTTCATGGGTTTTAATTTGTTTCCATATTTTATGGGAATACTTTAAAAAAGTTTTTCCCTAATGTGAAAAAGTATAAAAATGAAAAAGAATACAATGACTGCATTTCTACTCAGAAACTAATAAACTATATTGGCAAATGAAATACCAAAGGGATGAGGCTAGTGATTAAAAAGCACGACACCGGGAGCCAGGGTGCAGTGGGCAGCTTTGTTTCCCTTATAGGTTTCCTAAGACTGCCCAAGCTTATTTGGTCAAGCATAACTTTAGTAACTGCTGAAACTCTCAGAAAAATTCTTGAAGACATATTTGAGATAATAAAGAATTTGGATGAAAGAGAAGTGTGTAATAGAAACTTTCTCTTTGAGGTCTATTATAGTCACTTTTGAAGCCCTTGCCTATACCTCAGAGTCTTGTTTGGGATGTACTTGAAGAGACAATGCTTCATTTTTTGTAAAGAGCTGTCGGACACAAGAAAACTTCACCTTCAATAAGATTATTCGTGAACACAAGAACAATCGAAGCATTGTTTCTTCAAAAATGCTGGCACACACTTCACAGGCCCTCCTTGTAGAATATGCCTTAATTTATGTCGTCTTGTCAGCGCTTCTGCGTCCACCTCTCTTTGTCTCCAAATGACGGGCAGATTTGGCACTACATAGCTGTTCAGAAAGGTAGCCTGTGCTGGCGTTGTTTTGCACATTTTCATTCTTCTAAAGATGGAGGAAGAAAGATGCAGTAAAAGATGTTAGGTCAGACACTGAACAGGTTCTTTTTCCTGCACTTAATTCCGTTATCTGTTTTCTGCACATGATGGTATCCATGATTTTGTATGGGGGCATTTTCTTTGAAGAGGTTCATAGGTAAAATCCAAGATGTGTTGTTTGGATCAGTTTAGAAGTTGGCTGTGGGTTTCCCTGGCCTTTTAAATGCTGTGAAGTCCTTTTTTTTCCCCTCTTGTCAGTTTCATTTAGAGGCATTTAAAAAATTAATGTTCCCTGTTCTTTCCCAGAAAGAGGCTCCATGGACATTCCACTAAGAACAGGAAAAAGTGCCACGTTTGTATCAACACTTTACAAGAACTCTTTGTCTAATTTCACTTGATGTGAGATGGTTTTAAATGACAGAATACCATTGCATAGTTGTGGTTTTTATTTTTCTTTATTCATCAAAGAAAACAAAAATATGTGTTCACATTGTGTAAGTCAATCTTGCATAAAGTTTTCTCTGGAATTTTCATTTTTCCTCTCTTACCTCTTTTACTTCTCTTATATACCATGGTTGATCTCCTTATTTTTTCTTTTTTTAATATTTTATTTTTAATATATTGTATTGAATGGATTTCATACACAACATCTTAGTCCTCTTTATACCCTCCCGTAGGCCCCCCCCACTGGATTTCATGCAGTCTGTCATTTACGTTAAGGCCTATCGAGTCAACTTAGTGTTCCCTGATGTTCCCCAGTACAAGTTCATCCACTGGGGTCTGGTTAGCCTACCTAGAGTCACTCCCTTACAGAAGATCAACTCTTTCTGACACAGTAGTAATCAGTTGCTTGATAGTTCTTTGACTGAGATTGGGGTCTACTGTCCATTTCTGCAGGTCTGTGCTGGGTTTTTGTCTGCTCGAGTTTGCATTGGTCTTGTGCAAGCTGTCACCACTGTTATAGGTTCATATGAGAAGGGTCCCAGGAGCCTGTAGGACTTTAATTCCATATAGTCATGCACAGCTCCTCCCTGGCTCTTCATCTTTCTCCTCCTCTTCTGCAATGGTCCCTGAGCCCTGGGTTCATTGCCCTCTGTTGCATGGGGGAGCTTCGTTGATGAGAGTTGAGAGATGCATTAGTGTTCTCTCTACCCCTTGTTCCATGATGTTCCATGGGTCTTAGGTGTAGAGGTTCCATTGTAGACATGTCACGTAGGGTTGGGCATTTCACAGACACTTAATCTCTGTGTGTGGCCAGCTGTGGAACTCTGTGGTTTATATGCTGTGAGCATTCACCATCATTTTAGCCACCCTCAAAACCCTTTATTTCCTACAATGAAATTTTTTCCCATTTTTTCTCTTTGCAAAATTAAAAATGGAAATACCTTACAATCTTGAAAGGACATCTGTGTACCTCTGGCCCAGTTCATTACGGCATATTCATAGTATCCAAGAGGTAGAAACAACCCAAATATCTCTTGACATATGAATGGATTAAGAAAATGGTATATGTACAAATAATGTACTATTATTTCACCCTAAAAATGAAGGAAATCCAGCTGTGTGTGATGGTGTACACTTGCAATCCCAGCACATGGGAAACGGAGGCAGGAGGATCA
Organism: Nannospalax galili; assembly: GCF_000622305.1. NCBI lineage: Eukaryota > Metazoa > Chordata > Mammalia > Rodentia > Spalacidae > Nannospalax > Nannospalax galili. The sequence continues at coordinate 1,769,797 of NW_008359441.1, read as the reverse complement.
GGAGTTCAAGGTCATCTTTGAAGTATAATGAATTCAAGACTATCCCAGGCTGAATGAAACTCTGTCTTGAGAAACAAAACATGGCTGAGGATGGAGCCCATTTGGTAGAATGCTTGTTTCACATGCATGAAACCCTGGGTTTGACCCTTAGCTCCACATAAAACCAGGTGTGGGAGTCCACCTATTGAGTTGAGGTCAGGCTGGGCAAGATGAGATCTATCTGAAAAACAGCAATAATAGCAATAACAAAAGCAACAACAGCAGCAGCAGCAATACAACAATTTAAGGAAATCCTACTATTTGAGCAACGTGGCTGAATCTAGGGGATATCCTGCTAAACGAAACAAACTAATCACAGAACAAATCCGGCAGGATTCCGTGATACTGTATCTAAAACAGGCCTCTAGGGATGGATGGCAGTTGCCAGGGGCTGGGCAGAGGGGGGAGACTGGGAGCTGTTTCTCAAAGGGTATAAAGTTTGCTGAGATGACTAAGTTCTAGAAATCTGTTATGTCAGTGCTATGGTCATTTTTATTGAAAAACAGTGTTACTGTTTTTCTGCACAACTCCATTAATTAGGTATTTGTACAAATTGCTTCTTCCTAGTGAATGAAATCTTGTACATCTTTCAGTAACAGTCACATGAGCCTGTTTGTCTGTTTCACAGAATGGTTACATAATAACATATCTATCTTCTTTCCAGGGAATGGATCTACTGTTCTTCCTTACACTCGTTTTTAGTAGTGTTTTTTTTTTTTCTTTTCTCTCTTTTGGTAAATAAGCATGAGTAGACTCAGATAGTTTAAAATTTTTTATTGTACTGTTTTGAACTTTTTATTGTAATACTTCTTTCATAAGTTTGTTGATTATTGTACAAAAATGGGTTTCATTGTGACATTTTCATAAACATATTATTGTTCTTTGTTCTTATTCTGCCCTCCCCCACAGCCCTTCCTGACCCCATCAGTTCCTCTGGCAGGTCTCCTTCCTTCCCACGAATAGTTCCACTTTCTGCTTTTAGGACACACACATTCCATTTAGGTACTGTTTTTAAAATCACCACTAATTTGCGCTACCCATGCTAGCTAGCTATACCAGATAATGACAGCACTTTTCCCTGCTGTAACATCTCAGCTTGACTGACCTATGACCTCCTGAAGAAGGAGATGGAGCATAGTGCTCTCCTGAAATTTGGCTTTGCAGGTTGGAAAGCTCTTGCTATAAAATAGAACTCCAACATTAAACATTCAGTTGTAACAAATGCTTTAATATTTGTACTGTACTTTTAGAATGGAAAAGCAGCATTACCAGATATCATAGATTGGATAGCTTAATTAATTGTCTTCTGAATCTAAATGATTTGAATGTCTAAGCATAAGCACTCAAGAGATAGACTATCTGTATATTAGAACTTTTTTTTTTTTTTTTTTTTTTTGGATTTTTTGGGAACCGGCCTCCCTGTAGTCCCAGCTGGCCTGGAACTAGCTATGTAGACCAGGCTGGCCTCCATCTTAAAGAGATCTACTTGCCTTTGCCTCCTGAGTGCCAGGATTAAAGGCATGTGCCACCACACTGGGCTTTTTTTGTTTTCAAGGAATTGCTTTTGGAATGGGGTAGTGGCTGGGAGCTCAGCAGACCACCAGAGAGTGCCGGGTTCTGGCCTCACTCTGGCCTTGAACTACCAGAGGGCCTGAGAACCCAGGGAACAGTCTGACAGTCCTAGGATCCTGCCTGGAAGTGGTGGTGAGCTTCCCCTAATTGTGCCATACCATCCCTCTACCAGGGATTTTGTGAGGCTCCTCCCAAGGCCCCAGGGCAGATCTGGCTTTCCTAGGCTGGGATCTCAGCAGACTGCCAGAGAGTGCTGAGTTCTGACCCCCCTTTTGGCCTCCCTCTGGCATAGGGTTGACAACCTGCAGGACTGCCTGAGAGAGCCTGGATCCTGCCTCCACATGGTGAAGGAAGCCTGAGTGTACCTGATTGGAACCTGAATTGGGCTTCTGTGGGTACCCCTGAATAGCTGATCTGAAGCTATCAGTTCTCTCCAAAATAAACCTGAGAGAACCTGAATCCTGTATCAACCAGCTTTACATACCAATAAAGAAAGGATCTAGGCACCTGGATAATACAAACAGAAACATACTTCAACTTGATTCTCACATCAGAATCATAAACAACAAAAGAAATTCACATACCAAAACCACAATGAAAGAATTAAAAAATGGAAAGCCAAACACTATATCCCCACCAAACCCCATCAATTCTGTAGAAGAGTTCTACAAGGAACCACCTAGAGATAACCCAGCACACTGAATTTAAAAGAACAAGCATAAACATTATCAAGGAATTCAATGAATTTGAAGAACACACGAACAAACAAATCAAAGACCTAAAAGAAGATAAGGATAAACTTCTGAATGAATTCACAAAAGAGATAGAAACATTGAAGAAAACTCAGGCAGAAATGAAGAAGGAAGTGCAAAACTCAGTAAGCCAACGTGAAACAACAGGGGAAAGCCTCACTTCTAGAATGAATGAAATGGAAAACAGAATATCAACACTGGAGGATAAAGTTGAAGAACTGGACCAGTCAAGAAAAGAGCATG
>NW_008359441.1:1758367-1767120 GCF_000622305.1 Nannospalax galili | reverse complement strand
AAAGACCAAATTATTGCATCATAGGCATAGAGGAAGGAGAATTCTAGACCAATGACATTGACCAGATCTTCAACAGGATTGTAGAAGAGAATTTCCTGAAATTAAGGAATGACAGCCCCATACAAATACAGGAAGCACATAGAACACAAAACAGACAGGATCAGAAAATAAACTCCCCACAACATATCACAGTAAAAACACTAAATGTACAGAACAAAGAGAGAATACTGAAAGCTGCAAAAGAAAAACAACAAGTCACATACAAAGGAAAGCCCATCAGAATTATAGCTGATTTATCAATGCAAACTATGAAAGCCAGAAGAGCCTGGACCAAGGTATTTCCAGTTCTACATGACAATAGCTACCAGACCAGAATACTATACCCAGAAAATATGTCTATTATAGTTGAGGGGGAAAGAAAAATCTTCCATGACATGAATAGCCTGAAAGAATACATGTCCAGAAAACCAGACCTTCAAAGAATACTTGAGCAGAGAGCAGAGAGCAGAGAGCAGGGAGCAGAGAGAGAAACAACTATACCTTGGGGCAACGAAAGAAAACAAACAAAGTCAGAGAGCAGAGAGCAGGGAGCAGAGAGAGAAACAACTATACCTTGGGGCAATGAAAGAAAACAAACAAAGTTATGATCTAGGAAACACAAAATTACACAGAGAACAAAAACAGCAATCAAAATGACAGCAACCAATACACACCTTTCAATAATAACCTTAAATATCAATGGACTGAACTTCTGAATCAAAAGACACAGGCTAAGAAAATGGATGAAGAAACAAAATCCATCTTTTTGCTGTCTGCAAGAAACCCATCTCACCTTCAAGGACGGCACTACCTTAAGGTAAAAGGATAGAAAAGAAGATTCTAAGCAAATGGCACTAAGAAACAAGCAGGGATTACAATTCTAATACCTGACAAAATAGACTTCAAAGTAAAACTATCAGATGAGATAAGGAGGGCCACTGCATTCTGATCAAAGAAATAATTAGCCAAGAAGATATTACAATCCTGAACATATATGCACCAAACTCTGATGTACCCAAATTCATAAAAACAAGACTACAGGACTTTAAGACATAGATTAACCCCAACTCAGTAAGAGTGGGAGACTTCGATATCCCACTGTCTCCATTAGACAACTGGACAAAGAATAAACAGAGAGACATCTGAATTAAAGGATACCATACATCAAATGGACCTAACAGACATCTTTCAAATATTCCACCCAAACACCAACTTTCTACTCAGCACCTCATGGAACTTTTTCAAAGACTGACAACATACTGGGCTACAAAATTAACCTCAACAAATACAAAACTATTGAAATAATTCCATACGTTCTATCTGACCACAAAGCAATAAAGCTAAAAATCAACACTGGACAAAGCCTAGTCACTACACAAACTCATGGCGATTGAACTATACACTCCTAAACAATGAGTGGGTGAAAGGAGAAATTAAGAAAAAAATAAAAGAATTCCTGGAATTCAATGAAAAGGACAATACAACACAACACAACCTCTGTGACACATTAAAAGCAGTCCTAAGAGGGACGTTTATAGCTCTAAGTGACTATATTAAAAAATTAGAAAGAGCCCAAATCAATGACCTAACTCTGCAACTCAAGGCACTGGAAAGGAAAGAACAGACGAAACCCAAACCCAGCAGAAGAGAAAAATAACAAAAACCAGAGCAGAAATTAATGAAATAGAAACAAAGAAAATAATACAAAGAAACAATGAGCTGGTTCTTTGAAAAGCTAAACAAGATAGACAGACCCTTAGCCCAGTTAACCAAAAGAAAGAAAGCAAATCCAAATCAACAAAATCAGAGATGAAAGGGGAAACATCATAACAGACACCCAAAAGATTCAGGCCATTATAAGGGAATATTTTAAAAACCTATGCACTACTAAATTTGAAAATCTAAAAGAAATGGATAGACATCTAAAATCATGTGAACTACCAAAGTTAAACCAAGAGATCAACAGTTTAAACTAATGTTAAACCAAGAAGAGAGGAACAACTTAAACAGATCCGTAACATATAAGGAAATTGAAACAGTAATACAAAGCCTCCCAACTAAAAACTAAAAAAGGCCCAGGCTCAGATGGATTTACAGCAGAATTCTACCAGACATTTAAAGAAGACCTCCAATCAATATTACTTAAATTATTCAAAATGATAGAAACAGAAGGAGAACTCCCAAATTCTTTCTATGAAGCTAGCATCACTCTATTACCCAGACTGGGTAAAGACACAACCAAAAAAGAAAACTATAGACCCATATCCTTAATGAACATAGATGCAAAAATTCTCAACAAAATACTTACAAACCACATACAGACACATATCAGAAAGATCATCCACCATGATCAAGGAGGCTTTATCACAGAGATGCAGGGATGGTTTAATATACGTAAGTCAATAAACGTCATAAATCACATAAATGGGCTCAACGACAAGAACCACATGGTCATCTCAATAGATGCAGAGAAGGCAGTTTATTTGAAGACTGAAGACCAAAGACGCTGAGAAGTGGGAGAGCTGTTGCTTATATATGCCCCAAAGGTCCCATTTATGACGTATAAGAAGCAGATTGGTTGCTGGAGATCATAAGAAGCGGATTGGTTGCTGGAGATCACGCCACGGGAGGAGGCGGGGGAAAGCAGGCTCTTGTGCACGCCCCTTATGGGTGTGGCAGGATGTTTACTATTAAGAAGGTCTGGACACCGGCGCCATCTTGTAATGGCGGCGGAGGCTGTGGCTTCAACATTTTCAGTATAGTGGCAGGTTATAAAATCAATCTACAAAAATCAATAGCCTTTGTATATACCAATAGCAAGCAATTGGAGAAAGAATACAGGGAAATGCTCCCATTCACAATTGCTGCAAAAAAAAATTAAAATATCTTGGAATAAATCTGAGGAAATATACCAAAGACCTCTACAATTAAAATTTCAAGTTGTTGAAAGAAATTGAGGAAGACACCAGGAGGTGGAAGGATCTCCCATATTCATAGATTGGAAGAATTAATATTGTTAAAATGACCATTCTACCAAAAGCAATGTATAGATTCAATGCAATCCCAATCAAAATCCCCATGACATACTTTAGAGAATTAGAAAAATTATCCTTAATTCATATGGAGGCACAAAAGACCCCAGATAGCCAAAGCTACCCTGAGCACAAAGAGCAATGCTGGGGGGGATTACTATACCAGATCTTAAACTATACTACAGAGCCATAGTCATAAAAACAGAATGGTACTGGCACAAAAAATCATACACATAGATCAGTGGAACATCATTGAAGATCCAAACCTGAGTACACATAATTTCAGCCACCTGATATTTGACAACGGTACCAAGAACACCCAATGGAGGAAAGACAGCATCTTCAACAAATGCTGTTGGCAAAACTGGATGTCCACCTGTAGAACGAAACTAGATCCTTGTCTTTCACCTTGTACAAAAGTCAACTTCAAATGGATCAAAGACCTCAATGTGAAACTGGAAACTCTGAAACTATTAGAAGAAAATATTGGCAGTAATTTACAGGATATAGGTGTAGGAAAGGATTTTCTAAATCAGATGGAAGTTGCTCTGGAATTAAGGTCAGCAATCAATAAGTGGGACCTCATTAAACTAAAAAGCTTCTGTACAGCAAAAGAAACAATCAAAAAAGTGAAGCGGAAAACCCACAGAATGGGAAAAATTCCTCACCAGTGACACATCTGACAGAGGTTTAACATCCAGAATATATAAAGAACTCAAAAAACAAAGAAACAAGAAATCAAATGATCCAATTAAAAGATGGGCTAAAGATCTAAACAGAGAGTTCTCAAAGGAAGAAATAAAGATGGCTAAGAAACAACTCAAAAAGTGTTCACTATCATTAGTAATTAGAGAAATGCACATGAAAACCACCCTAAGGTATCACCTTTCCCCAGTCAGTCTGGCTAGGATCAAGAGACCAAATGATACCAAATTCTGGTGAGGATGTGGAGAAAGGGGAACGCTCATTCACTGCTGGTGGGATTGCAAACTTGTGCAGCCTCTATGGAAAACAGTGTGGAGAACTCTTAAAAAACTAAAAACGAACCTACCATATGACCCAGTTATACCACTCCTTGGCATATACCCAAAGGACTCAGCCTATTTTAGATACACTTGTACAACCATGTTTGTTGCTGCTCTTTTCACAATAGCTAAGAGATGGAAGCAACCTAAGTGTCCCTCAACTGATGAGTGGTTAACAAAAATGTGGTATATTTATACAATGGAGTTCTATTCAGCAGTAAAGAAAGATGAAATAATGAAATTTGCAGGTAATTGGATGGATCTAGAAACTGTTATACTAAGTGAAGTAACACAGACTCAGAAAAACAAACAACATATGTTCTCCCTCATATGTGGCTCCTAGACCAAATCCTTTTAAATTCCAGGTCCTTTTAATAAGATGATGATATACAGCAGTCCCTTCTCATGAAAAAACTACCATCAGCACGACTTCAGCGAAGCCTGATTGCTGAACATGATCATAATCGGGCTTGCTGATGGTTGTGCTCATTCATTAAAGGAGTGCCAAGCAGGACCCTCACTTGAGTATCCAGCCACTCTTCCGAGCCAACTAGTCCAGTCTTGGAAGACAAAAGAAAAATGAGGAAGAACCCAATAGAGGGATGCTTTTGGAAGCCCTTGTCAAGAAACTCCAATGGACTTTCATATGAACATTTGAAAATTGCTCTGTTCTGACTATTTTCTAGTTCCCTGTCTAGAGCTTGTAATGCTAATTACTCTTGCCTTTACTTCCCCTTCACATCTCCTATTCATGATTCAAGGACTTTCTTCCCTTAGAGACAAGAGATATGCAAATTGGGAGTCTTTTAGATAACCCAGTGAAGGGGTCCTCCAGCTGCCTTACCCTGTGTCCCTGCCTGTTCAGCATGGAAAAGCCAGAGCATTAGGAGTCCCTATTCTCTATTGGCAATTTGGGTAACCCTTTCAGAGGATGGCGTGATAAGAATAGGAGGTAGGAATTGGCTAGGCAGTTAGGGTAAAAAGACCCCAAAGAAAAGTAGCCAGTTTCTGGGCTAAAAGTCAAAATGTCTTTGGGCCTGTTAACAACTTACTCTGTTCCAAAGGCCAAAAATGTCAAAAGTATTGGGGAGCTTGTATCTAATCCTTAAAAGATTTTAGGGTTACCTCTTCAGAGGGGGGAATGTTGGAGAGGAGGGCGTGGGCATGGATTTGATCAAAACACCTTATATGCATGTATGAAATTCTTAATAAATTTTTTGTGGAAAAATAAAAAAAACAAGAAATTGCTTTTGGGGAAAACCCCTAGTAATTCATCTGTTTGATGGCATTTCTTAAATATTTTTGTAGTCAACATATACAGCGTGTTTTTATTAAGTAAGACTTTTGTTGGTTCATGTCTCAAGCTGTAGTCAATATGATTGGCAGCACTTTCACTGACATCAAAATTACTTTGTTTTTGTCCCCACCCTAAGATCTTCATCTGTTAGCAGGCCCAATAAACTCATTAGGATTAAAAAGAAAATGAACCGAGCTGATGGAAACCATCATTCCATCAAAGTTGACCCCATGTTAGCAAATCCTTTTCTTTGAGTTCTTATTCTGCCCCCCAAACTTGATTGTGTGTGTGTATATATGTATATATATATATATATATTTAATAAAAAATATATATATATACATATATATGTGTATATATATATTTTTATAAAAACTTTATTGAGAATTCCATACATGCATATAAGGTGTTCTGATCAAATCTATGCCCACTCCCTCACTTCCATCACCTCCCGTATCTCCCCATCACTTTTTTTCTTTTTCTTTTCTTTTCTTTTCTTTTCATCTTTCATTTATTTATTTTTATGGGCCTTTTGGGCACTCTAACATTCCCCCCCTCTGAAGAGGTAACACTAAAATATTTTAAGAATTAGATACAAGCTCCTAAATACTTTTAAAAATTTTGGCCTTTGGAACAGAGTCTGTTGCTAACAATCCCAAGGACATTTTGACTTTTAGCCAATAAACTGGCTACTTTTCTTTGGGGTCTTTTTACACTGACTGCCTACCCAATTCTTACCTCCTAGTCTTATTACGCCATCCTCTGAAGGGGTTACCCAAATTGCCAATAGGGAATAGGGATGAAGACTGCTCTGGCTTCTTCCATGCTGAACAGGGATGCAGGGTGAGGCAATCAGAGTACCCCTTCAGTCGGATTGTATATATATATTTATGTAACCTGCCTCAAATTATTTCTGGAAAAATGTGTTAAAAATTGACTCTCTTTGGAATAATAATAATAATAAATACTTAAAAAATTACTTTGTTTTTGGCTTAAAAATATTTTACTTCATTTCTTTCAGGGGAGGGGGATACATATACAAATAATTATCTTACATTCACACATGTTTAACACACACACACACACACACCCCACACATGTTTTACTTCATTCCAAATTTCTGTTTTCAACAGTTTGGGGTTTATAGGTGAGAACTGGGTTTTTCTTTGTCTACTCCTGTTTTGCCCTCACTGTCCTGTTGAGTGACAGTTCACACAGCAGATGTCCCCAATCAGAGTCCAAGTCCATCACTTCAATCCCATTGTTTTCATAAATTTGCTTCCTCCCTTGGTACAAACATATGAATTTTCTTCTTCAGTTCACCTGAAAATTGCTTCTCAGGCCTGCACTTGGAACAAGTGGAGATTTGGGCATTGTAAGCAGTGCAGGAACAAATTTAAATAAAGTCAGACTCCCTAGATCTAGGGTAGCATCATCAATCACGTGTGTGTTAGGGATCTGTCTGGTGGCCTATAAATCTTTGGCTTCAAGATGAGCTAAGTCCCTCACTTAGGAGCATGGTCCACAGCTGCACACACAGTGTCTTTTTATCAGTTTCCAGATAACTGGAGCATGGTTTTTCTCAGAGGCTGGGCCACGCAGATGCATTTATGGAATGTAAAGAAATTTCTCCCAAAGCTTTAAGTTTTTCAGTAAAAGAGAATTTTTATTAAGGTAGCCACATTTATAGGCAGCTAACACTGAGGTCTAAGTAGAGTATAAGACAAAAATTTGTTCTTCAATTCAATAGGCGTTTGAGAGTGCACTGAAGGAAAGTTCCAGAAATAGTAGATATGTCAAAACCAGAAATAATTCTAGTGAGTCTTCTTGAAGCAAATAGTACATTGTGAACTTAATGTCTTTTAAATTATGAAGGTAATGCAATAATATATTCTACAAGAATGGAAAGCTTAGAGAAGGAAAAATTCCAATAATTATCAGCAATCAAATTATCCATATTTATTAGTTGGGCTGTTCCCTTTCGGTATCATTTGTCTCTGCCTATATAAAACCATTTTCGTATTATATAATAATGGTATATACGGAGCACTTTGTGACAGCATACATTCCCATCTTCTGATTTAGCACTACTGAGACATCTATGCTCTATGTTGTAGGATGAATTTACATTTACTTTGTAGATAGGAAAAGCTAAGCTTAATGGAGAAGATTTCCAGTTGCAGGTTTAGTAAGTGTGACCCCTTTACCTTTGTAGAATTTTGAAGCACTGTCTCTGTTGTCCCTCACTTTGCAATTAACACTGGTCATATTAAGTTCATTGTCTTTGCTGCTGTGTAGGCTGTATTACAATAATTTCTAATGAGTACATCCTGTTCTTTAAGTGGAGGGGCCACAAAATTGTTCTAGAGTGGAAAATTATAATTACATAAAAATTCAGCAGCGTGCTTTTAAAGATATTCGAATCATAGTATTTTTCATAATTGGGATTCTTTTCTTTTTATACATACATTTAAAATCTTTTTTGCTTATTATTTTATGTGTGTTGCTTGCATGTATATAAGTGCACCTATGTCATGCAATGCCTGCAGAGGTCAGAAGAGGGTGAGTTATGAAGTTGTTAGTCGCCATGTGGGTGCTGGGGACTGAACCAGGTCATGTGCAAGAGCATCCAATGCTCTTAACTGCTGAGCCATCTTTAGCCCAGGGATCATTTTCTTAAGAAAAACATGTCTGATTAAAATAACATCAAAGGATTTAAAACTTTTTCAATACCCTTGATGTGGATGTGTTTTCTTTCCAAGATGGTTATATTGATCTAAAAACTAAGTGATAATTCTGGAGAGTGGTAGCTTTCCACATTTCTAGTATTAATATAATAATTGAGTTCTTATAAAATATTTGAAATATACTTATACTGAAATAATTCAAATACTGAAGTGATGGGAATGAACTCCATTCCTAGCTCTCAGCAAAACCTATGTTCTGGGGTCATCTGCAGCTTTCCGCATTTGTTTCTAAGGTACTTTCTGTAGTATGAATTAATTTTTATCTATTTACCTTTAATATCATCCAACCTAGTCTATCATCTACCTATGCATGTATTTATTAATATCTATCTATTAATATTGGTGCATTTTTCTATGTATCTATCAATATTGATGTATCTATGCATCTACCTATTAATGTCTATGTATGTATCTGTATATATATTTATCTGTGTATTTATGTCTGTGTCTATTAATATCTATGTATTATCTATGCATTTATGTATCTATTGATATATTTGAATCTGTAATGTATATACCTATTAATATATATGTATCTACATATGCATTTATGTATGTTTGAATATGTATCTATGTATCTATGATCTATCTATATATTGATATCTATGCACCT
>NW_008359441.1:1745396-1758230 GCF_000622305.1 Nannospalax galili | reverse complement strand
TATCTATTGTCATCTACCTTTTGTTGTCTGCCTGTGAGCTATCTCTCCATCACTTATCATGTATCTAGTTAACATCATTCATTTATCCTCCATCTACTCCTCCATCTCACCACATTCTGCCCTGTCATACCAATCTGATCCTCCTGTTTGATTCTACCCACCCCATCTGTCCTGTATCCTGTCTATGTAAAGCAGTGCAGCACCCTTAATCTTCCTGAGCTTGTATCATTTAATCAATCGGTGGTACATTGTTTCAGTTCGGGGTTTGCTTATTACATTACCCCAGAGAGTTTATCCTCCATCTACTCCTCCATCTCACCACATTCTGCCCTGTCATACCAATCCGATCCTCCTGTTTGATTCTACCCACCCCATCTGTCCTATATCCTGTCTATGTAAAGCAGTGCAGCACCCTTAATCTTCCTGAGCTTGTACCATTTAATCAATCGGTGGTACATTGTCTCAGTTCGGGGTTTGCTTATTACATTACCCCAGAGAGTCGACCTCTGTACCCATGACTTTCGTCTCAGCAGCAGACTGCTCTACTTGGCATGTGATACTTGATCTGAGAATTCCTTGTCCAAGCCTAGCCTTAGTGCTGTGCAGAGTCCCTGGCTGTCAGGGTGGGGCTTCCTCAGTGACCCTACCTCCCTGCATCAGGACTCATCAGAAGCACAGAGCGCAAGGTAGCTGCTTCCTGCCCCATTTCTCAAGCAAGTGCCATCCGTATCCTTTTCATTTTCTTCAACTTTTTTCACTTACTTTCTTCACTTTCCCAGGGGCTCCTCTCAGAACTCTGGCAAAGGATTCCAGTCTTTTCCTTAGTGGCCTGACCTTTCCCTACTTAAGGGAGAAAGCCCTGGAGTACCTGCGTCTTTGTGCAGGGGCTGACCCTCCCTTTCTGTTGGCCTGCAGCTCCAGGGAGGCTCTCTGGTCTTCTCTTCTGTCCCCACTTTTTGTCCTGTGCACCTGGAAGGGCAGAGCCTGTGAGTGGGTGCAAATTCCTCTTCACCTGGACTTTCAGAATTCTTTTACAGCTGCTCACACCAAGCATTTCACAGTTCATTAAAAGTCTGGCTGGATCCCTTTCATCCTCTCCTATGAAGATCTTGTCTTTTCTTCTGCTGCTGTGTTAAGCCCCGGCTGGTGACCTGCCTTTCCTTTGATATTGCAGTAGTGGGCTGTTCTCTTCCCTTCACTTTTTGATGTGTTCAGGAAACATTTTACTTTTGTAGATTAGTGTGCTATTTCTCACCATTAGGGTGGGAGTGATGCAGACCAGCTTTCTACATCTTGATAGACACTGGGAATCTGCTTCATGAAAGAACAAAGTTAAGGGATACAGAATTTACGATTAATAGATTTTTGTGGATGTTTGTTGTTTCCAGCATTTTAGATGCATCTGTGTTCTCTTTGTCCTTGGGGTTCCTGATGCAAAGTCAGTGACCTTCAAACCAGTGTTTCCTTTGTGTCAAATATTCTTATTTTTGCTTGTTTGCTTTTCCATGATTGCTTTCAATATTTAATTTTGACGGTTTTACTAGGTACTTTTGATTCTGTGCTCTTTCCTTCTTCCAAATGGTGAGCGTTTTTCAAAACCCGAGGGCTCCGCTCTGCCCACACACTGTCCTGTCTTTTTAAAGTGTGTCTTTAAAAATTTTATGTAAATGCTGTCTTCAGGATAGTTTTTACAACCATATCAGAAGAGGATGCTGCCAGTTTGATTTTACTTTGTGCCTGTAGCTGTTATCAGGCCTGGGAGATTTAATATAAAAACTTTAGTTTCTATTTAGTGCCATGGTCTTAGATTTGTCTATTAGCTCTCTAAAATGAGTCTGGGCTGCTGTTCAGTGAGTGGCCACAGAATTCTTTTAAGATTCATGGACTTTGATAGCTCCAGCTGCCTTCCATCAGTGTCTCTGAAGACCTGACCCCAGTATTGGCTAATTTTAAAAGTTCCTTAGGTGAGTCTAAAACCTGATCAATTTCAAAAACCATTTAAACAAGCTCTTACTTTGGAGTTTCCATGACCTTACTCAGTAACAGAACTTCACAAAAAATAGATTTTTAAAGGTAGGTAGCAGATTTAGAATGGAAGAAAAATGGGAAAAAATATTCTGAATAATGGGGAAGACCCAGGAAAGTAGGGTGCTAACAGACGATTGAATTCCTGCATTACTGTCTAGTCTGCTTGGTGGAGATTAGTTTGGGGCTAGATTTTGGATGGCCTAGGAGGTTAAAGTAAGAATACCAAGGTTCACTCTTTATACAACAGAAAATCAATCAAGGTTTTTGACATGAAGAATCAGCAACATGATTAGTGCTGTTGACAAAAAGAATAATAGTTTGCAGAGCCCTGGCAGATACCAAAGAGACTAAATGAAAACATCATTTGCTGTGTTCAAGGAAGGAGCAGTTGTGGCCTTGAATGTGAGGCCATCCCTGGAATGGAATGGCTCTAAAAGATGTGGAGTTGATAAGGCAAAGGATCAATAGAAGAGAGAGGGCAGTGTCAAGGGTAGTGCTGAGGTTTGAAATGCAAATGTAAGAAAGGAGACTAGGCTGCTGTTTATAGTAATCAGGAATCAGAAGGATAAGCAGCTTTGGCTACTAGATAAAACCTTTAATTGACATTAAAACTCTTTGAGGGGCTGGTGGCACTTTCCATTGATGACAAGGTAAGCTAGTTCAAGTTCATTAATGCAAATACACAGTCTATCTGGTCCCACAAAGTTTCTAGCAGCAAAATTCTATATGTGAGATTTTTCTCATTAAATCCAGAACACCCTGTGGATATACTGAATTAAGAGTCTAATGTATTTGCATTTAATGTGTAATATTATATTTCACAATGGTTTGATCCTTCAGAGTTTGCAAAATTTTATTTAAATCATTTTTTTAAAAACGAGTCATGAATTAGATTTACTTTCTCATACAAAGTCGTGATGGCAACTGTTCTTTACTTTCCTTTGTGATTAATTTTGATGTGTTTTCATTCAACATTATACTTCTCATTCTGAGTCTGCATTTTAAGGTATTTCTGATCAAATTCTAATGTATACAAGGAAAAAATGCACAAATAATCAATGTCGACCTTGAAGAATGTTCAAAAATGTTCTCTCTCTGCCATAATCTATTCTCTTCTTTAAAAAATTATTTTGCTCTATATGTGTATGTATAATGTATGTGAGTAGATGTGTGTGTATGGTGTGTGTGTGTGTGTGTGTGTGTGTGTGTGTGTGTATGTGTGTGTGAATGCAGGCATGGGCATGCCATGGTGCACATTAATCTCAGGCATCAGTCCTTACCTTTCACTTTGTTTGAGACAGGGTCAAAGACAGATTTTCCTGTCTTTTGCCATAGCAACACTGGGAACACAGACACACAGCACTGTACCTAGATTTATGTGGGTTCTGGGGCTTTGAACCCAGTTCCTCGCACTTGCCCAGCAAGAACCTTACTCATTGAGTGGTTTCTTCAGCTCCTCTCCTCTCCCCTCAACTTACTCCTTTCTAAAGGATGTTCATTCTTTTTCTAAGGTTGGTTTTGCTTGAACGGAGTCATGCAGTATGTACTGGATTTTGGCTGACTTCTTTCAGTTCTGTGTGTGCTGCTGTTCCATTCCATTGCACGGTGTTGGAAACAGTCATTTGTTTTATTAATTTCATGAATTTCTATTGACATTTGCATTGTTTCTGGTTTGCTTCTTTTATGGCAATGCTGTCATGAGGTTCTACACTCGTTGGGGGATGGACGTCTGCAGTCTACATTCTAATTTGGTTTCTATTTAGAAATGGGAAGCGATCACAAAATGAGCACGTGTCCATCTTCTGTAGGTAGTGCCAGTTTTCCAAAGTGGAAATTATGAGAGTTTCAAGTCTCCTCATCCTCACTGAAGCTTATTTGCAGTCTTTTAAGTTTTCCTCATGTTGATGTGTTAGCACATGGGATTGTCAATCATGGAATTAGTTCACAGTTTTTTTTCTGATGATTAGCAAGTCTGGAAAGAATCTTTAATGTTTAGTGGATGCGAGTCAAATTTTCTTTGGAAACAGGTTGCAAAATAACCCTTATCCAGTTACTATTGACTCTTTTAAAAGCATTTAGTTTTGTTTATATGTGTATGCTAGTGTCAGTGTATATATATACATACATGGTATGGGTGCCCATGGAGGCCAGAGGAGTGTGTCAGATCCCCTGGAACTGGAGTTACAGGTGGTTGTGAGCTACCAGACGTGGGTGCTAGTCCTCTGAAAAAATTGGAAGTGCTCTTAACTATTAAACCGCCTTTCCAGCTGGCTCTTTATCCTTTACCTTTTGATTGATAGGAGTTTTCCCATGTATTCTGAAGAGGCCATCAGATCCCCTGAAACTGGAGTTACGGATAGTTGCCAGGTGCCATGTGGGTGCTGGGATTCGAACCCGGGTCTTCTGCATGAACAGTCTGTGTTCTTAACTGCTGAGCCATCTCTCTAGCCCCAAGGTTGTACTTTTTAAAGGCTGTCTTGGCACTTCTTGACAATTTGCATTTCTAAATACATTTTAGGAAAAGCTCAGGTTAGAAAACAAATCATCTGGATTTTGATACTAAGTGTAGGAAACCTATTGGTCAATTTAAGAGAAAAAAAAGGAATCATTAGATCCTACCTAGGAACAAACTATAGTTACTCCAAGTTGCTGTTAACACGATGTTCTCATAACACGTCATTACCTTGGATATTCTTTTGTTTGTATGATGTATTACTTAGCTTTCTATTGCAGTGATAAATCACTGATCAAAACCAACTTGGGGAGGAAAGGGTTCATTTGGCTTCCATGTCCCTATCACAGTTCATCACTAATGGAAGCCAGGGCAGGAACTCAAGCAGGCCAGGAACCTGGAGGCAGGAGCTGAAGCACAGATGGTGGAGAAATATTGGTAACTGGCTTGCTCCTCTGGCCTGTGCTCAGCCTGCTTGCTTATACAGCCCATGACAACCTGCCCACGGGTGGTACCACCAACAGTGAGTCAGTGGTACCCCCATCACTCAACAATCAAGAAAATGTCCCACGGACAAGCCCACAGGCCATTCTGATAAAGGAACTTCCCCAGGTGAGGGTCCCTCTTCCCAGGTGTGTCAGGTTGACAGGTGAAGCAGGACATATGACTTTTATTAGATTATGTATAAAAATTTGATAATTTTAATGTTATTGACAATTACATGGGTTTAGTATTTTTCTATATTTTTTTCTTTAAATGGAAGTATAATTGACTTTATACTGATCTTTTATGTTAAGACTCAAAATAATTTAAAATATTCTGACAGTAAATTTAATGTTACCCATTTAAAAGTCATCTGACAGGCCAGGCGTGGTGGTACATGTCTTTGATCCCAGCACCCGGGAGACAGAGGCAGGTGGATCTCTGTGAGTTTGAGGCAAGCCTGGTCTACATAGTGAGTTCCAGGCCAGCTGGGGCTACAGGGGGAGCCTGTGTCAAGAAGACCAAAAATAAAAGTCATCTGACAATTTTCAGAATGAAAAAATGTTCCTTATTCATGTCAGCAGGTACTAAACTTTCTACAATTCCTTATGTCTATGCCAGTCTTTACACAGTTTCTATTTATTTTTTATTCTTTGGCAAGCAATCTCATACATATAACACTGAGTTTTGGTCATTTTCACTCTATTTCCTCTCTCATACCCTTCCTTGACTGCTAAAGTCTTCTTCCCAGCAGGCCCCTTCCTACTTTGATGTCTTTTTTGAGCCACTGAGTTTAATTAAGGTTGCCTGGATGCACACAAGTAGGAGGTTACTTACTAGAACGTGGCCAGCTTGTGAGCAGTTACTCCACCAGTACCCATTAACTACCCATAGAACCTCAGTGTGAGGTGGGACCTCATGTCTCCTCCCCCACGCATGATGAAATGGCAACAGGTCCAGTCTTGCACAGGCAACCACAGCTGCAGGGAGTTTATGAGTGCTGTGGCTGTGTCACAGTCAGAAGACACTGTTTCGCCACACTCCTGCCCGACCTCTGGCTCTTACATTCTTTCTACCCCTTTACTTCCATGTGCTCTGAGCCTTGGGTGAGGCAGGGTATGCTGCAGACATTCCATTCGGGGCTGAAGACTCCACGATCACTTACTTTCTGAGGTTTGACCAGTTTTAAGCTTCTGCGTTGAACACTAAACACTGCAAAAAGATGCTTCCCTGATGAAGGCTGGGAGACATACCAATCTAGGGGTATAAATCTATATAATCTATGGGCATAAAGATAAGTTCTATTTTTTAAAAAAATATGCTATTTTATTATTTCTTTGATACTTTCACACATGCATACAATGAAAACATATTTTGATCAAATTAACCTCCCGCTCCTCCCAGAAAACCTCTTCCACATCACACTGCCTCCCAACTTTCTGTCTTCTTTTTTTCTTTTTTAAAAATAACCCATAGAGTCCAATTTGTGCTACTCATGGGTTTAGGACCATCCACTGAATTGTGGTTGCCCTACCAGAGGTCACACCTTAAAGAAAATTGACTATCTTCCTCAAAGCTATCAATTGTCAATAGCTCCCTGTCTCCCTGCTCACTTGATCTTGTACAAGTCTTGTGTTGCTGTGAGTTGATGAGTTTAACAGTCTTGTCAAGTCCTTTCTGGTCCTCTCTACCCACTGGCTTTTACAGTCTTTCCAACCCTCTTTCCTTGGGGGAGGTGTGGTACAGATGTCATATTAGTGACTGAGTACTTCATAGACACTCACACCATCTGTACTTTGACCAGTTGTGAGTTTCTGCATTAACTACAGTCACTGTACAAAGAAACTTCTCTGATGAGGTCTGAGGGCTGCAGTAATCTACGGGTAGAGATAGGAATTAAGAGGGCGGTTTGATACTATGTCCATTCAGCAAAATAATAGTTCATTTAAAAAATGAACAAGTCCATGTCAACAAATATACAATTTAATCTCTGGGGCCTATGAGCCCCACCCCCACCATGAGTTCTCACCCAGATTTGTAGTAATGTGTTTCTTCCTGTGGAGCAGGAAAGATAACTTTTTAGAAGGCAATTCAACACCATGTCCAATAAAATAATTTTGTTTTGTTTGTTCTGAGGCAGGGCCTCCCTATAGCCCCAGCTGACATGGAACTTGCTGTATTTACTAGGTTGGCCTTGATCTCACAGAGATCCACCTGTTCCTGTCTCTAGAGTGCTAGGATAAAAGGCATGCACCACCACCCCCAGCATCCCATGAAATAAATTTTTTTAAGCCTGAAAATTTACTTTCTGATTTAGATAGGTTTTAATATATGTAACACATTTTAGGTATTTTTGAAATTATAATTTTAATTATTTCTCTTTCATCATTTGTTTCGCACATAGAAAAATATTTAACAGAAATGGTGTAATGTATATTTTAGTCATTTCTCTTCACTTCATCATCAAATTGTTCAATAGTTGATGACTGAACATTTTATTTTATGTAAGGGGTATATGTGTGTATATGTATATGTGTGTACGCATTTATGTATGCTTTAGCTTAAGAAAGTCTTCTTGGGGTTGGAGAGATGACTCTGGTTAAGAGTACCAGCTTCTTTTGCAGATAACTTGTGCTCTATTCCCAGGACTCATATGGTGGCTAACAACCATGCATAATTCCAGTTCTAGGGATCCAACACCCTCTTCTGAACTCTGTGGGCACTGCATGACATGGATGTAGTTATAGATGCACAGGCAATAAGCTCATACACATAAAATAAAAATAGTAAGTAAAACACTAAAAAAGAAAGTTTTCTCTTAGTGCTGCAAGAGATTTTTTTAATTATAAAATCATAGGATTGAAATTAAGGACGGTATGTTTTATTACTTCTTTTAATGTGTTGAATAATAGTGACTTATTTTTACATAGCCAATACATTAGCCAATGTTGAATTCATATAGTTAGTTAAACTTGTATATATTTCTGGATTACTTTATCAATATTTTGTATATTGATTTTTACATATCTGCTCATGTGTTGGATAGGTTTGGATGACAATTATATTGTTCTAATAAGAAGAATTGGAGATTTCCTCTTTCTAGTCCTGAGATAGTTTTCGTAGGACTGGTGGTAAGTCCTTTTTAAACATTTAGAAGGATGTGGTTACGAAGTTGTCTCAGTCTAGAATTGTCGCTGAACATTTTCATGAATATTAAATTTCTGAAATTTAGTAACTACTTAGTTAATTAATTATTTTTTTGGAGTTTTATGAGACAGGTTTCATGTATCCAAGGCTTGCCTTAAACTCACAACGTAGTTGAGGATGATACTGAACTAATCCTTCTACATCCACCTCCCAAGTCGTGGGATTGCAGATACGCACCACTACCCCTGGCTCTGTAGCAGTATTATTGTTTTGTTGTTTTGAGACAGGGTCTCCCTGTAGCCCCATCTGACCTGGAACTCACTGTGTAGGCCAGGCTGGTCTCCATCTCACAGAGATCTGCCTGCCTCTTCCTCCCAAGTTCTGGGATTAGAGGTGGTTATATTTTTAATAGCTGCAGGAGTATTCATATTATTTTTTTTCTTTTTGTGTTGGCTTAGTAGGTTGCATTTTACTGGGCCATCTTCATTTTGTCTAAACTTGTATATTTGTTGACATAGAGCTGTTCACTTTTTTAAAAACAGAACATGTTTCACCCCTGAAACTTTATTTGCATTCTCTCTCTCTTAAGATTCTTTCCATGGAATTATTAGTTTTACTGTTTTGTATTTCTTTAATTTCTGATCTGAAGTTGCTTGGCCTGGTCCATTTGCTTTCTCTGAAGAACTTACTGAGTTGGAGACTTTTTATATCGAGAGTACCAATATTGCTTTGGGCATGGTGATGCATCTCTGTAATCCCAGCACTCGAAAGGCAGAGGTGGAGGATTACCACATTTGAGGCCAACCTGCTATAGTGAGTTCCAGGCCATCAGAGCTACATAGCAAAACCCTGGTGAAGGAAGGGGAAATGTAATCCCGAACTCACAACTGGGATTACCTACTCTGGGCCCACATAAGACTGGCTTTGTCAAAAATCAGTCACAAAAGGAGAAAGGCTCACAGGGCCCTACCCCTCAGCCCTTATCAATAGCCATTGGCTATTGATAGATATTAGGACATGGGCAATCATTGTCTTCAGTTTTCTACCCACTGCTGAGCACACCAGGTTCCAATGGATAGCTCCAAACTCCCGGTCACACAGATGGCCCTGGTTAAAGACAGTGGGTCACAAAACAAGATTAATAGACATGAACATCAGGAAGGGAGGAGGACAGGGTCGACAGGGACAGTAGGGAGTTGGGAGAAGGTGGAAGGTGAGAGTGGCTAGTATGCATTATGTATATGTGCAAAGATGTTAAATAACAAATTTAATAAAGAAGTCAAAGACCTTAATAAAAAAGAAAATGGTATAACAATGATAAAGGGTATTGGCATCTATTCTTCTTCTAAATATGTCTCCAAAGATACAAATTTCCATCACAGCATCCTAGCATCTCTTGAAATGTGTCTCCAAAGAGGCACTATGTATGACTGTTGTTTGTTATCTGCCTGTTTGGTTGCTTTTAAAGAAATTTTCATTGCAACATTAACCTTGACTCAAATATTGGGGGATTTACCCAGTTATATAAAATTTTGCCTGGTCAGCAATTTGGTATTATTTCAACCCCAGGGAATTTGCCATGACTTGCTTTACAGCATGGTGTGCTATCAGGTTTGAAATATGCTCCACATTTTTTTGTGTGAGAAATGTGTTTTTTCCACTGTTGAAGACACAGTGTGATGTACAGTGATTACCGACAACTCTGTGTTATAATATGCTGTTTTGCTGATGAATTTCAGATATTATTTCATGAGGTACACCTATCTGAAGGATGCACTACTTAATCACAACAGAACATCACATTAAAAATAATCTTGTTTCAAAATATACCTTTTCTCCTATTAGATATTACTATATGTACAGTTTGGGGCAGTGCTTGTATTATGCATACTTTTCAAAATTTTTGAGACAGAATTCCATTATGTAGCCCAGATTGACCTTAAACTGGTGATCACCCTGCCTCCGCCTTTTAAGTGCTGGCATTACATGTGTGCACTACATGTCAGGCTTTAATTATTGAAAATTTACTATGTAAGAGCAAGGGGTGGTGCATGACCGTAAGGAAAGCATCTTCCAGGCTTCCGGCAACATGCTCGTATGAACCTACAGCAATAGTGACAGCATTTTCACAACCCATGCAAACCCGAGCAGACAAAAACCCAGCAGAGAACTAGGGAAATGGGCAGGAGGCCCAGATCACTGCTGGCTGAGGGAGAGTTGATCTTCAAGGGAGTGACACTAGATAGGCTGAACAGGCTCCAGTGGATGAACTCACAAACTTGACTTGCTAGGCCTTAAGATATATGACAGAATGCTTGAAATCTGGTGGGCTGGCTATGGGGGGGTGCAGATAGGGGAGGGGGGTCTAAATATGATTAAGATGTATCATATGAAATGCATAACAGTTCAACAAGAAATGTCATTAAAAATAAAAATTGACTGTGAAATACTCTATACTCTTATCCATATATATATATATAACATTTTGGGTTTTGTTTTATTTTAAGCTGTCTCATGAACTTTCAACATTTATATTTGGCTTAAGTTTTGTTATGTATCAGATAACGTCTAATACCTTACCGATATTTTTTGGAACACACGCTCTTAGTATACTTAGAAAACTTTTGTTGGTGCCAAATTTTCTCAGTTTGTTCTTCTGCATCTCATTTTATTTTCCATTTTGAAGGGTATTTTCTCCCAGGTATAAATATTTAAGCTGAAATAACTTACTTTCAGCAATTTGGTGCTTTTCCATCAATTTTTGGCTTCCGTAGTTTTTATTCAAGTAATAACTATTAGCTTTGAGAGTAATATGCCTTCGAGCTGGTTGTAACATTTACATACGATAGTGTTGAGCTTTCTTGAAAATCTGAAAAGCTCTGTTCTCTCAGGCTCAGTAGCAGATTTGTCAGGGGGTTATATACCTGTATACTCCATCAATGGGCCAGATTGTATGTATACTTGTGTATGTCTGATATATTTCTCTGGAAGTTTGTTCAATCTCTTCATATGGTGCTATTAACAGACTTCAGGAATAAAAAACCCTCCCAAATAGTACTTAACAGATGATTGGCTTATACAGTTAAATGTTATATGTGTTATATATAGCATATAAATACACACACACACACACACACACACACACACACACACACACGATAACCCCGAGCCACGCGTCTCATAGCTTGTAGTTATCTAGGTTCCTATCGTGTCTCCTTTTGTGCATATCTTGCACCATGTCAGTGTCCCTGTCTCTTCCAAAGGAAAAAAAAAAAGCCACTTGTACTCAAATCCTCATCTTAGAATCTTAGATAACTTTAACTCAAAAGTCCAAAAGTGTCCCTGTATTAGAAAAGGAAATATGGTTGCCAGGCCACCAGTGGAGTTCTGTCTTACTTGTTTCTGGGTGAATCCAGTGGTCTCCACTCATCCTGAGAAATTCTCTGATCCCTCATTATGTAAGCAAGATATCTATATTTCTTGTTGACAGAAGCCTCACATTTGTTACCCACCTAATGGAAAAGGGATGAAAGTCCAAAACTTCCTCTTTTGTGGAGAAAGGCTGAGAGTAACTGTTACGGTTTGAATGTGAAATGACCCCGTAGGCTCACACGTTTGAACACTTGGTTCCCAGCAAGTGGCACTGTTTGGGAAGGTTGTGGAACCTTTAAGTGGGGTGGGGAGCTTGCTGAAGGAAGTAGATTACTGGGGGCTGGCCCAGAGATTTTTGTAGCCCACCCCACTTTCTGTTTATTTTCTGCTTCCTGAATGTGGATGCAGTGTGACCAGACAGTCTCTCACTCTGGCTGTATAGCCCTCCCCTCCTGTTGTTGTGTCTTTCCCACCATGGACTGTATCCCCTCAAACTGTAAGTCAAAATAAAAACTTCCTCTATTAAACTGCTTCTTGTCAGGTATTTTATTACAGTAATAATGCAGTAACTAATACAAAGGTCATGAAGCATTGAGGTAAATGACAGATTTAGTGGTGCCCTGTGGACTTAAAGGATGAAGGTTTGGTGGCCCCTGGCATATCTCTATTCAATTCACTGGTCTGGATCCTGAAAATACCAGAGAGAGCTTAGAAGATTGAGAAGCACAAAGAAAGCAACACCACTCATAATTATGGTGTCTGTGATCCATGTCATTGTCAATGCAGTGATAAAGGCAATACTATGATCAGGAAGATGATACTCTCATGGACATCTGGCACGTGTCACCATGACACCCCTCCCTGCAGTTTAGGACTAAGATTTGGAGAAGGAACAGCCTCTTCACTGCTGTTCCCAATGACCCACTTGAGAAATTTGTGCTTTAGCTCCCAGTGGAGAGATGAGTCTAACAGGCTGCACAGCAAGGTAAATGACAGCTCTCCATTAGTCATTCTGGACTCTCAGCAAGAGGGTGGATACTTTCTGTGAGTTACTCCTTGTCAGTGGAAAATAGCCATTATTATCATGAGGATATGCAGTTGCGGCTTCTTAATGAAGGCAGGTTCCCTGTGTTTCTATGCCTGGTGATTAAGCCCAAATGAATAGGCGACAGTATAGCCTGACAGAGTGTGGTAACCAGAGGATCAGAGTCCTCAAAGTAAAGATCTGCTTTATGCCAGATCATTAGAGGAGCCAGCCAATTATAAGGACAGTTTTGACTCAACGACAGAAAAGACAAAGAAGTATCAGTTGTAACATTGGGATGAAGTTACAATGGAGCAAATTTGTCTAT
>NW_008359441.1:1744858-1745291 GCF_000622305.1 Nannospalax galili | reverse complement strand
ATCTATCTATCTATCATCTATCTATCTATCATCTATCTATCTATCTATCTATCTATCTATCTATCTATCGTCTATCTATCATCTACCTGTCTTCTATCATCTATCATCTTTTTCTTTATTTTTATTTCTCTTTGTTTTTTTTTGAGACAGGGCCTCATGTAGCCCAGACTGGCCTTGAACTTGCTATGTAACTGAGGTTGAGCTTGAACTCCTGATCCTCCAGCTCTGGCTCCCAGGGCTGAGATTAAACTCATGCCTACCTGTCTTCTATCATCTATCATCTTTTTCTTTATTTTTATTTCTCTTTGGTTTTTTTTTTTGAGACAGGGCTTCATGTAGCCCAGACTGGCCTTGAACTTGCTATGTAACTGACGTTGAGCTTGAACTCCCGATCCTCCAGCTCTGGCTCCCAGGGCTGAGATTAAACTCATGT
>NW_008359441.1:1741010-1744643 GCF_000622305.1 Nannospalax galili | reverse complement strand
GGCCCTCTGGAAGAACAAGTGCTCTTAAGCACTGATCCATCTCTCCAGCCCCAGAGAGGCATATTTATTACTCCATAAAATTACTATTACATATGTTATTTTTTGAATTAGTCATGAAGACATGCTGACAGGATAGAACATGCTTAACCTTGGGCTATGGGTTGTTTTGAGCATTTCCATGGGTTGACTGTGGCAGATGCGGCCACTCGCATGTTCTAGTGGTGTCATGTCACTGTGCTCTGGACAATGGCAGGCGCCAATATCTGCATCCTTAAGTGCCAGAGGGTACTCTAGAAAGCTGCTCTGTTTCCCTTGGAGTGTGGTGGAACTACTGAAGGCCCTAAGGCTTATTCTCCAACCAATAGGAAAGAATGTACAAATACCCAGCATCCTCAGCCCTAGGGTGGAGTTTATCCAAGCTTCTGTGCTCTGTAGCATTTTACAGTTACTTTAGCATTAAGTTAAGCAGTCCTTGTACCTTGCTCAGTAAAAGTGAACCCCATTATTGGCTGCCCCCTGTCTGTCTGGTCTTACTTCTTCTTGATGTTCCTATGTATCTCACATGGACTGCTTAAGACCCTCTGACCATCTCTTTTCAGATAGATTGGTAGCCACCTCTCACTTTTTGCTAGGGTTTTCATCCCAGTGGACACTGCTTGGGGATCAGAAAATGCCTTCAGGGTTAAAAACACTCCTAAATACTAAGCTCAAGTTTTTGTTTTTTCTCCCTGGGTTCTTGATTCTTTGAGCCCTCACTGATTTGATAGCTCCCAGAATCCTTCAAACAAACTTTTAAAAATATATCCCGCTATTACTGTTCTTCTCAGTAGGAGAGTTAGTCCAACATAATTGATAGCAGAAATCAATTTTGCTCACAAATCCATATGTGAATTAAAGAAACTTTAATGAGTACCCAAAGCAGTTACTACCCTCCTCCATAGCATTTTTAAAACTCAAAAATCATTTAAAAATGTTGCATCCAATTTTATAGCAATGGAAAAAGAAAAAACCCAATTCATGCTCAAGGCTTCTTAACACTGTAACTCTGTCAATCACTGTTGATTACTTGTTTTCTCTCGATCTCTCTATGTTTTGGGTAGTTTCTTGCTCTTATAAGAAAGAATGGAATTTCAGATCTGCTGTTGTTTCTGTTGACTGTTCAGGGAGTAATTATCTGGCTCCCAAGGATCATTCCCGCATTCCTTTGTGGGAAAGGAGCATTATGAAACATTCATATTTCTTTTCATTTTCTGTCCAGCAAACATGGTTCAGGAGGGGCACACGCACAGTATTTTGCATGGGAAGCAGATTGCTAAGGGGATGAAAAAGTGCTTGTTTGAGGAACTCATGATTAAGACTCATTTTGTAGATTAATAGAGACATCACTAGTCTCCAGGGTTAGCAAGTCAACAACCTCATGAAAATTAAATTTACATAAAAATCTGGGGAAATGAATAACATTTCAATCTTTGTTGGTAGCAGGTCAAAAAGCCATATCCCCAGTGAATTTGGAACTTGGCTTTACAGTGACTTTTACTGTGACCTATTTTCCAGCTTTCAACTTTGTTGACTTGCTTAAGGCTTCTTCATGAATGGACTGGTTTCTTTGTAGTTCATAGCTTTGTGTATTCAGAGAGCTGCGCCCC
The DNA here is from genome assembly GCF_000622305.1 of Nannospalax galili. Taxonomy (NCBI): domain Eukaryota; kingdom Metazoa; phylum Chordata; class Mammalia; order Rodentia; family Spalacidae; genus Nannospalax; species Nannospalax galili. Next base: position 1,742,997 of record NW_008359441.1, on the reverse strand, counting down.
TGAACCAAGTTACAGATGCCATGTACCATGTGACTAGTCTTTTACTGAATGTTTCAAAATCTGGTTATTTCCTGAAGGGTGACAAATTCTGATTAACAAATTGTCTCTACATTAAAGAATTGGGTGCCACATTGGTATCATCTTATTTGTGGATGTAAGGAAAGAACAGATTTTTAAAAATTATTTAGTATTTTTAGTTTATGTATATGAGTGCATTGCCTGCATGTGTGTAAGTGCACCCATGTCATGCAATGTCTGTGGGGGTCAGAAGAGGGTGTCAGATCCCCTGGAACTGACATTTTGGACAGTTGTTAACTGCCATGTGGGTGCTGGGAATCGAACCTAGGTCCTCTGCAAGAGCAGCTGGTATTCTTAACTGCTGAGCCATCTCTCCAGGCCACAAACAGCTTTTAACAGCTGCATGCATGTTGGAACAGAATGAGGAAAGTGGGCGCTTGTCTTATTTATTACAAATTCAAGTCAGAATCTGAATATGTATTCCACAGAATCAAGAGGGTAAGAAAACATGCTCAAATTTTATCACCACACCAACTAAATATAGGAAAAAAGTTTACTCTGCTTGAAAAAAATACCTGCTGATACCACATTCATTTCTTCCCAAGAGTACCACTTTGAGATGAAGGGGTATCGCAACATCTGCTGTGCTTCTCTGAGATGAGGCATTTCTAATAATGGTTAAGGAACGATCTCATGCTTCCCAGTGGAGGAAAGGAAGCTCGCCCATTGTCTCGAGTTCTCTGTTTCCCTTTCTTCTTCACCCAATCTTGGTACTTTCTCTTTTGCTCCAAACTTTGTAATTTCTTGAAGAAAAAAGCAAAGACAACAGTTTGGATTGTAGTTCTCACCCACAGGGGGTTTGTTCATAACTGGCCTACAACCAAAGCATCCTGAGCTTTAAAGCAGTCAAAATCAAAAGGTTTGAACATATCAGTGAGCTTTTCTGATTTTGATGGGTTGGCCATTCAATTACAGCAAACAGACCTAGCCAAGGAAGTACTTTGATAGATGGTGAGAATAACTTTTTAAAATTATCATATAGTAAGCATAAGAATTAGCATTATTTGGGGGCTGGAGAGAAGGCTCAGTGGTTAAGAGCACTTGCTGCTCTTACAGAGGACCTAGGTTTGGCTCTCAGCACAAAATGCAGCTTACAACAGTCCGTAACTACAGTTCTAGAGGGTCTGTCACTCCCCTCTGGCCTCTACAAATCCCAGGCATGCACATAGTACACTTACATGCAGGCAGAAACACATACACATAAAATCAAAATAATAAATAAAATATTTTAAAAAAGCTCATGCGCATAAAATGAATAAAATCTTAAAAAAGATAACATTATTCCATTTACAAAATACGTGAGATAAGTTGTAACCATTAGATGTTCCATTTAAATATTTTCTAAAATTTTAACAGATTAATGATCATTCATTTATTCATTTGTTCAACATGTGTTTCTTATATGCTAAGAATAATGCTAAGTGGTTATTATAGAGCAGATAAAAAACAAATGGTTCACTTTAAAATAGCTGGTGGAACACCGATAATTTTGTCTTCAAAATCACATGCATATTTAATCAGACTTTGCTTTTTCAAAACTAAATGCCATATTTAGGGCTAGATATTTGTGCTGTGCTATATGTCTGTGGCTCTGTTTATGAATACCATGTTACATAATCTCTAATGCTCAGTATTTATTTCAAAGGAATACCACAACAGGAAAACCTATCACATCCTATCCTGAGACCAGGATTGGTTTTTGTTCTTTATACAGTATGCTTCTAGAAGCAAGAGTCACTTACTCTCATCCCAAATAGAAAGACTTTTTTCTTTCCTAATACTCATTAAATGTTGACAATATGCCCTAAACTTTGGTTGCATTTAAACTTCCCAACCCCCAGATGCTATTGATATTCTCTCTTTACAGTAAAGGACATTGAGGTGGAGAGTGTAAAGTCATGTGATCACA
>NW_008359441.1:1709012-1740986 GCF_000622305.1 Nannospalax galili | reverse complement strand
TATTAGTTTTTTATTTTATGAGTGTTTTGCCTGCATGTATGTAAGTGCACCCATGTTGCACAATGCCTGTGGAGGTCAGAAGAGGGTGTCAGATCCTATGGAATTGGAGTTACAGATGGTTGTTAGCTGCTATGTAGGTGCTAGAATTCGTACCTGGGTCCTCTGTAAGAGTAGCCAGTGCTCTTAACCACTGAGCCATCTCTCTAGCCTTTTTAAAACTTTTATTTATTATTTTTATTTTATGTATAGGAGTGCATTGCCTGTGTGTATGTAAGTGCGCCTGTGTGGTGTGATGCCAGCAGAGGTCAGAAGAGGGCACCAGATCCTCTGGAACTGAGGTTATGGACAGTTGTTACCGTGTGGGTGCTGGGAACCAAACCGAGTCCTCTGTAGAGGCAGCCAATGCTCTTAAGCCCTGAACCATCTCTCCAGTCCCCTTGAATCTTCTTGTCTTGTGGTAAGCGGTATTCACAATTTGTCTGAGGGTTTTCCTTTCAGTTTACACATGTGGTGGTTAATATTGATTGTTAACTTGACAAAGTCCAGACTCGCCTAGGGGACAAACCTCTGGAATACCTCAGAAGGGGCTCTTAGATTGGTTACTTGAGATGGGAAGACCATCCCTAAACAAGGCCACACCATCATTCCATGTTCTCAGGTTATGGACTGAATAAAAAAGAGATTGGGAGCTGAGGGCCCACATTCATTTCTCTTGACTTCCTGACCAGATTCACTGTATCCAGTTGCATTATGTTCCTGCCACCATAACTGTCCAGCCATGGTGGACTGCATTCTTAAACCATGAGCCAAAGTAAATTCTTCCTTTCCAAAGACACTTTAGTCAGGTATTTTGTCTTAGTAACCAGGAAAATAGCTAATATAAGGTATTACTGATTTGTTTTCTTGTTTGCAGTGCTGGGGATTAAACCCAGCACCTTGCTTGCCTTGGCAGGTTCTCTACCATGCAATGCAGCCCCAGCTCTGTGTTACAGCTCTGGGATAGTCAAGGCATCTGCCGCCATTTGCTTCAAATACACACTAGAATGCTTAATCACTTCCCGGTGCTGCCCTGTGGTTGGTTCCTGCCTGAATCTTTGTTTTAAAGATTTAGTTTATTTTTATTTCTGTGTCTGTGTGTGGGTCTGTGTGAGTGTCTGGCTCACACATGTGTAGGTGCCTGTAGAGACCAAAAAAGTGCGTAACCACTTCCCTTATTCTGTTCCAACGTGCATGCACGTTTTAAAAGTTGTTCCTCAGATAAACCTTACTTAGACATATATTTCTTGATCTGGTATGTATAATTTGTCAGTAGGTTGTTGTACTAATATGGTTCCTTCTGGTTCTTAAAACTAGCTAGTCATTATTTATCTCTTGCATTGTCTAACCCCTCCATCATGTCTAGGTAAAGTTTATCTGAGAACACTTGGTCTTTGCCCGAGATTTATGTAAATGGCACACAGTAATTAAAAGTACCAGACTGGTGGAACTAACCTTCTTGGATGTTTAACAGATATACTTTGAGGCCTATAATAATTTTGTCAGAGGGACATAAAGGACAGCTTTCGCTCCTTGCCCTCCTAGATTGACTAGTTCCAGGGGACTATGAGCATCTCTCAATATGTCCTGTAATTGTGGTGGGTCACCTGTCCTCTTGATCAAGGAGGCCGTGGAGACCCCACGAGATGGACTTGAACCAGTGTCCAGTCTACAAAGAGGAGGGTCAACACAGAGGAATCATTTCCTCCATGCTTCCAAGCCAAGCCAGCCATAGTCGAGCAGGACCTTTGACTTATCCTCACATAGGTGGAACTGGTAACAGAAAGGAGCCAGGGGCTCCTCCCAAGCCCATGTGACCCCTGAGGAACAGATCCTCAAATGACCTTAAGAGTGAAAATAAATTGGTTTATCTGGGTCAACTGTATGGCCTTAAACACCCCAAATGAAAGTATAACCAAAGATTAAAGGGGCCAATATAATTTTTAAGAGTCCATATGTATAGCTAAAGGCTACACAACAAGCAACAATGCCAGATAGGAGATACCTTCATTTGAGCCAAAGGGACTCCTACATAGTAACCCAGCATAGAACCAGGAAAATGAACAGCAGACCCCAATCTTATCTAAAGGAATATTGACAACTGATTGCTGCTAGATGAGGAATAGCTGACCCTCCTAAAATAAGGACCTCTAGATAGGCTGACTAGATTCACCAGATGGATAAGTAGTGGGGAACCACTGGGGGTGCCGACAACACAGCAGACAGTAGCAGAGATATCAGAGTATAAGGGCTCTAGTGGGGGGAGGGAGGCTATGGGAGGGGGCCATCTGGGAAGTGGGTGTATAGTCGAATAAGATGGTTTGGAATGTTCTGTGTGATATATACACACACACAAAAAAATCAACAAATTAAAAAAAAGTATTATATTTGAGGAGGAAGCATGGAAATTTACCTAATGTTAATTAGTAAATGTGATAAACATTACCATTGAAATCTACCAGATGACTTTATAGGCATACACAGGTGCCAAGGATCCAAGTGCAACTGAGAGCAATTTTTTTAAAAAGGTATAACAAATGGGAAGGCCAAAATAAGATGTTAGAAAAGGTGACAGTACCAGTAAGTGAATTGAGCCTCTCTGTTAAAAAACAAACAAAGATACCTAGACTAGGAAACAAACAAAAGGCACCAAATACAATGAAGGATTATTTCAGAAAGATTGAGAATAAAGAGAGCATTCAACTGTCAACTGTGAACCTAGAAACTTGCACCCACTTGTGAAAGAGATGTACTCTTGCTCTGAAGTGTGTTACTGAATATGTTAAAGCTGTAGTGAAATGCTTCTTCTAATCATGTAATTAAAATTTTTTAAAAAATTTAAAAAAATGTTCTTTACCATCTTGCATTTCTTTACTTTTTCTCTAAAGCTTCCTCCTCCCAGCCATGTGGCTGCCAGTCAGCCATGTGTCTGACCTCCATGCAGGCTCTAAACCTGCCTGGCTCCATGGCTTTCTTCCCTTCTCCCCTCCATTCTCCTCCCCAAGGCAGCTGCCAAGATTACCAGCTCTCCTGCCCCAAGGATTTTTCTTTAAGATTCTAATAAAATTGTTAAAGCTCCCATCTCCTCTCAGTTACAGTGGATCCTCAAATTTGGCTTAGAGGGCTAAATAGATTTGGCTGATTTGGGGATGGTGGGGTGGGGGGAAGGTTGTTCCTTATATCCACAAATGAGATGATAACAATTTGTCACCCAAGAACATCTCCTAGAGCTGGAGCTACAGGCAGTTGTGAGTTCCCTGAGGTAGGTGCTGGGATCCAAACTCTGGTCCACTGGAAGATTGGCAAGTACTCTTAACTGCTGCACTGTCTCTCCAGCCTTGCTACTCGACTCTTAGAAGTCCAAATGTCCTGCTTTCTTACCCATTACTATGATACACTATCCCAACAAAACACATCTTAGAAGACAAAGTGTTTATTCCACTTACAATTCCAGGTTACGGTCCATCACTGCTGGGAAGTCAAGGCAGCTAGTCACATCCACAATTCAAGAACAGAGAAAATGAACGCATGTAAGCTAGTTGTGCTCACCCCCACTCCCCTCCATCTCTACTCTTATATAATTCAGGATCTGGACCCAGGAGCTGGTGCCCCTGACTTTGAGGCTGGGTCTTCCCACATCAATTAAGGCAATCAAGACAATCCCCAACAGACACCCTCACAGGCCAACCTGATCTAGATAGTCCCTCATCGAGACATTCTCCCCAGGTGATTCTACGTTGTTTCAAACTGACAGTAGAAACTAGCCATTCTCTGGAGGAGAATGAAGTGAGAAATTTGGTAGATGATAGGTCTGTGTGCACTCAGAGAAGTGCTTTTTAAAAAATATATTGTAAAGTATACCTAGTCACTTACGTTTTATTCCTAAGTACGTCATACAGGCATCAGTAAGATTTGGGATTAAATTTCTTTTCGTGATTAACTTAAAGTAATGAAGAGGAGAGAGGAAAGTGATGCACGAACAAGGGAAAAGGAACCAGCAGTGGCATGACATGGGGTGCGAGGTGGAGTAGGAGGGAGCTGGGGCACAGGGAGAGGCATATTGCTGGGGCTCCAGGGTGCCTGACAGATCTCTGGCAGGCTCCTACTTGTCAATAACGCCCCCTGCTCTGGTGAGGAGGGAGAGGATTCATCATCAGCTCCTTTGCTTCTACCTGCACGTGGCTCTCTGGGGTTGGGAGAGGTGAGCGATTTGTTGCAAATGCATGATGAATTTCATTAAGAATGCAGAACTGTTGTTAGCATCACTAGAGATCTGCAAAACAGAAACCCAACATGCCCAGAACAGATTTGACACATAGAGCAGAGACGTGAAACTTGCCAGAAATTAAAAGCTGTGCTGGTAAATTCTGATCCTTTATGATTCATTTTTTTTTCCTGAGCAGAACATGATTTTATTGAAATAATGACAGTTACATGTTTTATTAATGTGCTTTTTAGACAGGCTTTATAACGTGATCTCATCATAAAATCCTGGAAGGTAATGGATTTATCATTCAATGAGTTAATGCGATAGAAAGTGCTTTGTAGTCTGGAAAGTTCTAAATAAACATTAGTTGTTGTAATCAAAATCCATGTGGCATTTTGGCTTATAGATTTTTTTTTTTCAACTTTTTATTTTAGAATAGTTTTAGATTTACAGAAAATTGTGAAACCATACAGAGTTTGCATACAGTCCATATTTAGTGCCTACTATTAACCCATGTCATTGTATGCTCAATTACTTTATATAACAGACTAACATTAATATATTACAGTACATGTCTTATTCAGATTCCCCTAGTCTAGCTAATATCCCTTTTTTGTTCCAGATTGCCACCTGGGACACTATATTACATTTCTGTGTTACGGTTTTATAGACTGGTAAGATGGATTCTCAAAGTTTCCCTATTTCTAACCATCTTGATGGTTGTGAGGAGTATAGGCCAAGTCTTTTGTAGATAGCTCTCTTTGAGGGTTGGTCTGGTATTTCTCTTCTGAATAGGTTGGGGTTGTGAGGTTTTAGGAGGAGGATAAGCATCACGACTGTGGCGTGGCTACTTCCTACCAACATGCCATCACCACTGATGCTAATCCTTCTTCAAGTGAGCACTTGCCAGTTTGCAGGTGTAAAAGAGCTCCTCTCCTGTTTCTAACATGTATTTTTTGGAAGGAAGTCACTGTTTACAGCTCTCCATTAAGGAGTCGGGAGCTACATTTTACCTTTGAATGTGAAGCATCTACAGAAATTATTTGGAATTTTTCTGTTCTGGAGTTTTCTTCCTCTAATTCCACTTATTGACTTAGTCAACCATGTGTTTAGATCAACATAGACTCAAATGTTGATTTTTTATTTTCATTTTTAAAAAAATTATTTTATTTTTAATTATGGGTATGTATATGTGAATGCAGGTGCCCAAGGAGGAGTTAGTTGTGAGGTGCCTGATGTGGGTGCTGGGAACTGAGCTTGGGTTCTCTGGAAGATCAGTACAGGCGCCTGACCTCTGAGTCACCTCTCCAAATGCTTGCTTGTTTGTTTATTTATTTAGTTTTACCTTGTGTTATAATCCAGTATAACTATTTTGTGACTCACATTATTCTATCTTTGGGAACTGTTTAAGATGGCTATTAAATCCTTTTGATATACTCTCATCATTGTGTGTGTGTGTGTGTGTGTGTGTGTGTCTAGTTTGCTTGCCTTTTTGTTGTAGTTTTGTGTGGTTCCTCACTTTATGACACTACACAATAAGTTTGGTGCATCATCTTGGTGACACTTTTTCCCAGGACTGTAATCAACCGTTTCTTTTAAAGAATGTCCTGGTTCTTAAGGATTGATTAACTGCTTTTAAAAAAGTTCGGTGATCATGGGCTAGAGAAATGGCTCAGTGGTTAAGAACACTGAATGTTCTTGCAGAAGCCCTGGGTTCGAATCCCAGCATCCATATGGTAGCTAACAACTGTCCAAAGCTCCAGTTCCAGGGGATCCAACAGCCTCTTCTGTCCTCTGTGGGCATTGCATGACATGGGTGCACTTACCTGCCTGCAGGCAATACATGCATACTCATAAAAATATAAAAATAATAAAATATTTTAAAAGTTTACTGATCATGAAATAATACATTTCTTTTCATTTTGTTTTCCTTTACAGCTTATGAATTATAATTCCTCTTTAATTACAGCTTGGAAACTTGGTATTTTGATACTTATTTTCTATGAAAAATTATGAGGAACTATCTAGGTAGGGGAGAAAAAAATAAGCTCACTGTCCGTGTACCACTGCTGACATTATCATATTTCCCTTAGGACCTTGTTGTGTCTATAGAAACTATATTCCATTTCATCTATTAAGTTATCAAAGGTTTGTAATTCTATAAAGGCCAGCCACATTATGGTTAAAATAACATCTTATATGGTCACAGTTAGCCCAGACATTTTAACTAAGGGATGGCAGTAGAAGCCATGGTCTGAGTGGCAAGCATGCTCGTTCCTGGACCTTGGCAGCTGAGAAGTCAAGGAAATGCATGTATGTACAGTCTCCCATGTATATGCACATACTTATAAATATTCCATGTGTAACCTGCATGTTCATTAAGATAATTGTGGTCTCTTATTGGTGCTTTCAACTGTAACCTGTTATCTGATGGATTGTTCTAGACTTCTCCCTGCTTATCTGACACCTGGCTGTCCCTTGATGAAAAGCCCAGCTCCCACCAGTACTGATCATTTATTTGTTTTCTCATTTATAAACCTTCTGCATTTTCTATTAGTGTGATTCTGATATTCAAGAATCAGCTTCCAAGATAGGATTAGATGTGCATAAAGTTTATTATGGGACAGACCTGCATAGGAAAAGTAGAGAGGAAGCAAGACTAGGTAGGGAGGGTTTTCTGAACATGATGCAGGTCTTCCACTTGTGAAAGAGAAAGGGAAAGGAGGGAATGGGTGGGAGGAAAGGAAAAAAAGAACGAGGAGAGAGGGAGGGTCAGGAGGAGCCTCACAGCTGCACAGCTCTGAGAATGTCTTATCTGAGTACAGAGGATACCCAGAGCAGTTATTACCCCTCAGGGACCCACACGGGAGAGAAAGGACCTGGATCTGGGGTCTCCACTGTGCTCAGTCATTGGTTGAGAGAAGCTGGCAGAGAGGGTGCTGTTGTCACAAACACTGCAACCACCTCACCTGGCAGGAGCTGGAGGCTGTACGGGGAGACATGAGCCAACTTCTCTCACAGTCACCCAATTCTCTATCATCACATAGGTCTGTTAGGGACTGCATTGTTGTCCCCCAAATTCATATGTCAAAGTCCTAGCCCTCAGTGCCTCAGAATGTGATGGAGAGTTGGCACGCTCCTGAGAAGAGGAAAGCAAGCCACAGGCACACAGAAATCAGATGGCACAGCCACAGGGAGAAGATGGCTCTGTGAGCAAAGTGGCTGATTCTGTGGTCTCAGGCACCAAAATGAGAAATAAGGTCCTTAACTGAAAAAGAATCTCAGATAGATTTAAGTGTTTTCATATCAATCCTGTGCTATCTGGGTATTAAGTTTGGCATATTCTAGGCAGAAAGTTGGGTAAAGGGGCAAGTGATAAAGAAGGGCAAAATGCTTGCTCTAAAAGCCGTGTTAAGAACGTGTGAAGATTCATTATTCTTATTTCTCTATATTACTGTGTCGTTGAAATTAACATGATAAGTAATTTTAAATGCAACTCACTCATTATTATTGATTATTGGTGAACCCACTGGGAATGGTATGCCACAATCTATATATATTGTAAAATGTTAGACTTTACTAACCACAGCACTAACTACCCAATGAGAGTTAGGAGTTAAAAACACCATGCTTCCATTGATTATACAAGGCCAATAAGGTAGCTGTTATTATTTTTATCTTAAAGGTTTTGTAAAATGTGTATGTGTCTGAGTGGGTTTGTGCACATGAGTGCAGTTGCCCATAGAGGCCAGAAGAGGGCATCAGATTACTTGGAGCTGGAGTTACAGGTGGTTGTGAGGTGTTTGATCTGGGTGCTAGGAACTGAACTTGGGTCCTCTTCAAGAGCACTAAGCCATCTCTCTAGTCCCCAAGGTAGCTATTATTAACCATATTATGCATAATTAGTCAATAACTTATTTGGACTTGAAAAATAGTCTACTTGTTCCAAAAGTCATTCCATCATACATTTCCATGATGCCCCTGAATCCCACGAACATCTACATTTATTAAATATATACATGGTATACTATATACCCAGTGTTTTGTTAGGTGCCGTGTATCATGAGGGGGTGTTGAACTTGAAAAAAATTCTTATGAATGTACTGATATTGTCATATGATGATTCTAATTTGTTGTTAATGTGGTAAAATGTATTAATTGATTTTTAATACCTTTATTTGGGTATAATTGACATAATTAACTGTACATATTTGGAATTCACAATTTATTAGATTTTAATATATATGTGCACCTGTAAAACAATCACCATAATCAAGATAATTGCTATCCTCCTCCAAAGCTTCCTTGTGGTCTCGTGGAATCCCTGCTTCCTGCCTGCCTCCACTTCCACTCATTGGTTTTGTGTCAGGGTAGATTAGTTTACACTTTTGAGAGCAAAGATCAGTAAACAATAGCCTGTTGGTCGGACTTGGCCCACCTGATTTTGTAAATAAAATGCTTTTGGAACATAGTCACACTGATTTTAAATTTAAAATTTTTATTTATTATCATTATGTATGTATGTGTTTTTGATGTGTGTGTGTGTGTTTGTGTGTGTGTGTATGTGTGGCAAATGTGCCATAACACACGTTTGGAGCTCATAGGACAACTTGAGAGTCTGTTCTCTCCTTTTACCTTGAGTTTCAGGGGTCAAATTCAGAGCCTCAGGTTTGCACTGTAAAGGCTGTTCCCCACTGCGCCGTCTTGCCTCCACACTGACTTTTTATGTATTAATTGTGATTGCTTTTGCTCTCTATTATTAAAGTATAGCTATGCTGGGGACTTTGTAGCTTACAAAACCTGATGCTTATTCTTTCCCTTTATGGAAAAACTGCTGTTTTTCATGGTTTCTCTCCTTCCCTATGAATGTGCTGACATTTATCCACATTGTTGTGAGTGTCCACAGTTGGTGCTCAGCAGTATTTAATTGGAGGGATACCCCAATGTTTCATTATCCATTTACATGTTGATAGTCATTGTGTTGTTTACAGTTTTAGATCAACACACACACACACACACACACACACACACACACAAACTGCAAGCATTAAGTCTAGGTCTTAATAGAAACCAGAGCTCTCTTCCTCTGGGGAGGAATGAATAAATCATATGGTAATATGCTGTATCTGGAACCCTTTTAGAAACTAGTAAATCCTTTTCTAAACTGGTTGGACCATTGTCTACTTCCACCAGCAGTGCGTGAGGGTCCAAGTGTCTGCACACTCTTAGCGTTTGCTATGGTGAGTCTTTAGTGTTAGTCTGTCTAATGGGTGTATCATGGTATCTTGTGTGGTTTCACTCAAATTATCTGAAGTACTAATGAAGGACCATATTTTCTGTGTTTCCTCTGTGAAGTGTCCAAAACATTTGTTATCTTAAAATTTTCTTGCTATTGACTTACACTTATTTAAACATATAGTTTATAAACATTTCCTCCTTTTATGTGGCTGGTCTTTCCACTTTCCTAACATTGTCATTCAATTCAAGTTTTCATTTTTGTCAATTTACCTTAAAAATGTCCTTACTGGGTATGGGGGTTTAAATGAGAATGTCCCCCATAGGCTCAAAGTATTTGGACATTTTGCCCCAGTTGGTGGCCCTGCTTTGGGAGGTCTTAGAAAGCACGACCATGTTGGAGGAAGCACGTCACTGGGGGCTGGCTTAGGGAGTTCTTAAGCCTTGCTGGATCTTGAGTCATTCTCTTGTTTCTTGTGCCTGCTTGAAGATTGAGAGCTCTGCTTTCTGCTCCTGCCCCAGCCACTTCCAGCCACCATGCCTCCCCACCATGATGGACCATAATTCCCATGGAACTGTAAGCTCAAATACACTCTTCCTTCTATAAGTTGCTTTGGTTAGTGTTTCTATCACAGCAACAGAAAAGTGACTAATACACCGGGGATGGAGAGATGACTTAGTGGTTAAGAGCAAACGCTGCCCTTGCAGAGGACCTGTGTTCATTTTCCAGCAACCACATGTCAGCTGATAGCCACCTGTAACTCCAGTTTCAGGGAATCTGATGCCTTCTTCTTGACTCCCTGGGCATTGTATGCATGTGGTACACTTATATACATATAGGGAAGAGGCTCGTAAAAGTAAAATAAAAATTAAATCTTAAAAAAATTACTCTGTATAATTCTTACTGTGTCATACATAAGAAATCCTTGCTTGATCTGAGCACAAGAAGGCTTTCTCCTATGTTTTCTTTGAGTTTTGAAATCAAATGTTTGAGCTGGGCATTGTGGTATATGCCATTAATCCTAGGACTTGGGAGGCAGAGGCAGGCAGATCTCTGTGAGATAGAGGCCAGCCTGGTCTATATAGCAAGTTCCAGGCCAGGCCAGCTGAAGCTACAGGGAGACTATGTTTCAAAAAAACTGAAAAAAAGACAGAGAAATGGAATGTTTATATTCATACAAAATATTTTTAGTTAATTTTGTGCAGCGTGAGGCATAATTTAAATTTGTATATGGTTTTTCTTGCACATGGATATAAAATTGTACTATATTTGTTGAAAGGGTCACTTTTTAAAAGAAACTGAATTTTTCTTTTCCTTTAAACCTTTATCAAAGGTTTAATCAAAGGCCTGAATCTCCTCTCTCTCCTGACTGATTTTCAGTCTTACGTGGTATCTATCATCGAAAGGGAAAAACTGGAAAACTTCTGTTATTGTTGAACTGTTTATTTTACTTTTCCTAGCTGTCATTTCTTGCTTCATGTATTTTGGATCTGTTAGATACATAAAAATTTTAATGTTATCTTTCGAATGATCAAGCTTTTATTATTATGAAATTTGCCTTCCATCTCTACAACATTTTTACCTTAACGTCCATTTTCTGTGATGCTGGTCTTTACAGCTGTCTGAGCACTCTTCCTGAGACTTCCTGTTTTCCATCCTCCATTGTCAGCCTTTTTGTTTACTTGAATCAAACACATAGAAAGCATTTAGTTCCCTTCTTATAGAAATCATGTATTTAGATTTATTCTAATCGGTCAGCTTTTGCTTTGACAGGTTTCATCTGTGTACATTTAATTAATTGCTATATGATTTTGGTTGTAGATTTACGTCTACTATCTCCACATATTCCTTTCATAGGACTTGACTCTTTTGCATTTCTCTTTTCCTTCTGTACTGTCTTTACCACTTTATTGATGTTTTTAGCTTTATTTGTAGATTTGTAGGTACTTTAGATTCAACCTTACTTTCCATCCAATACTTTAGAATAACACTTAGTTCCTACGAATTGTATACATTTAGCTCAATTTCCTCCCTCTCCTTTAAAAAAAAAGATTTATTTTTATTTTATTTATGTGCATGCATGTGTGTGTGTGTGTGTGTGTGTGTGTGTGTGTGCCACATGTGTGTGGATACCATGGAGGCCAGAAGAGGGTGTCAGAATCCCTGGAGCTGGAGTTATAGGTAATTGTTAGCTGCCCCACCTGGGTGCTGGGAAGCAAACTCAGGCCCTCTAGAAGAGCAGCAAGTGCCCTTAACTGCTGGGCCGTCTTGCCAACCCCTCTCCTGCTCCTTTATGCGAATAGTGACATATACATTACAAGTGTCATAACTATCATTTAATGCTTGTCTATGGTCTTTAGAAAAGTTAAGGCAAGGAAAGATATGTTCATACCATGTTTATTGGCCTACGGATACAGTTTTTATGGTGCTATTTATTTTTATGTATATTTGAGTTCTTGCATGCTGCCCACACACACTCCTAGACTTTGCTCGTCTTTACATATATTTGTCTCACCTTCATTTTTGGAGGACTGCCTTTTAAGATTGCAGTATTGTTAGTTGACGAAATCTGCTCCCTCGAGCTCTGCAGACTTTGAATATGTCACTCTATTGTCACCTGCCAACCATTGTGTTTGCTGAGAAGTCTGTGCCCCTCCTCTCCATCCTTCCCTGTATTTCAGTACTTGTGCATAAGAATATTTTTACTTCTGTTTTCGAGCTTTTTTCTTTCCTATTCACAGCTTAACTTTCTTGTCCCTTCCTCTCCCCTCCCACACCTTCCCCCTTCTTCCTTATCCTCTTTTTGATGGGATCTTTTTATATAGCACAGTCTAACCTCAAAAGTGTAATCCTGTCTGCCTCCTGAGAAATGGATTTACAGCATATGCCATGACACCAGGATATGGTATTAGCTTCTTCTTGATGTCATAAGAAATCACCACAATATTGATGATTCAAAACAACAGCAATTTATTGTCTCACAAACTTTGGCTGAAAGTCTGATGCCAAGGTTTCATCAGGGCTTTGCTGTGTGGAAAGGCCTGGGAGGCTCCTTCCTAATTCCTGCTTTCTTCTCATGGTTCTTGAAATTCCTTGGCTGACAGCCTCATCTCTGTCTCTGTCAAATGGCTGTGCATCTGTGCCCAAATTTCTCTCATAAGAACACTAGTTATTAGATTGGAGCCCATGATTTAGTATGATCTCACCCAGAATTGGTTAAATATTAAAACATCCTAATTTTAGATATGGTTACATTTCCCAGAACCAGGGCTTTGGTCTTCAATTTACTTTTGAGAACATAAATTCAATCCCAACAGGACATGTATGAAATGCCTAGGTTTGGATCTCTTTTGTGTTTATGTTAGTTGGGAATTTGTTGAGTCTTGGATATTGTATACTGTTTTAAATCAAGTCTAGGATGTTTCGTGGCCAATCTTTCTTTAAATATTGTTTTCTGCTTTTCTCTCTCTAGTTATCTTTATGTGTATGTTGACATGATTTATCATGTCAAAAGGTTACTGTTTTGTTCATTTTTTGATAGCATAATTGCTATTCTATATCTTTAACATTCAAAATCTTCAGTCAGCTCATATCTGCAATTGAAATACTTTAGTGATTTTTTTTTCACTTGTGGTAATTTACAAATTCAGAATTTCTATTGATTCTTTTAATATGTTATTTCTCTATTAATTTTTTCTCTGTTTACTGAATTATTGTCAACATGCTTTTCCTTCCTTCCTTCCTTCCTTCCTTCCTTCCTTCCTTCCTTCCTCCCTCCCTCCCTCCCTCCCTGTCTCCCTCCCTGGGAAGAGAGTAAGGCAAGAATTACCATTTGACGTCCAGAAGTCACAGAGATCTGAAGGAACGAGGTTATAGGTGAACATTTTTGAGATATGAGTGCCTCTCTCTCTCTCTCTCTCTCTCTCTCTCTTTCTCTCTCTCTCTCTCTCTTTCTCTCTTTCTTTCTTTCTTTCTTTCTTTCTTTCTTTCTTTCTTTCTTTCTTTCTTTCGTGTGTACGTACATATCACAGTGTTTGTGAAGGTTGGAAATCACTTACAGAAGTCAGTTCTTTCCTTCAACCATGTGGGTCTGAGAGCTGGAAGTCAGGCCATCAGCAGGCTTGGTGACAAGTGTTTCTACAAACGGAGCCATCTCTCCAGTCCCTTCCTTTAATTCTTTAAGACTGATTTCCATTCACTTTGAACCTTTCTATAGTAACTGTTCTGGAACTTTCCTGAGTTTAGTCTGGTATGTGTTCCTTTCAGGTTTCGTGGCTCCCTGCTTTCTATTTGGGTTCCCTACCCCACTCCATGGAACGTTTTGTTGTTGCTGTTTGGTTAGTGACTCTCCTAGACCACTTTTCACTGAGTCCTCCACATCCTCTTCCACAGGTTCTCCTTCCTTGTCCCGATTTTAGAGGTGTTCTTATTAGACCTTTAATTCCTTCATTTTCCTCATTAACTCACACCCTTCATGAGCTGTTAACCATATCTTTAATTTTTCTTGGCATGCTGTTATGTTATGTGACCGTTGTTAAATCTTCTGCAGCATGTTTATAAATATTTTAATTTCTTAAAACACTTATCTATATTTACTATGTGTCTGTTGGTGTAAAGGGCTCCTAATTAGGATGGCTCACCAAATAGACAGGACCCTTACTTTTCTGAAATACACATTTTATATTTATGCAATAAAATGCATGTAAAATAGATGTAATTGTGTGAAAATTACCAGTGTTCTTGAGTAAACAGTACACTTAAAGAATAACTGTGGTGTAGGACAGGAACAGTCTTTGATACTGTGACACGCTTTTGAACAGTGATAGTTTGGCTGCCGTATTATTGATAAGAGCTGATGTGATAATATTTTAGAAGTTTTATTCAGATACAGAACCCACTAGTTCACTTTTACTACTATGGTAAAATACCTGAGACAAACTAAGTTTATAAAGAAAAGCTCACAGTCAATTCAGCTCTCAGATCTGGAGGTTTAAGGGATGGCACTGGTCTTGGTCCAGCTCTGGGGAAGGCTCTAGTTTTGCCTCACCATGGCAGGAGGGTATGTGGCAGCTAGAAATCACATATCCAGACTAGAAAACACAAATGTGGATGGTGCCAATCTCTGGTTTCTGTGACAACCCTCTTGTGAGAGTTACTAAGATGTTGTAGGGAAACTACCTGAATCCTTTCCAAGAGTCGAACCCTTCATTGACTTAAAGACCTCCTGCTTGGACCCACCTCTTGGAGTGTGGGGACCTAAAGGCCCCACCTTGCAGAGATCTGAGAGGAAGTTACTGGGGCGCAGCCTGACTTGTTTTAAAAGTCTGAAGGATACTTCCGCACTGCTGAGGAGTGCATGATCTGCACGTGACCATCCTTAAGATACACCCTTTGGGGGAGGGGGATTTCCAGATGCCTTTATAAGCTCTGTAACACCTGTGTTAAATGAGTCCCTGCTTGACTAGGCTCCCTGTTGTGCCTGAGTGTTCCCGGTACTGGGGGCGGCGTGGGCTGGCGACTGGCGTGCTTACTCATCCCCAATCATCACTGTGCGGGGGTCGCTGGTTTGAACCCCCCCACAACTGGTGCCCAACGTGGGGCTTGAAGGAAGGTGAAAAGAAGAAAAGAAAGAAAAATAGCGGATTGGGGCCAATTGAGAGTTTGGGGTAAGCGATACCCGAAAGATGGGTAACGCAACTAATAAGCCTGAGGACCCAGTGCTTAAAGCGCAGAGAGCTATGCTTAAGAGTAGGGGATTGGATCTGTCAGATCCGGTAGCTCAAAAGGTTTGGGCAGAGGCTGTTCATTTGGCTCCCTGGCTACTTGGGGCTAATGTTTTTACTGGGGATACATGGGAAACATGGGAAGAGTTTGAGGAAGAAGGCAGAAATGCAACAGAAGTGAAACCAAAAGTGGCCAAAGTAACAAGCAGCACCTCGGAGTGCCCTGGCCAGCATGAGGGCCTCCCGGGACTCAAAAAAACAGGACCCATGGGTGCCTTTTTCAGAAGGGCGGGGTGGAGCGGAGCGCACAGGTGTTGGCAGCAAAAGCTGCCCACCTGACCCGCCTTGAACTAATGTGTGGGTGAGTCAGGGGCCTGCGCAAAAGCTGGGTGGGGGACTGCCCCCTGGCTGGTGATCAGCTGCTGTCAGGCGCATTTAAAAAAAAAGAAACAACAAAAATCCACCTTTGGTGGTGTGCCGCAACCGGCTCCGGGATGGCTAGGAAGGCCTGGTTCGGGGAAGGTGGCTGGGGGTGGGGGCATCCCATCCATTCTGCGGGCGGCCGGGGATCCACCCCACCTGCGCGAGCATTACAGCCCTGCCGGCAGCAGCGCTGGCCGAATCCTGGGTGACAGAGCCCTTAGTGAAAGCCTACAATGTTTTCACTGAAGGGGGCAGATTTGGAGCTGCACTGGTAGTATACCTGGGGGCAGATGAGAAACCAAAAAGATATGTCCACACTTGTGATGGCTCAGCTCAATTCAAGGAACTCATGGCCATTGTTTTCTGACAGTATTCAGACTTGTATGCTCCTTAAAGAGAGAGAAGCCCCTATCTTCTTACAGCTCCTTAGGGGGCACCAAGGATTGCCTGGGCTTTTTTCTAAAGCCGATGCAGAGGCAGACAAGACAGGTACCCCCCTCTGCAACAGCCAGGGGTAAACCCCAGAGGACTCAAGCCCAATTCCTTATGGCAAACGGATGTCACACACTATGCTCCTTTTGGAAAGCTTAAGTATATTTTTGTGTCCATTGACACATTCTCACTTGCCTGTTGGGCTATCGCTCATACAGGAGAGAAGTCTAAATATGCTCAGTCTCATTTTCTCCAGTGCTTTGCTACGTTGGGATTACCCCAATGAATTAAAACTGATAATGGACCATGTTTTGTGAGTAAAAATTTACAAGATTTCTTTTCACTTTGGGGAATTCAACACAATACAGGAATTCCCTACAATCCCCAAGGCCAAGACATTGTAGAACACAACATCACAACTTAAAAAATCAATTACAAAAGCAAAAAGGGGGAATAAGACCCCACCAAGAGTTGGGTATGGCTTTATTCACTATTAATGTTCTTAATTTTCAAAAAAATCAGTTAGAATCCTGGTTTCAGAAGCATTGGGGATGACAGAAGCAGAGACCTGAGGTACGGATAAGATGGAAGGACCCATTGCTAACCATGGGCCAAGGCTTTGGATGTGTCTACCTACAGGCTAAGTGGGTAGGCCAGGCTTTGTTTGTATCCATCTGAGGTGAAGGACCCAGTTCCTTGGCTTCATTGCCAGTCAGCCTCTTTGACAACTGGCTGATTGGCTAAAATGTACATGGTCTCAGAAGTATTTCAATTTGTTTTAAAAGTCTGAAGGATACTTCCGCACTGCTGAGGAGTGCATGACCAGCGTGTGACTATCCTTAAGATACACCCTTTGGGGGAGGGGGATTTCCAGTTGCCTTTATAAGCTCTGTAACACCTGTAATAAATGAGTCCCTGCTTGGCTAGGCTCCCCATTGCACCTGAGTGTTCCTGGTAGTGAGGGTGGCATGGGCTGGTGAATGGTGTGCTTACTCATCCCCAATCATCACTGTGCGGGGATCGCTGGTTTGAACCCCCCCACATTGGAGGATGCATACCCTCTCCCAGTGTAGCCACACTGAAGACCAAGTTCCAATACAGGAAACACATTCATATGCTAGTGACCAAGGACAGAGATTTTTTAAGCTATCTTGAAACTTCAAATTGATGGATCTGATGGATGCAGTAAAAAGTGATAACAGGAATAAAAGTAAAACAGGGCCGAAATTGTAAGTACTGGAAGACTGATCACTGCTGTTTACTTGAATGTGAGTAACTTTCAGTGTAGAATGAAATAGAGATCCGAGATCATATGCCCCTCTTAAAAGGTTCTTTTACTTTCCTTTATTTTTATTTTATGTTTATGAGTGTATTGCCTGCATATGTGTAAGTGTACCTGTGTTGTGAAATGCCAGTGGAGGTCAGAAGAGGGCGTTGGATCCCCTGGAACTGGAGTCATGCTTGGTTGTTAGCCACCATGTGGTTGCAGGGAACTGAACTTGGGTCCTCTGCAAGAGCAGCCAGTGCTCTTAACCTCTGAGTCATCTCTCCAGTCCCAAAGGTTCTTTTCCTTATTTTCTTTTTTCGTGTGTGTGTGTGTGTGTGTGTGTGTGTGTGTGTGTGTGTTGTACTTGCCTATGGGGCTATATGTAGAGGACCTCAGGATGTTGTCCTCAATCGCCTTTTCTTATTTATTTGTTCATTATTTATTTATTTATTTATTTATTTATTTATTATTTATGATAATGTCTCTCACTAAACCAGATCTTGCCATTTTGGCTAGACTAGCTGACCACTGAGTCCCCTAGGATCCTCCTTCCTCCCCTTCCCCAGCACTGGTGTAATGCATATGTACCACTGTGCTTGGCATTATTTCTTTTTCATATGGTTTAATTTGTTTATTGTTAGGGTTCCAAATAGCAGCTCCCCCCCCTCCCCAACAGGGACCTACAGACTTTGGAGCCTGGTAAAGGGAACTTAGCTGATAAGCACCTTGACCTTTGAGGTCAAGAAGAACAAACTCTGCTGAGAAGCAGCCTGCCTTTCCTCTGACCTCCAAAGATAAGATAAGCAGAGTTCCTCTTAAGAGGAAAAAGAAAACACTTCCACACCCTAATCCTACCTGCTTTCCCCTCCCTGATTTCTCCCCCAAACATTCCCCCATTCCACACCCTAAAGCACGCATATGTAAAGTCCCAGCTCACAACCCATGAGAGGACATCTTTCCCTTCACGGACATCATTCCCCTCCCCTCCCCTCCCTTCCCTTCCCTTTCTTTCCCTTTCCTTTTGGTTTGTGGTACTTAGGATTGAATGCAGGGCTTTGCAATGCTAAGTAAGCACTCTTTCATGGAAAATTACATGCTGAAGTTTCAATAACATGATTTTATTATTTATTTACTTATTTTAAATATTTTATTTATCATTTTTATTTTATGTGTCTGAGTATATTGCCTACATGTGTGTAAGTGCATTCCTGTCATGCAGTGCCTATGGAAGTCAGAAGAGGGTATCTGATCTCCTGGAACTGGAGTTATGGACAGCTGTTAGTTGCTATGTGGGTGCTGCAAATCAAACCTGGGTCTTCTGCAAGAGCAGCCAGTGTTCTTAATCACTGAGCTATTTCTAGCCCCAACATGATTTTATTTTTTGCTTAATGGGGAAAGTTTCTAATTCAAATCAACAGTCCCTTTTTTATAATACGCATTTGTTGAAATTCTTAATATTTGGATTTTAAAGTAGATATTTGAATTCTTGGATTGAAAGAAAATTGAAACTCACAACTTTAATATTTAATTTGGATTGGCTCATATTTCAATTTCTCTCACGGCCTGGATGTTTCATACCAGATATAGGATGGCACAAATGTTGAGCTTTGATTTCCTCTTGCCTGCTGACTGAGGTTAGGGAAGCTTAGAGTGATTTAAAAAAATAGATTTTCTTACCACAAGTGTAGTAGGGCTGCTAACCTTGAAACCTGATTAAAAGTTAGATACCACTGTTTTTGTTCTTTGAAACCAAGTTTTGTCACAGTCATGTCATGGAACTTGAGCATCATCTGGCTGTGACAGTATATGACAGTTGTAACAACTGACAGGCCCCATCCTGACCTTCACTTTAAAATAAAATAATAGAAGAAGAAAGGATCTTCCCTTCAGATACGAAGATACAGATCAAGAAAGAACACAGAATGTGTTATTGATTTAAGCTTGACATGAACAGGAAGAGACACAGAATGGCATCCTCCACGAGAACATTCCAGAACCTTGCACATTGTTCCTTAAAGACAGAGAAGCAGAAGTTGACTCATCCAGACACAAAAAGATTTCCTTATCCATGAAACTTCCCAAGAGGCCCCGTAACCGAGACAAACACACAGCACTCCATAATTAGGCATCACGCTTAGCAATAGCAATTCTCCTCTTGAATACACAAGACGATGACAGCTGATGAACTCATCTGTCCTAGAATGTGAATATATATTCTCCACAAGATGACTATATACTGTTTTAATACTCACTGGAATGGAGAGCTGAAATAATGAAACCTGAAATAGGCGAAGTATGAAAAGAATCCTCAGCAAAATAAATGCATATTTAAAACCAAATAGGAACATTATGAGCCGATGAAAGTGTGCTATTTAAGTCTGTTTTTCCCTCCACGTTCACGTCCTTGTTTGTGTTGTACACTGTCAACAGTACCTGTTTCATTTCATTATAAAATGAAATACTCATCTCAAAGAATGCTAATATATCAGGATATGCATGTGTTTGTAGACTCATGCATAAGCATGCCCTGTGAATTAAACAAGTAAAAGATGTTCAGATAATAGCCTGTGAAGGGAAATATTTCATACTGTTTTTACAGTGTCATTAACAGAGAAACACCATATTTCTCAATTAAAGAATGACTTGTGGGTTTTGTAAACAACTACAATTGCATTACAAAATCTAAAGTTACTAACAAGTCTACAATAGCACAAAATTTGCACTAAATATCAGCAATACTTAATCGTTTTTTGCCTTTTAATTAGACTTGCTTTTTTCTTTTTCTTTTTTCCTTTTTTTTTTTTTTAAAGTTTTAAGGTTGCAGTAAACTTGAGCAGAAACTGCACAGTTCTTGTAGCACCCCTGGCCTTGCATACATGCAGCCCTTCTTACTACCGACATCTGATATCAGAGAGGTACGTGTGTCACTACTGTTGGACCCACATTGACACATCAGTGTTCCCCTATGTCCACAGTTCACATTAGAGTTTACCCTCAGTGAGGCACATTCTAGGGCACTAATGCAGAATGACATACATCCACCACTACAGGATCATGAAGGATCGTTTTACTGCTAACCTCTTCCTCCTCCCTTCCCAGAAATCTTTTGCTGTTTCCAATTTTGACTTTTCCACATAGTTGGGGGCATACAGCCCACAGTTCATTCAGCTTTTTATTAATGCACATTTAGGATTCCTTCATACTTTTCATGGTTTAGTAACTCTTGTCTTTCCAGCACAGAATGCATTCCCCTGTTTGTACATAGCATGGTTCCTCCAGCTACTCACTGAAGGGCATCTTGGTTCTTTCCACGTTTTGGCAATTATGAACCAAACTGGTACACACGCCCGCATGCAGGGTTCGGAGTAGATGTTTTCAATGCCTATAGGAAAAAATTACAGACCAGAATTACTGGCTCATAAGGTAAGAATATGTTTGATTAACCTTCCGGTGTGGCTGTGCCATTCTGTATTCCCATTGGAAATGGAATTTCCCTTGACCCACATCCTTAACAGCATTTGGAGTTGTTGATTTTCTGGATTTTATCCATTTAAATTGGTGGGTAGTGACAGGTTATTTGAATTTTCATAATGTCACATGATGTACTTTTTTAAAAAATTAAACTGTGTGTGTGTGTGTGTTTCTGTACTTGAGGGCATGCATGCAATAGTGTGCATGGAGTGGTCAGAAGACAACGTGCTGGAGTTGATTCTCTCCTACCATGTGAATCCCCGGGGTCCAACTCGGGCTTGGTGGCTAGTGCCTGTACCCAGTGAGCACAGATGTGCTTTTTCTCGATCTGTAGATTTTTTTTGTTTTTTTCTGAGACAGTGTCTTGATATGTAATCCAGACTGGCCTCAAAATCACAGTCCTCCTGCTTCTGCCTCCCAAGTGCTGGGGTTACAGGTGTGTACCACCACACCTGGCTTGTGTATCTTCTTTGTTGAGGTATCTGTTCAGCCCTTTTATTGATTTCATATGTATGTGGAGGTATTTGTGTTTGTGTGGGTGAGTGACCATGTATAAGAATGCACATGTACACGTATATCAGCATATTCATATGTGTGTATGTGGATGCATATGTGCATGTGTGTGGTGTGGCTGCATGTATGTAAGCATGTTTGTGCTCATACATGTGTGTACATGGTCGTGTGGACACCTGAAATTGATGTTGAACGTCTTTCTCATTTGTGCTTCACTGCATGTTTTGAGGCAGAGTCTTTCCCTGAACCCAGAGCTCACCAATTCCTACTAGTCTAGCAAGCCAGCTTACCCTGGTGATCCCGCCTCTGCCTTAAGTGCAGAGTCTAGGCAGATGCCATGCCTGCCCCTCTCCTTAGGGTTCTGTCGTCCTCATACTTGGGCAGCAAGCACTTCATCCACTGAGACACTTCATCCCTGGCCCTCCACCTTGTTTTTTGAGAAAGTCTCTTACTGGACCTGGGGCTTGCTGATTAGGCTGGGATGGCTGGCCAGCAAGCTCCAGAGATCTTCCCGTCTCTGCCTCCTGGTACTGGGATTACAAAGTGACATCATGCCCAGTTTTTTAAGTGGGCATCAGAGATCAAACTCAGGTCCTCATGCTTGAGTGGCAAGCACTTTACTAAGCTATAGTTCTTGTCCCTTCTATCCATTTTAAAATCAAGTGTTTAATTGAGCTTTGAGTTTTCTTTGTATATACTGGATAGTTGTTTATGAAACATGTCTCTTACAAATAATTTCTCCCAGCTTGTGATTTGTCTCTTGATCTCTTTACATTGTCTTTTTCAGAGAAGAGTTTTAATTTTAATGACATCTAGCTTACTATCCATTATTTCAACAGATTATGCTCTTTATGTTGTAGCTAAAAACTCATTCCATACTCTAGGTCATCTAGATTTCTCTTGTTATTTCTAGGAGTTTTATACTTTTGCATTTAAGTATATGCTCTATTTTGAGTTAATTTTTGTGATGTGTTGAAACTCCAACTGCTGCTCCTCTTCTTTCTCCTCCTTTTCTTCCTCCTCTTCATCTCCTTCCTCCTCCCTCTCCTCTTCCTCTTCCTCCTCTCTCTTTCTCCTCCCCCTCCTCCTCCTCTCTGTCCTCCTCCTTGTCCTCCTCCCTGTCCTCCTCCCTTTGATTACTATGGCTTTATAGTAATTTTCAGAGTTAGTGTCAGCCTTCCATTTCAGTGTTCTTCAATTTTGTGTTTATTCAGAGTCTTTTGCTTTTCCATATAAACTTTGAATGGGTTTGCAGACACACATGCGTGCGCACGTGTGTGCGCGCGCGCGCACACACACACACACACACACACACACACCACAAAATGGTGGAATTCTGATTGGGCAAAATATGTCAGTTATTAATTGCTTGAATAGAGATTCAACTAAGGATCAAGTATTGTGAATTGTTTAATATCTGCTAAGTCTCTATTAATCCACAAACTGCCTCCGTGTCTCTTCTGTGCAGATAATTTACAGAACGAGCCAGTCATTATACAGAGTTTTCTACTTGAATGGTGCATCCATTTAGTGATATTTAATAATTCCCCTGTTGTCTGTGTTTCCTTTACTTTGGAAGGTATACCTACAACTGCAATTTGTACCAACTAGAAATAACTGCTTCAGAGATGGTCTTGTGTCCTTCTTCTAGAAAGTACTCAGTGTCTAAGACCTCTCTCTTTCTCTGTCTCTGTCTCTCTCTCTCTCATTAGTAGTCCTTTGTAAACAGTGATGCTCTAATTCTACCATTCCATTCTGTCTTTGATTATTAGCTGAAGTATTCACTTTTTAAGCTAGGATACAAAACAAGAGACTTCATTATGGCATTTTCACTCATATATATCATTGTACTTTGCTCATATGGAATTTTTATTTACAAAGCTCTTCCTTGGGCCACTGAGATGGGTAAAGGTGTTTGCCGTACAAGCCTGGTGATCTGAGTTCAATCCCCAGAATTCATGTAAAGGTGAAAGGAGAGAAGCGACTCTAACCTAGAAGTTGCCTTCTAACAACATCACACACACGACACGGGTGCACTTACCTACATGCCGGCAGTAATAATAATAAATAAAAAAACAAAACTCCCCTCTTTCTTGTCACTTGTATGGTGACTCCTAAGCATGTAGTTTATATCTAAGATGATGGATATTTTCCATTTATTTATAATAAAATGAAGAGTTTAAATAATACTACATTGATTAATTATTATTATTTTGTGTGTGTGTTACAGCATACATGTGGAGGTCAGGAGTTAAGGAAGTTCTTCAATTTCATTAGCAGATATTATAAATAACATTTTGTTGATGAAATTTAAAACTCAAGTGATATGTATTTTCTAGAATTTTTCCTAGAAAAATATGATTTGAAAGTCTAAAACTTAGGGCTGGAGAGATGGCTCAGTGGTTAAGAGCACTGACTGTTCTTGCAGAAGACCCGGGTTCAAATCCCAGCACTCACATGGCAGGTAACAACTGCCCATAACTCTAGTTCCAGGGGATCCAACAACTCCAGGGGATCCGACAGCCTCTTCTGTCCTCCGTGGGCATTGCACAACATGGGTGCACTTACCTACATGCAGGCATAACACTCATATACATAAAATAAGTAAATAAATAAACTTAATAGAAAAGAAAGTATAAATGTCCGTAGAGAAATTAAGCTTTATGTGAAATCTTTGGTAAAAATTACTTAATCCTACATATTTTTAATGGTGAGCTTACACACAATATTAAATAAGAATAACTAAAGTTGATACCAATTGTTCCAGTGAAAGGAAAAGGAGAAGGTCCCAAGTTATGACTCCAGTTTAGTATATCTTTAATCAAATCGTGACAGGAATATTATAAAAATGTAAACTATGGGACTGGAAAGATGGCTCAGTAGTTAAGAGGACTCGCTCTTGCAGAGAACCTGAGTTTGGTTCCCAACATCCCACATTGGGTAATTCACAACCACATTTAACTGAGTTCCAATGGCTCTGACGCCCTCTTGTGGACTCTGTTGGTACCTACACACATGTAGCAATATACACATGCCTACATACATATACTATACATAGAAATCTTTAAAAAAGGCAAATTACAGACCAACATATTCATGACTGTGAGTGTAAACTTCTCAATATGTATGAGTCAAACCCAGGAATATGTGCATGTACACAAATAATTAAGCTGATATTTGAAACAATGTAATCCAGTCTTGGAAAGACAAATATCTCATGTGCTCCCTCAAATGTGTACCTAACTTCTAACAAACATGTATGTGTATTTTTGTGGGCATGAATGTGGGTAGAGACCAGAGAATTAGAAAGGGGATTGGGAATGGGAGGGTCTTTAAAGGAGGAAGGGGCAGATAATAGAACACAAGTAATATGAAAGCTGAAGGGAAAACACTGGGAGCAGAAGGGTATAAGCAAGGAATGGGGCTGGAGAGGATCAGCCACAAGTAAGTGTGTATGAAAACATTGTAAGAAACCTGCTAACTCATATGCTAATTAAAAGTAAACTTAGGGCTGGAGACATGGCTCAACAGTAAAGAGCCCTTGCTGGTCTTGAAGAGAATCAGGATTTGGTTCCCAGAACCCACATATTGGCTAACAACTCTCTGTGACTCCAGTTCCAAGGGGATCTGACACCGTTTTCTGGCTCCTGTGGGCATTGCATGACATGGGTGCATTTACACACATGCAGGCAAAATATTCATACTCATAAAATAAAAACAAATATGTTACTTAAATTAGCTGAAATTTAAAAACATATGTCATGACCAAGTAAATTTTATTTCTGGAATGCTAAGTTGATTTAGTATTCTTAAATCACTAAATACAATTAAAACATTGACAGAATAAATAGAAATGCTAAATGATCACTTCAATAGATACATGAAACTCATTAAAAAACCCCTATGTTTTTGTTTATAACATTTAGCATGCTTTTCATGGAAGGAGACATACTTAATATGATATAGTTACAAAATCCTAAGGAATCATTAATGTTCAGCTACTGAATGCTTTCATTCCTAGAGAACAGAGACTAAGGATGTTTTCTATCATTATGTTAATTTAATATGGTAATGAAAGTCTCAATAATTTAATAGTGAAGACACTGGAACAGAATAGACACAAAAAGGAGAAATTGTAAATATGAATGTATACATCAGAAATCCAAGTTCAGAGAGCTACCTTTAACTATATTTAAAATTAATATAAAATAATTCCATATGCTGTTAACCATCCTGTAAAGAAGGTAAGTAAACACTTTTACTAAGATCGTGGCATGCCTTTAATACTATTAGAAAAATCTGTGGGTTTTGCTGTAAAAATCACACATCAATATGCACTCTCTGTATATTTCAAATGATTTTCTAATATTTCATTTCACAGACACAGGAATAAAATTTACCTTCCCCTTCTGAGGACCACCATTAGATTTTATTTTTACTCCAAATGACCTACCATAAATGCAGGTGGAAATGATGGAAATTTGTGCAACGTGGTGCACGGATAAAAGACCAAATAACATTTTGTCTATCTTCAAGAATGGTGCTTGCTTCTGAAATTAAACACAGCAGGTAGAAAGATTCTAAACAGACTTCAAATTGTTGAACATCTGCTCACCCCAGCACAATCTGAAGTAGAGAGTATATAACATTTTCCAATGCTGAAATTCATACAATCCATTTAGAATCATTACACTATTACATTTTTTGAAACATGTCTCAGACTGACTTCAAACCATTTTACTTTTAAGTCATACAATAGTATGAAACTCATTCCCAAGGCTTTGCTTGTTATTTTAAAAATAGTTGGTTAGGTTTTCCTAATTTAACTATGTAATTTCTTTCATGGGCTTAAAATGAAGTATGAAATTAATACAGTCAAGGGTCAGTTACATTTAAATGAGATGGAGAGTTAGATCTCAACTGATCAACAAAGTCACCTGAGCTCCTTTTATAGCTGTGTGATGTCAACATGCCCTGGTTTGCTGCAGTAAGAGAAGACTAAGTGTCTTTTAGAGTGAGAGAAATATTTGAGCATTTATTCTCTTTACTAATATAATAGTTAACAAAAGAAAAGTAGCTACTACTTTGTCTTAGTTAACTTTCCTCATTGCTGTCACAAAGTACCTGAAAGAAGCAACTTACAGGAGGAAGGGTTTATTTTGGCTCATGGTTTAAGGGGACACAGTCCATGGTGGCCTGTAGGGAAAGCCTGACAGGGTGTCTTAGTCTGCAGATGGGAGCTTGTAGCTGTTACGTCTCATATCTTGGAAGATCAGGAGAGACGGGACTGGAAACAATCCTCAAGGTTGGCCTCCAGTATCTTAAATCCACCAGCTAGGTCCTGCATCCTAAAGGTTTCAGAATCTCCCAAAACAGTACCACCACATGGAACCAAGTGTTCAAACACACAGGCCTCCATAGGACATTTAGCATTCAAACCCTAACATACCTCTAGGCCTGGATTCATAACTCACAGACATTGCAGAATTTAAATGACCATTATCCATGGAGGGATATGGCTTACTCTGATTTGCCCAGGTCCCAACATGAATACCTTGATGTGTAAACTGCTTGGCTCAGAGAACTGGAAGAACAGTAAGGAATGGTTGCTACAGGTGACCTGAGAATGTGTCTATTTCACAGCTGACACCATGGTGTCAGTTCATCTGTGCAGAAAAAAGTCAAGGCCACATGCCCACTCTTAGTCAACCATCTTCCTGATCATGGGCTAAACATGTTAATTATGTGATGTCCCAAAAGAGACAGAAGTGTGAAGGTGGGTGGGATGGTGGTTGCCAGAGATCGAGGGGAAGAATATGACTGTGAAAGGGTGTTGTAGGGACTCTTTTTTTCTGGTTTGATATGGTTATATCCTATTGGTGATGATGTTTCCATGGACCTATGCATTCATTGGAACCCATAGATAGGTACATTCGCTGTCCAGAAGAGATTGTTTTACTTTACAATCATTTGAAAAATAGAAAAGAAATCATCCCTGAAGAAAACTTAAATATCATTATTTGTAGACAGGGTCTGTAGCTGACCCCAGATCCACTCCCACACTCCAGTTAAGTAAAAAGTTTTCCAAGCACAGGCTTTTGATGTGATTCTGTGTTTTAAACAGTATGATTTAAAAGCATGTTAGGGTAATTATCCACTGTCGATGTCGAAGGAGAAGAGAGCTGCTTTTTGGAAAAACCTTTTAAACAACATTTAAAGCAATAAGTAGCATTTGAAAAAGCTATTTTATTTTCTTAAGACCCCCCCAAACGATGCTTTTGTTGATGCCTATATGAGATTGTAAGGAAAGCAATGCTTTAAAAATTCTTTGCTTTAATGTGAAATTGATTTGAGATTCCTCCTCCCCGTTTTCTAACCCCAGGAATGTAAAGACTCTGGTTTATAGGGTTCATATAGCCATTCATCCCACCTCAGAACAATGAGAAATCCTGCCCTTCACTGCATAGCAATTTAGCAAATGAAGCATCAGATTCATGTGACTACTGTTTATTGTACTGCGCCCTTTATATTTTGGTTACTTCACATTTTATTCGAGAGTTATGCATTATCAGTTAATAGAAAAGATCAATTGAAGCAGAAGTGTGATTCTATAATTTGTACAAGAGGGGAAAATCAGAGGCTTATTAAATTCTAAGGGTTATGTCTCTGAATAATTTATTCATAAAAATTTAATTTGTATGAGAATTTTTATGGTAAAACTGCATGCATGGCTATAAAACCCAAAATAAAATCAGCAAACTGGAGTATCATAGAGCTTGTAGCACCAACTTCACTGATGGTTTCTTTTATTTTTTTTTGTCTTCTTTGGTTGCATCTGACCTTTTGTTTTCATGTAGCCCAAAGAAAATCTACTTCTTAGAAAATAGCTAAATTCTAAAGAAATATTTATATTTTGTTTCATGTAAATTTGCTTCAGGGACATGAATACGTGAGTATCCTTTAGTGACAATAATCAGTTTTCTAAGCTAGAAACAAAGGCATGCTAGCTTTGCTGAAAGTTTGTTGATTCAATAAAAAGAAGAACCAGTTGAAGGACAGAGCACTGAGCAGAATCACGTGCCCGAGCCCTGGCTTGCTCTATGGACAGAACATGCCAAGGTGCTGTAACCCAACTTACTCAGCACCCTTCTTTCTTTTTGCAGGAGTTGAACCCCTTGTTACTGCTGTGATTTTCGTTTTGAGACAGGGGCTTGTTTAACTTCGACTGGCCTGGAACTTGCTATGCAGCCATGGATGATCTGAAACTCCTGGTCTCTTGCCTTCATCTTCTAAGAGCTGAGATTATATGTACCACCATCCCAGGCTTCGAACTGAACCGTTTCTGTAATGACTTAGCTCTAAATTCCAGCGGGAGCATCATCCCCCTGTAATCCCTTGACTCAGGAGGATTTCTTTCAGCAGTTTAAGAAAGAATTTCTGTGGACACATTGGAAAACCTGAGGGAGAACACTGTTATCACATTTATTTAAAGTCATAACTGGATTGCATCTTCTTCACAATGCTAAATGCTTTTGGAAATAAAAAAGGTAATGACATATGGTGTTTCAAGATAACATATTCTTATATGTACATGTCACTGGGTGATAACTTGTGACATGAACACATACCTGACATCTGAGACATTGATTTGTCAGGGGAAAGTGAGTCAAAAGTGACTCAGCCTCTAGATCCTTCCATTTTTCTTGAAAATAGAGATGGGGTGGATGGGATTAAAATGTCTGAAACTCTAATCACAATATCAGTGTCTGATTAACTTTCATTAGTCTGTATACTGCAGAGACATTTGCATATCCATAATTTTTGCACTATTCCTAATAGTCAAGATGTGGAATCAGGTAGAAGTCTACCAGCAGATGAAAAGGATAAAAAATTAAATAAATATAGATATGTACATATAATGTGGTCTATATACTGTGGCTACTTGGGAGGTAGAAGGAGACCACCAAGGAAGAGGAGAACAAGTGAAGTTGATGCGGGAAATATGGACAAAATACACTAACATACATGTATGAACGTGTTGTAGTGAAGCTTGTTATTTGTTTGTCCCCCCAAAGAAATTCTTAATAAATTTTTAACAAGTGAAAACTTTTATTAACATGAAGATGGTAAGATATGGAAGCATTCATAATGGAGATATCCAATTTTCTTTCTTTTTTATTTTTAAATAATTTATTGAGAATTTCATACATGCATATAAGGTGTTTTGATCAAATCCACGCCTACTCCCTCCCCGCCAAGTCCTCTACTATACTGCTCCTCTGCTACTCTAACATTCCTCCCTTTGAAGAGGTAACCCTAAAATCTTTCAAGGATTAGATAAAAGCTCCCAAATACTTTTGAGGTTTTTGGCCTTTGGAACAGAGTATGTTGCTAAGAGGCCCAAGGACATTGTGAATTTTAGCCAAGAAACTGGCTACTTTCCTTTGGGGACTTTTTACCCTAACTGCCTAGCCAATTCCTACCTCTTATTCTTATCATGACATCCCTAAAGGAGTTACCCAAATTGCCAATAGGGAATTGGAATGCAGACCACTCTGGCTTCTTCCATGTTGAACAGGGATACAGGGTGGGGCAATTGGGGTACCCCTTCAGTGGGTCGAAAAGACTCCCAAATTGCATAACTCTTATCTGTAGGGGGAAAAGAAAGTCCTTGACTGGTAAATAGGAGATGTGAAGGAGAAGTAAAGGCAAGAGTAATCAGCATTACAAGTTCTAGACGGGGAACTAAAGAAAAGTCAGAACAGGATAAATTTCAAACGTTCATATCACAGTCCATTGGAATTTCTTGATGAAAGCTTCCAAAAGCATCCCTCTATGGGGTTCCTCCTGATTTTTCTTTTGTCTGCCAAGGCTGGACTCTAGAGTGATGGATTCAGGATTTGCATTCCGGTATTTTGAGTGCTGTTGGAGTGGTTAGAATCAGTGTCAGTTCCTTCTCAAAGGCTTTGAGATAGAGGGAGAAAACAAATTTATCCATTGTTTTAAAACAATAGTGGGTTGTTTTCCTTAGCTACAGGTGGGCACTACAGTATTACAGACCAAGATTTGAAGTCTTACAGCTAAGCAGCACTTTCTGATTGGGAACAAAATCATCAATGAGAAATAATTGTCTAAATAACTTTTTATGTGGAATTAAGCCTAATGTCTGGGAAGTGTAATCCCTTGAACTCTTGAAATATATTTGATCACTTTACTCTTTGGTTATACTTTCCTTTTGGGTGTTTAAGACCATACAGTTGGCCCAAATAAATAATTTATTTTTATACTTAAGGTGGTTTTAGGATCTGTTCCTCAGGGGTCACATAGACTTGGGAGGAGGCCCTGGCTCCTATCTTTTACCAGTTCCATCTACGTGAAGAGAAGTCAAGGTCTGGCTTGACCGTGGTTAGCTTCACTTGGAAGTATGGAATGGATGAGATACTTCCTGAGTTGACCCTCCTCTTTGTAGACTGGACACTGGTTCAAGTCCATCTCGTGGGGTCTCCATGGCCTCCCTGAACAAGAGGACAGGTGACTCACCACAGTTACAGGACATTTTGAGAGATGTTCCATAGTCCCCTGGAACTTAGTCGACTTTGAGGGTAATGGGCAAAAACTGTCCTTTAAGTCCCTCTGACCACATTAGTATAGGTCTCAAAATATGGCTGTTAATCATCCAATAAGGTTAATTCCACCAGTCTGGTACTTTTAATTATCATGTGCTATGTAGATAAAGCTTGGGAAAAAAAATCAAATGTTCTCAGATAAACCTTGACTAGATATATATTTTGTTCGTTAAACTGGTTGACTAAATTATGATCTTAGAAATTTTAAGATTATGTGTATATTATTTTTGTCTCAACCTTTATATATCATAACAAACCTACACAGACCTTCATCACTTGCTTAGGCTTTCTCATTTTTTCTGTTTTGGAAAATATCTCCATTCCCATACCCTTTTAACATCTTTTGCATTCTCGTTTCCTTTTTTAAAAATAATTATAAGACATAATAACATTAACAAATAAATTTTCCATCTGTTGTGAGAATTATTTTCCTGGGGATACTAAGCAATGCTCATTCACTTTAAAGGTTCTAGTGTCAAACCAATATTTGATTAAAGTTTTAATGGAGAACCAATGAATTACTGAGCTTACTGAGGGTTGCTGAGGTGTATGTATGACCTGAGGGCATGCACACTGGAAAGTCTTTACCCAGCATGGGTCAAGCCTTCTCTTCTTAGCCTTCCCCAGACTGTATACTTTAGCCGTCCCCAAATCTAAGAGACCATGTGTGATTAGGGCCAAATTACATACAGTTGGCTGGGAGGAGTGGCTGGATACTCTGGTGAGGGTCCAATGACCCTGCTTGCCCCTCCTTTAATGAAGGAGCACAACCGTCAACAAGCCAAATTGTGAAGATGTTTAGGGATCAGGCTCAGCTGAAGTTGTGATGATGGTAGTTATTACATGCAGAAGAGACTGCTGTACAGCATCATCTTATTAAAAGGACCTGGAATTTGAAAGGATTTGGTACTAGGATCCACATATGAGGGAGAACATACGTCTTTTATTTTTCTCAGTTTGTGTTACTTCACTTAGCATAATAGTTTCATATCCATCTTTACTTATTCTTTTGAGAACTCTCCATTTAGTTCCTTAGCCCA
>NW_008359441.1:1650314-1708800 GCF_000622305.1 Nannospalax galili | reverse complement strand
TTTTAGTTTTTTAAGAGTTCTCCACACTGTTTTCCATAGAGGCTGTATGAGTTTGCAATCCCACCAGCAGTGAATGAGTGTTCCCCTTTCTCCACATCCTTGTCAGCATTTGGTATCATTTGTTCTCTTGATCCTAACCAGTCTGATTGGGGAAAGGTGATACCTTAGGGTGGTTTTAATTTGCATTTCCCTAATTACTAATGATGTTGAACACTTTTTGAGATGTTTCTTAGCCATTTTTTATTTCTTCCTTTGAGAACTCTCTGTTTAGATCTTTAGACCATTTTTTAATTGGGTCATTTGGTTTCCTGCTTTTTTGTTTTTTGAGTTCTTTGTATATTCTGGATGCTAAACCTTTGTCAGATGTGTCACTGGTGAAGATTCTTTTTCCCATTCTGTGGGTTTTCTCTGATTTTGTTGATTTGGATTTGCTCTTTCTTTTGGTTAACTGGGCTAAAGATCTGTCTATCTTGTTTATCTTTTCAAAGAACCAGCTCTTAGATTCATTGATTCTTTGTATTGTTCTCTTTGTTTCTATTTCATAAATTTCTACTCTGATTTTTGTTATTTCTTCTCTTCTGCTGGGTTTGGGTTTCATTTGTTTTTGCCTTTCCAGGGTCTTGAGTTGCAGTGTTAGGTCATTTATTTGGGCTCTTTCTAATTTTTTAATGTAGGTACTTAGAGCTATAAACGTCCCTCTTAGGATTGCTTTTGAAGTGTCCTAGAGGTTGTATTGTGTTGTATTGTCCTTTTCATTGAATTCTAGGAATTCTTTTGTTTCTTTCTTAATTTCTCCTTTGACCCCCTCTTTGTTTAGGAGTGTGTTGTTTAATCTCCATGAGTTCGTGTAGTGACTAGTGCTTTGTCCAGTGTTGATTTTGAGCTTTATTGTGTTGTGGTCTGATAGAATGCATGGAATCAATTCAATTTTTTTGTATTTGTTGAGGTTTGTTTTGTGGCCCAGTGTGTGGTCAATTTTTGAAAAAGTTCCATGGGGTGCTGAGTAGAAAGTGTATTCTTTGGTGCATGGGTGGAATATTCGAAAGATGTCTGTAAGGTCCATTTAAGGTATGACATCACTTAATTTAGATGTCTCTCTGTTTATTCTTTGTCCAGTTGACCTCTTTAATGGAGATAGTGGGGTATTGAAGTCCCCTACTATTACTGAGTTGGGATTAGTCTGTGTCTTAAAGTCCTGCAGTGATGTTTTTATGAATTTGGGTGCACCAGAGTTTGGTGCATATATGGTAAGGACTGTAATATCTTCTTTGTTAACTGTTCCTTTGATCAGAATGAAGTGATCCTCCTTATCTCTTCTGACTAGTTTTACTTTGAAGTCTATTTTGTCAGACATTAGAATTGCAATCCATGCTTGTTTCTTAGTGCCATTTGCTTGTAATATTCTTTTCCATCCTCACCTGAAGGTAGTGCCTGTCCTTGAAGGTGAGATGGGTTTCTTGCAGACAGCAAAAAGACAGATTTTGTTTCTTAATCCATTCACTTAGCCTCTGTCTTTTGACTGGGGAGTTTAGTCCATTGATATTTAAGGTTATTATTGAAAGGTGTGTATTGGTTGCTGTCATTTTGATTGCTGTTTGTGTTCTCTGTCTAAATTAGTGTTTTCTAGATTATACCTTTATTTATTTTCTTTCATTGCCCCATCTCCTAAGATCTCCGCCTTATCCTACCAAAGCGAGATCAATCCCAATTAGGAGGTTGGGTAAGACACAATTAGGGGAAGCTCACCACCACATGGAGGCAGGATCTAGGAGCTCCCAGGCAGTTCCCTGCATTCTCAGCCCCTGTGCCAGAGGGAGGCCAGAACCTGTGCTCTCTGGAGGTCTGCTGAGGTCACAGTTGCCACACCTATGGTGATTGGAACCCGCCCTCTCAGGCTGTCCCCCAGTTTTCTATTAAACCTTTATTGTGTACGAGAGCAAAAGACTGGGTGGATTTTTGCTGTCTGGAAGTGTTTGGAATGGCTCTCTCACTAAACACATCTTGTTACTTCTGCTGGGGTACAACATTTAAATAAGAGACTGGAGAAATGGCTCACTGGATAGGGGCACTTGCTGCTCTTGCAGAGGACTGGGGTCACAGCACCCAGATTAGGCAGCTCTGTTCCAGATAATCTGATGCCTTTTTCTGGCCTCTGTAAGCACCTGCAGGCATGTGGTGCACATATATACACAGACAGACACACATACACATACAAATAAAATAAAACAAATCTTTATAAATTTAAATGATAGGTTAATAACTTTCTATTGATTTTGCCTTTTGCTGTGGGTTGTATCCTCTTTTAATGAGATAAATAGAGTTCAGTACTTTCCAGCATTTTGTTGTTTGGATTTTTTAATTATTTTTATTTTTTTTTTTATTTGAGAAAGGTTCTCCCTGTAGCCTCAGCTATCTGGAACTCACTATATAGACCAGGCTGACCTCAGTCTCACAGAGATCTGCCTACTTCTGCCTCCCTTCCGGGATTAAATGCATGCACCACCATGCCTGGCTGTTATTTCTTTAAATGCAAGCATTCAGGAATGTAAACGATTACATCAATGAAGATTAGTTCTGAAAGCTGGAATAATAATATGGTGCATAATTTTTCACTTAAGTGTCTTTTAAAATATTATCTATATAGCCGGGTGTGGTATCGTACACCTGTAGTTCCAGCACTTGGGAGGCAGAGGCAGGTGGATCTCTGTGAGTTCAAGGCCAGCCTGGTCTACATAGTGAGTTCCAAGACAGCTGGGGCTATAGGGAGCCCCTGCTTCAAAAGGACAAAAAAATTATATATAAAATGATAAATTAACAAACAAATTATCAAACCTTGACTACCATTTTGCTAAAACAAACCCCCAAATGATGTTTATCTCTTGAGCTTAAGATTTGAGCTCAAGTTTTTTCATGTACAATAGATGCTTACTTAAGGAGAAAAAAAGGGTTTGAAAATAAATAAGATTTTCTTCCAAATTGATGTTGAGAAATTGGAGTGGAATAGTGAAGAATTGGAAATATATATTAAATTATTGTTAAAACAGGGTGATCTATATAGTGGCTATAAAATTAGGTTTGCCATTCTGGGAATTGACTTGTTCTTCAGATATGACTTTTCTTACAAATAGTGGAATTTGGATGAATTAATTAATATATTAGAGGCATAATT
The DNA here is from genome assembly GCF_000622305.1 of Nannospalax galili. Lineage (NCBI taxonomy): Eukaryota > Metazoa > Chordata > Mammalia > Rodentia > Spalacidae > Nannospalax > Nannospalax galili. The sequence goes on along the minus strand of NW_008359441.1, from coordinate 1,705,631 downwards.
TTCTCCCAGTATTAGATAATAATTCCCTAAAATTGTGATGAAAATGAAACAGAAATCACAGCATACATTTAAAAAATACCCTTGTATAGTTCTTGGCGTAGAATAAGTGCAGAATAAAAGTTAATTTATTCTCCTTGTCTTTTTCTATTTAAAGGTGTGTTTCTCAAAATGTTGCCAATAGTGCCATTTTTTCTGTGTGTGTACTCTCCTCTAGAATCTAATACAGTAATAGACGACATGAGGCCCATTTCAGTCGAAGAGGAATTTGGGTTGAGGATTTGCAGTGTAGGAGTTTTAGTTCCCCACCACTTGGCTGAACACTTTTTTGCCAAATCTCTGATCCCTTTTCCATCCCCTCTCCTACCATGATAGCTTTATATGTGTCTCAGTTCTTAGAACTCCAACCGAGAGGTGTGATTTGAAAATTCCCACTCCAGAGTTCGGGAAGATGCAAAGACCAGTTTTTCAAGTAAACATAGGCAGTTTGTCTATAAGCATTAAGCTAATTTGAGTACCCTTTGAGTCAACAAAAAATAATACTGGTTCATGAAAATAAGAGAAACATATCCTATGTAACCCCGTTTAACGATTTTATCTAGTTTTTTTCTTTATTATTAATATATGTTGCTTGCAGGTCACAAACTATTATGTAACACCATATAAATTTAACATACCCTGAAGGAAATTTGCTCTAGGGACACATTCAGAAGGCTAAATATGATTTTGAAGGCTATAAAGTATGTTTTGCAATTTAGTGTTACTCAGTCAGACCCAATTTATATTTTCAGCATAAGCTACAAACAGACTAGTCAGACTTTGCCTGGTGAATGTCCAAGGCAAAGAGGAACTTCTAGAAAATTCTCTAAGGTGTGCCTAATTGATTTTTCTAAAGAGAAAAGGTGAAAATTGTTTATCAGTATTGCTGAATAAAACAAGCATTCTTCTAATAGTTACTATAATATTTGCAGAATCATATGTTGTATTTTGGATCAGTAATTTTATCTTAGCCAATATTTTATTTCATTGGCTTTATTTCTCAAGATGGGCTAATACCCACTAAAAACAGAAGTTTCACTGTAAGTACAATTCAATATTTAGTTACTCCCCTTCTCCCCTGTATCTATTGCTTTGGACTCTGCCTTTAAGCATATACTTTACACCTCAACGTATTCAAAGCCCAAGTACATTTCATGAACTTAGGGTATATTTATGGAATTCCTACCTCAGCTTAGGCTGTGACAACAGAAATACCTTAATAAGCCAGACACTACTTTATCAATAGTAAATTACCTTTGTGAACTTTTAAACATCATTATTGATGTAAATTACATACCATACATTTTACCCATGTCAAATGTATGGCGATTTTAATAAACTTACAGACTTTTTCAAACAACAACACAATACATTGTTTTCATCTCTTCAGAAAGCTTTCTTATGCCCATCTGAAGTTGGTCTGTTTCCTACTTCTAGCCTCAGGCAAATACAAATCTTTCTGTATAGATTTTCTTTTCCTAGGTATTTCCTGTCAGTGGAAACATGTAATGCCTTTTGCTTCATGATGTTTTTACTTAGCAGAGTAATTTTGAAATTCATCTATACTCTACATGTGCCAGCCATTCATTAACTTTTTTGCTAAGTAGTACATCACTGAATGGATGTAGTACATCACTAACTGTATCACGTTTTATTCATTCATTAGTAGATGGACATTTGAGTTGCTCTTACTTTATGGCTGTTTTGAATAATGCTGCCAGAAACATTCACTAAAAAACCTTTGTATGGATGCTGACTTTCATATAACTCGAGTAGTTACCTAGAAATGGAGTTGATGGGCATATAAGAAATTCATCTTTTAAAAATATTTTATTATTTTTATCTTATGTGTATGAGTGTATTGCCTGCATGTATGTGAGAGCACCACCCAGGTGGTACAATGTCATGCTGAGGTCAGAAGAGGGCTTCTGGATTTCCCTGCAACTGGACTTAAGGATGGCTTGTAGCCACCATGTGGGTGCTGGGAATTGAACCCAGGTCCTCTGCAAGAGCAGTCAGTGCTCTTAACTGCTGAACTATCTCTCCAGCCCCAAGAAATTCATCTTAAAACTTAAAAATCCCATCAAATTGTTTTCCAAAGTGACAATGCCATTTTAAATATTTTATTTATTATTTTTATTTTATGTGTATAAGTGTATTGCCTGCATGTATTGAGTGCATCCATGTTGTGCAATGCTGTGGATGTCAGAAGAGGGCTTTGGATTACCCTGGAACTGGAGTTAAAAGGATGGTTCATAGTCCCAGCTGGTCTGGGTGCTGGGAATCGAACCCAGTTCCTCTGCAAGGGCAGTCAGTGCTCTTAACTGCTGAGCCATCTCTCCAGCCCTGACAATGCCACTTTAATTCCTACAAGGCATAGATGAATATTTTCTAAAATCTGTTGTCTGTTTTACTGGTTACAGCTACCCTTGTGAGTGTGGAATGACATCACATCGTGGCATTAGTTTACATCTTCTTAATAACTAATGATGATGAAGACGATCTTTTCTGTGCTTATTAAATATTTATCTTTGGGGTAAAAGTGTCTAATTCTGCATTTTTTGTTCATTTAAAATAATATTTCCTTATTTCTTTGTTTCATAAATTCTTTATAGTTTCTGCTATGAAATATTTGATTTGCAAATAGCTTCTTCTAGTCATTTTCTTTTATTTTGAGACAGGTAGTCCAGGCTGGCCTCAAACTTGCTAGGTGGACAAGGATAACCTCGTATTTCCTATCCTCCTCCCTTCACATCTTGGTTGCTGGGATTACAGTCTTGTATGACCAGGCCTGGTTTATGCAGGGCTTGGGATTGATCCAGGGCTTTATGCGTCCTAGGCAAGCACTCTTCCAACTCAGCTATCTTCCTCCCTCTTTCCCTCCCTCCCTCCCTCCCTCCCTCCCTCTCTCCCTTTCTCTCTCTGTCTCTCTCTCTCTCTCTGTCTCTCTCTCTCTGTCTCTCTCTGCCTCTGTGTTTGCATATGTGTGCAAATGTGTGATTAAGTGTGCATATGGAGACCAGAAGTTGATGTTGGGTGTCTTCCTCGATTGCTCTCTACTTTATTTAGGTATGGTCTCTCACTTGAACCCAGAGCTTGCCAGTTCTGACTGGTCTGGCTAGCTAGCTCGATTGGGGTGTCTTATCTCTGCCTCCTAAATGCTAGGATTACAGATAGATGATGTTTGGATCACGTGATTTCTCCCACTGAATAGATTGTCAGTGTTCATAAGATGTTAACCTCCCTCACAGTGATTATTAGGGACTCGCTGCTCATCATCCAATCTTAGAACCCCCTCTTCCTGCTTTTGGAGAGAGATGGCTGTCAGAGTGGGGAGCAGAGTCCAGGTGCTGACTTTCATGTCTCCTTTCAGGTTTGTCTGTCCCAGCCTCTGTTGGTCTTTCAAGTCTGAAGCATAAGCACCTTCCACTCCACAGTCAGTTATTTTAAAATGACTTTTCAGGTTGACCTAAAACTAACTATGTAGCCCAGGCTGGCCTTGCCAGTCTTTCCCAAGTGCTGGGATTACAGGCATAATTCACTACACTCTGCCAGCTGACAACTTCGATTGTGTAGAAATACTATACCACTGCATTTTGTGGTTTTTGATGTCATAACTGATATTTTTTATGTTGCGTATACTTCAAGACATTTTAAGTATTCTTTTTAAGTTTTGCCTTTGAACCTTCATACTAAAAGTATATGATTTACATATTATGATTACAGCATCAGGATGTTCTGATTGATTTACCAATGAGTTTTATGCTTTCAGATGTTCTTATGTTACAGGTTGGTGCCTTTCTATTCCAGATTAAAGAAATCTAATATTTCTTGTAACGCTGGTCTAGTGGTGGTCAAGTTCTTCTGCCGTTGCTTGGGAATCTTTGTTTCTTTTGTTTCTGAATGACAGTTTTGCTAGGTCTAATAGTCCAGATTTGTAGTTTTTCTGTTTTAGCACTTTGTATTGTCCCACTCTTTCCTGGTCTGTAAAGCTTTTGTTGAGAAATTGGCTGTTGGTTATGTTAAAACTCTACTGTATGTTATTTGTTTGTTTTCTTTTGATGTGTGGAATCTTTTCTGTTTCAATTTTAATCTAAACTTTTGGTTGTTTAATTACTATATGTTTTAATGTAGTCTTGTTTGGATTGAATCTGATTAGAATCTGATTAAAGACTTGTGCCTGGACATTTACATCTTTTTCCTTAAGTTTCAAATGTTTTCTATTATTTCTTTTTCTTTCTTTCTTTCTTTCTTTCTTCCTTTCTTTTTTATTTTTTTTTGGTATTTTTGAGACAAGGTCTCCCTGTAAGCCCCAGGTAGCCTGGAACTCACTATGTAGACCAGGCTGGCCTCGAACTTGTAGAAATCTGCCTGCCTTTGCCTCCCAAGTGCTGGGATTAAGGGTATGTGCCACCATGGCCAGCTCTTTCTTTAAATAAGCATTTTACCTTTCTCTTTCTTATTCAAGTTGACTTAAAATTTTCTCTCTTTTTGATGCAGTCCTAGAAATAAGCTTTATTCATTCCTTTAAAAATTAATTTATTACTTATATTTTATGTGTATGAGTGTATTGCCTGCATGTATGTAGGTGTAAATCCCATGGAAGTCCAAAGAGGGCATTGAATCCCTTGGATCTGGAGTCACAGACTGTTGTTAATTGCTGTGTAGGTGCTGGGAATAGGACTTGGGTCCTTTGCAAGAGTACTCAGTGCTCTTAACAACTGAGCCATCTCTCCAGCCCCTCATTCCTTCTAATTTTTGCTTCTTTTTCCTTCTTCTGATTGTGTAACCCCAAATAATCTGGTGCTGGATTCACACTCTCACTTCATCAGCTTTGTGGTTGTTACTTTCTGTTGGGAATTTCATTTTGTTCATTCTGTTTTTCAGCCTCAGATATTGACTTTTAAATTCCCTTTAGTATCTTTGTCAGATTTTCCATTCTGGTCATTTATTATTTTCTGCATTTCACTGAATTGTTTCTCTGAATTATCTTAGTTTGTCGAGTTTCCTTGGAGCAAATGCTCTGAATTCTTGCCAAGCCCTTTGTACGTGCTCACTGCTGTGGGGTCAGCCGCATTCTGTCTCTTTGGTTGTGTCATATTTTCCTGGCTGTTCGTGATCCTTGTGCATTAATATCTCACATTGAAAGAAGTAAATACTTTTAAAAAATATTTTTATGGTATGACTATATTGTCTGCATGTGTGCAGGTGCACCCATGTCATGCAATGCCCGTGGAGGTCAGAAGAGGTGTTGGATGCCCTGTAATTAGAGTTATGGATGATTGTTAGCTGCCATGTGGGTGCCAGGAATCAAACCTACATCCTCTGCAAGAGCAACCAGTGCTCTTAACCACCAAGTCATCTCTCCAGCCCAGAAGTAAATACTTATTCCAGTTTTTTTCAGGCTGGCTTTGTCTGGGAAAACCTTTCAGCCATCAGTCCATCCAGAGATTCTGGGCAGGCTGTCTGCTATGGTCTATGAGAAGGTTTCCTGCTGGAGTCATTGAGATGGGTTGGCGAGGAGTCTGGATCCATGAGGGTAGAGCTGTTAGTCGGATCTTCTGATGTGGGTCAGGAGTGTGCATCCCTGAAGGCTTCCTAAGGCTTGTCCTCCAGGACTTGGCAATGGGATGGGCCAGAAGATTTGGAAAAACAGAACCAGTGCTAGGGAAGGCCTAAAGTCATTCTCTGGGCCAGTCTAGTGAGATAGTAGTGAGGCAGACCAGGGCACTAAGTCTGAGCTCATGGTGGGGTAGGAGCAAAGCCTGAGTGTTTCTTTCTCAGGCCTGGCGGTGCAGTGACACAAAGTCTGGGACTGCTGAGGCCTGGCGATGGGCAGAGCGGCCATTGAGGAGAGCCTGGAATCTGGAGCTGCTGCAGTTGACTGGGTGGTGCTGTGGACCAGAAAGTGACTCTGTTGCACAGACCTGAAAACGGGTTTCTAGGTCTGGATTAGCATCACGGTGGGTCTAATGGCTCAGTTGACAGGTCTCTTTCTGGAGTCTGGGGCTTTGGGGCCTCCATAGAGCTGGGTCTTATTGTGGTGGACCTGGTTTTGGGTCCAAGACAAAGCTCATCCCCTGCCTGCCTTTCTCTAAGCTGTTCTGCCTTCCGTTGGGGAAGAGATGGTGTGATTAATGGGCACTGTCCTCTACCCTCTTCAATGTACCTTTTCTTTCTTCTGTGCCACATTCAGGCATTGTTAATCTCTCTTCTGGTTTCTTAGTATTTGCAGAAGTTTTCTCATGAGTAGTTGTTCAAGTTGATGACTTGACAAAGTCAAAGTTCATTAGAGAGTCTTCTTCTTGCCTCTTGCTTGACCCCTTCAAATGCTTTATCTTCTATGTGACTGTTCAAATGGAAATAGTCAGGATCACTATTTAGTGTTAGTGTAAGTTTCAACTTTGGGGATTTACTAACGGTGTTTTTATTTATTATTCTCTCTCTTTCTTTTTCTATCCTCTAACTCATATAACAAATATGAACACAGTAAGATGATAGAAAAGTGTTCTTCAGAAAAATAAGAGTCAGTGCTGCTGTTTTCAGAGTTAAAGTGAATCTTGGACTGGCATTTTTCCAATTCAGGTGCATGATAAATTACATTGATTAAATTTCTGTGAAGATACCTGTGTTCAGAAAGATGGCCTCACAGGAGCTATAAAATTCTGCACTTGAGTGGCTTTGGAGAAAAATAAAATACAATTATTTGGAAAGTGATATGTTCAGAGGCTTGGGATATATTTGGTTTTAAAGACCTTAACCCACTTTAATTCTTCATCAAGGAAAATCAATCTCAGAATGAGAACATGAATTAGATATCCCTAAATGTCATAACATTTATGTATTGGATTTTATTTTTACTTCATTAAGAAACCAAATAGGACTGTAATTAAAGAAAGCGATAGCATATGGTAGAGAGTCTGTTTATGGTTTTCCCAACTTTATACATCATTAGAAATTCTGTGCTGTGAAGGACAAGTCAAGTATACTATGAGAGTAATTGATCAGAAACTTATTCCACTTTTAAATCACAGAGAAATCTACTTTTATTCGATTTGAAATCTGTTATGCAACTGTTTGAAATTGAGTGCCCTAAAAATTTCCCATGAAATTTAAAAGAGGATGAGAATGGAGGAACAGGGCTTGAAAACTCCCTGAACAATGTTATTTAATGCTATAGACTTCCTAAGAGTAGTGGTACCTTGAAATTATATTTTCATGACTTCTGCAACAACCAGTTACTCTCTCTGTTCAAGAGAATAATTTAGATGACTTTTGATGATTTTCTCTCTTTTTTTCCTGAGGAGGAAAATAATACAAGACTTAAATGATGCTGTTCTTAAGCACTGAAATAAATTCAGCTTCAATTGTATGCAAATAAAAGTTAAAAATTGTGCCAGGCATAGTATCTTAGAGCTATTCCCAGCACTTGGGAAGTCGATGCAGGAAGATCAATGCAAGTTTAAGACCAGTTTGGGCTGCATAGTTCCAGGCATCCTAGGCTATGTAGCGAGATGCTGTTTCAACGAACAAAAAAATAAACAATAAAAAAGTGAAAAATTTCATGTATTACTTTCTATAGAGATACACATATCTATTTTCTATCATCTATCATCAATTTATCATCTACCTATTATCAATCTATCTGTTATTAATCTATCATATACCTATCAATCCATCTATCCATTTTATCCATTCTATCTATCTATCTATCTATCTATCATCTACCTATCATCTATCATCTATCACCATATATATATCATCTATCTATCCATTCTCTACCTATTATCTATCATATACCTATCTATAAACCTATTATCTATATATCTACCAATATTCTTTTATTTGTATGAACGAGATAAGAGAAATGAAGAAGAAAAAACCCTAGTGAGATCATCTTGTGGAGACTAATGCTATCAGTGGTGGGAAGCTAAATTTTTAAGAAGTTCCTCATGGGGTTGGAGAAATGGCTCAGAGGTTAAGAACACTGGCTATTCTTGTGGAAGACCTGGGTTCGAATCCTAGCACCCACATGACAGCTCACAACTGTCTGTAACTCCAGTTCCAGGGAATCCCACGGCTTCTTCTGTCTTCCTTGGGCATTGCACAACACGGGTGTACTTATATACATGCAGGCAATACATGCATACACATAAAATAAAAATAATAAAATATTTAAAAAAGTTCTTCATGTTTCTAGTGAAGTCATGTACATTTCTGTTATGTAAGCACACCCCTGTCTAACTCAGAAAAGCTCAAGGGGGGCTTTATGCAGAAGGGACCCAACTGCACAGACACTGGAGAAGGTTCTCTATCACTCTGAGAGGTGGTTTTAGGAACAAGTCTCATCTCAAGAGATAAGCGATCCAGCAAAGCTCTGGGCTTTCTCCTGAGGCCTATTCTTCAAATTACAAGGGATGAAGATGCAAAATGACGTGGGAGGGTGCAACTTCTCATGGCAGCAGAGGCAGAGGAATGACAAGATGTTCTCACAGGAGGAAACTGGAGCCTCCTAGATGCAGAGGAAAATCAAAGTAGAGAAAAATGTGTGCGATTTTCTCTCACAGACAGGCTGGATCTGGGACCAGACTGTGCTAAAACTTCTTCACTGTCCTCATAAAGTCATTGCTCCAGCATGCTTCCACTACTTGTGTGAATGGGTTTTAGAGTTTAGACAAACAGAAAATACTCACTGTGGTTGACAGTCCTAGGGCAGCTCTGTGACTCCCACCTTCTTGTGTTCATACCTTTTCTCCTTGAGTGTGGGAGGCACCTGTGACTTGCTTCTAGCCATTAGAGACTGGAAAAGGTGAAAGGACATTTTAGCAGATATAACTAGTGTCACAAGTCAATTGATTTTGAACTCATCAGTCAGGAGATGCTTTTGAGAGGGCTGACTTCATTGATGAAAGCCTTGGAGGACCAGTTCTTTCTGAAGTAATAAATCCCCTCTTAGTTGTTATGAAGAATTAAGCTGCCACGTTTTAACTATCTGTAGAGAGGGTTACAAGGAACTGTGCTGAATTCTAGAATCTGAGATCAGTCCTTGGTTGACAGGAAGGAAACCAAAGCCAACAAAACCCAGATTACATCACTATAGACTGCTTTGGGGGAACTAGGCAAAGGGAACTCTTGTACACTGTTGGTGGGAATACGCATTGTCACAACAATGATGCTGATAGAATGAACTTTCTACAGAAAGCTAGAAATAAAGCTGTGATACTACAAGCATCTTCTAAGAATATACCTGAGTTGTTTACATCTCATGCCTGTGACCATGTGAAGTGAGAGATGTGTTAACCCGCTGGATTGTGGTTATGATTTTTATTTATTTATTTTTATTGTTTTTATTTTATGTGTATGAGTGTTTTGCCTGCATGTATATAAGTGTACCCATGTTGTATAATGTATATGGTGGTCAGAAAAGGGTGTTGGATCCCCTGGAACAGGAGTTACAGTTGGTTGTTAGCTGCCATGTAGGTGCTGGGAACTGAACCCACGTCTTCTGCAAGAACATCTAGTGCTCTTAACTACTGAGTCATCTCTCCATCCCTGTGGTAATAATTTTAATATCTATCTTTCTATTTCTATCTCTCGCTATATAGGAATCATCCTGTATAATTTAAATATATACAATTTTCTTTGTCAAATAGACATCAACAAAGTTGGAAAAAAACTGAACAATTGAACAAAAAAAAGAAAGAAAATGGAACCCTTAGTTCTACAGCTGAAGGAGATTAATTTCTCCAGAGCCCCTGGAAAGTGGTTTTCACTCTCTGAGACTCTGATGAGCCCATGACCCTGAGTGACACCTGAGATTTTAAGCCTGACGAGATCCCACAGGAGGGAGTCAGGTAAGCTGTGACAAGACTTCTAACCTATGGAAACAATGAAATAATAAATAAGTATAAATTCAAGCTGCTAAATTTATGGTGGTATATTATGCAGCTCAGAAGGTGAACTTGCTCATTAATTACATGAAAAAACAGGCTAGCAGGGCTGAATTGTGATACATAAACATCTCCATGATCTGAAATGATAGATCAATGGTAAGACAATAGAGATGCCTTCTGTAGCTAAAAACTCTTAACTCCCAGGTTGGAATCTAAAACCCAACACTTGCTACTGGGTAACCTTGAAGAAATATTTAACCTTTTGACTTTCAGTTTCATCAGTGTAGTGTGTGTGTGTGTGTTCATGTTTGTGTGTGTGCGTGTGTACATACATGTTGAAGACAAAGATTGATGTTAAGTTCTTTCTCGATCACTTTCCACCCTATTTATTTATTTTTGAGATGGTTTCTCACTGAATCTGGAGCTCATGAACTGGCTACACTTCCCAACAAGACCCAGAGATCTTCCTGCCTTCATCTACCCAGTGCTGGGATTACAAGTGTGTGTCACTGCATCTGGCTTTTTTTTTTTTAATTTTTTTTTTTAATGTAGGTATTGGGAGATGGAACCCAGGTCTGTTAGCTTGCAGGCAAGCTCTTTAGTGATTGAACTGTCTCCTCAGACCCTAACATGGGCCACTTAATGGTATCTCTCTGAGCCTCTTCCTGCTGCCTTGACAGAATCCCACAGTCTGAGTGGCGTACAGAAATTTATCTCCTGACAGTTCTCGAGGCCAGAAGTCCAAGACTGAGATTCTGGCTGAGTTGGTCTCCAGCCTGTGCTCTCTTCCTGGCTTGTGGACAGCCTTGTTTTCACTGTGCACCCCTGTCATCTTTGCTTGGTTTCTATGTGTAGAGAAAGTGTTCTGGGCATTTCTTCCCATGAAGACATTAATTCTATCAGATCAGGGCACCATATGACCTCATTTCTCTGTAATTCTAATTATGTAATTACTTTTTTACTCTAAACAAAGCCACAATGGGGGATTAGAGCTTTCCATATGAGCTTTGAGGAAAAGCACATATTCAGTCCTTGAACTTAACATTATATTCTTCATAGAGTTTCAAACTGTCTATAATGTTAAAAAAATCTGTAGTACACAAAAACCCTTTCAAAATAAGGAAAACGACCAGATTAATTGAAAACTTGCTAAAGAAGTTCCTAAAAAAGAATAAATTAGCACTGGAATCCCTAACAAGTGCTTTACTACCCCCCTCCTCCTCTTTCCCCTTTTCTTTCTCTCTCTGTGTGTTTCTGTCTTGCTGTCTGCCTCCCTCTCTCTGACAGAGCCTCATGTAGTTCAAGCTGGCCTTGAACTCCTGATCCTCCTGTTTCTACCTCTGGAGTCGTGGGATTACAAACTCACACCACCATGCCCAGCACAGTACATGTTGATGGAAATCTTGCCATTGTTTTTGCACTTCAGATCTGCAGAGATTAAAGTGATGAAAGGTTCCTTGTAATGGCAGAATTGCAGAAATGAATGCTCTCAGATACATTGCTTATTTGACAGTTTCTCGAAATTTGAAGTGCATACATCTGAGTATATAGGAAAATGTCAATTATAATGTTGTTAGGGATGGCAATATGTTGGGCTTTGACCTAAGTGTTCCGTTAAGAGAGTAGTCATTAAATTACTGTCGATAGGCAATTTGAAAATAGCAGATAGATCTATTTGTATTGATTTTAAAATAAAGCCAGTAGATACTATTAAGTGAATAGGGTAGTTTCCAGTCATTTTTGTTATTATTCTGGTACTTTCTTTACAAATATTCTTATGTTGTGTATATATGCCACTCAGAACAGTAATGATATCTGGTTTCTGAGATTTTGGGGCTTGATGCTCACTCTTTAATTCTTTTTTTTTTAAATCAAGAAATCCGTCTTAGAAACTGCTTATTTATTTCTTTTTAAATAGAAGGCTTCATGTTTTATAAGAATTCCTATTTAATTAAAAAGTTACTATTTCCGTTTAACATAGTCCTGGAGCTTTCCGTTTTGTTTTAGAAGGAAGTTAATTATCCTTAGAAGTGTGCTGAGGCTCGTCGGTGTGGACTGCGAGGGATCGTTTGGCTCCTCTGTTCTTTGTTTGGATGAAACGCCTTTTCATTTTTAACAATATCTGTGCACTTTGTGGTTCATTCCCATTGGCCTGATGAGCTGTGTTCCAGTGCTCTGCCTCCTTGCAAAAGAGAAATACGAAGTTTGAGTACAGCTTCTTTGTTGAAATTAAACAAATCAGCTATATTTTGCAAATGGCAAAAGAAGAGAGAAGCCAGATGACTGTGTGCGTGTGTGTGTATGTGTGTAATTTTGTGCTTGATTCTGTTATAGAACTGCACATCCCTTCTGTGTAGAAGAAACCTATTTGATTTTGCAGATAAGCCTGGTCTTATTTTCTCCCTCCTTCTTTTATCAGAACCTTCCTCTATTATTTCATTAAAAAACAAATTATACCATGATTATATCTAATGAACACGGCTGCATCATTACGTGTGAAGACATTGCATTTTACACCCACTCATCCTTTCCTCCTTCATTCTTCTTACTCTAGGGTCTGCCTGTCTCCTTTCATAGGACCCAATCACAATCTAAAGTGCATTACTGAAAAATAATGTATTTGTCTGGCTCTAAGAGAAATCCTACGAAGGCCATATGTCATGGGTCCTAAGCAAACATAAGTTATGCTGAGATAGTGCCATTTAAAGGATTAGGAAAAATAGCTTGAGAAAACAGTGTGATCAAGCCCCTGTAAATCTCAGTGCTAAGCAGGAAGCAAACCCTTCTGCAAAACAGGCTGACAAGAGCGCTCTCTCTGGCCACCTTTCTTCTTGATAATGACATGTCCTCAGCCTCCTGGTGATGGCTGCTCAGGGTCTGCAGGCTGGATACAAATGCAGCTTCAGTTAGAGATTCCCAGACCCTGACTGAATGTCTAGGCAAAAGAAAAAAAAATAGACATGATATTCCATGTCATTGCCCAGATATCTAAAGCACCAACATATCTCTCTTTGAAAAATATCAGCATTCTGATGCCTGTGTTCACAGCACTGGCCTTTTTCTTTTGCTATCTGAAAATAAGCAACTTACATAAGATAACGGGAAAAATATAACATTTAATCTTTGACTTTGATCAATATTTTTCCTCTGTCCTTGTTCATGTCATTAGTTACATTTTCAACTGGTAGAATATTTGTAGCCCCTTGCAAATGAGCCACAGTAGAATTTTTAGGAAGTGACCGGCATCTTGGAGTCTATATCCCCCATAATGAGGAAGATTGCCTGTGTATCTCACATCTTTTTGTCGAGTTCTTTAGACTAACCCACATTTGTACTTAGCTTTATGAAGTAGCCTGAGTTGCAAACACATTCACTAAAATTGTTGCAATAAATGAGGTTACTTTGCACTAAGTTTCACTGCTGGATTGAAAGAAGATAAACATGTTGCTTCTATCCACCACCCCTCTCCCAGCAACAGCACTGAACTTTGAAAATCTTTCTTTTTTTAATGCCACCTAAATTGACGTAATGGTGTATATTGTTGAAATCTATCCATACTGACTAGTTGAATAGAAATTGATGTCCTTAATTGGAATCTATTATGCCACTCCAATAATTTTTAAAAATATTATTTCTGTTCAAGATCACTAAGATTTATTTATCAAACTCTTCCAGAGATGGGATGTGATTTCTTGTCTACTAAATCTTCTATAAATAGAATGGCATGATTTATCAGGATAATGCTCTATGGGGAGCATCAGTGTATAAAGTTGATTAACTGGGAATAATTCTATGATCACAGAGGCATGCATTAATGAGATTTTAACGGATAATTTTTTATGTCTAGAAAATATATTGTGTGTCTAATAAACAACCTCATTCATGATACATTTTAGTATACTATTCCCAAGATGTTTAAATTTAATATTCGTTAATTTATGTTCTTTTATAAGGTTCCCAGCTTTATCAGAGCAAAACTGACAAATGCAAATCTTCTATATTTTTAGGGTGAACCTATGATATTTGGATATAGGTCGTGAAAGAACCATTAGTCAAGCAAATGAACAGATCCAACATTTCACACAGCTTATTTTTGTGTGTGGTAAGAACATTTAATATTTATTTTTATACCAGATTTTGAGTATTCAGTACAGTATTAACTGTAGTCACCGTGCTATACGTTAAATTCCCAGAATTTATTTGTCTGTGTCACTGAAACTTAACACTCTTTGATCAAGATATACCCATCTATACTGATTAGTTTTAACTGTGCACTTTACACAACCCAGAATCATCTGGGAAGGGAATGTTAATAGAGGAACTTTCTGGACCAGATTGGTCTGTGGGCATGTCTGTGGAGAATGGTCTTGGTTGTTAATTGAGGTGAAACCATACCCATCCTGGATGTGGGCAGCACCCTTTCATGCTCTGGGCCCTGAATCGTATGAGAGGAAAGCTAGCTGAGGAGTAAGCAATCAGCATGGGCGCGTTCGTTTGACTGTTCTCAACTGTGGTGATGATGTGACGAACGGCTTAAGTTCTTGCTTTGACTCCCATAAAATGATGAACTGTGACCTGAAATAATAAACCAGATAAACCCCTTCCTCCCTTTTCTGTTACTTTTTGTTAGAGTTCAGTAGAAACTAGAACACCATCTCTTCTGCCCTCCCCAACCTGACAACCACCGCTCTACCCTCTGCCTCTATGAAGTTTGCCTTGTTTTGTTTTGTCCTGCGGATAGAACCTAGTTTTCCACACGATAGGCAAATATTCTGCAACTTAGATACATCCCTAGTCTTCTTTTCAACTTTTATTTTGAGACTGGGTCTCCCTGAGTTGTCCAGGCTGATCTTGAACTCACTCTGTACCTTAGGTAGGCTTTGAACTCACCACCTTCCTCTTTTCACCCCATAAGAAGTGAGAATAAGAGACCTGACACCATCAAGCCCAGACTTGTATTTTATTTATTTACTTTAGCATTGCAAGGTCTTGGGCATGAGGATGGGGTGGAAACATCTCTTTGAGTTACTGAATTTCCTTTAGGTGCATGCACAGAGTAGGATTCTGGGACATGTGATAGTTTGATTTTCATTTTTCCAGAGACCATTCAAATTGTTTTCTAAAATGACTGTATGATTTTATTCCCACAGGTAATGTAAAAGGTTTCTCTTTGTTCCAAACTTTCTATGTCTTTTTTTTTTTTTTTAGCAATAACCATTCTAATAGGTGTGAGGCAATAGCCAGCCATGATGGTCTTATTTTGAATTTTTCTGATGATTAATGATGTTGAGCACTTTTTGCATATACACACTGGTCATTTGTGCATCTTCTTTTGAGAAGTATTGGTCCAGATCTTTTGCTGGTTTTAAAACCATGCTGTTTGTTTTCTTGTTATTGAATTGCTCACATCCCTTATATACTTTGGGCATTGACCCCTTGTCAGATGAATGGTTTGCAGATGCTTTATTCCATTCCATTGGCTGATTGTTTCCTTTCTTATATAGAAGGCTTTTAGTTTAAGACAGTATTACTTATCTCTATACATCTTGCTCCCTGTGCTTTGGGGTTCTATCCAGGAAATCATTATGAGAACAAATGTCACCATGGTCTTCCTGTTTTCTTCTGGTAGTTTTACCTTTTTCAAGCCTCATATGTAGGTCCTTAATCAATTTTGAGTTGATTTTTTTGTGTATTGTGTGAAATAATGGTCCACTTTCTTTCATTTCATTGAACATATCTTTTTGATTTTTGGTCGCTTCAATTTCACCCATCAATCTTTTCTTGTTTTCACTATACAGATCTTTTAACTCCTTTGTTAAATTTATTCTTAAGCATCTTATATTTTTATTTTTCTCTCACCCTTACTAACATATGATCAGTGTACATAATGTGTGTTGATATATGTATATATCACAAAATGATTAGATAAAATGATTAGCATATACATCACCTCACAGTTTTTGTTAAGAATATTTAGGGCTTAATCTGTTCAGAATTTTCAGTACACACATTATTATTAACTATAGTCTCTGTGCTGTATAATAGAGTGACACAATTTATCCACTGAGAAGTGTGGCTCAACTTGGGGCTGGTATGAGCAATTTCTCTGAAGAGGTAAAAATAATTCTGAGGGCCGGAGAGACAGCTCAGTTTTTAAGAGGGCTTGCTGCTCTTGCAGAACACTAGAGTTTGGCTGTCAGCACACATGTTGGGTGGCCCGCAATCTCCTGTAACTCCAGCTCCAGGGGATCTGACACCCTTTTCTCACCTCCAAGGGGACTGCACACACGTGTACACACACATACACACACATAAATAAAAGCAAATCTTTAAAAAACAATTTAGGAAACACATTAAATTTGATGGGCCTTTTAGGCAGGGAGTAGTAAGGTAGGGGTGTAAAGGGGGGAGGGGGTCTGAATATAATAAAAAATAAATTGTACAAAATCCAAAAATCAATAAAAATAGTTTTAAAATTGTCCCAAGGAGAAAAAAATATTAATTTTAAAGGCTCCATAGAGAAAGCCATTGGAAACGAGGGTGAGACTTACTAGCCAAGGAGGCCAAACGCTGTTTAGAGAGGGACTAGGTAACCAGCTGGGTCTTCTATAAGAGGTAAGAGGCAGGAAAGACACAGGTGGTGCGGCAGAGGGTCATGGCATCCTGAACATTAAGTCCTTAATAGTGTGTCACCTGGGTAAGCAAAGAAACCTTGTTTCCTTACAGATGCATTACTTTTGAAAAGTAGCATCTGGCTACAATTGTTCTTGATAAATTTCAACTAAAGACAACCAGTATTTTTGTAGGTGTTTGTTTTGGTTTTTGAGACAGGGTCTGACCAGGTAGTCCTGGCTGCTTGGAACTTGCTATGTAGATCAGGCTGGTATTGAACGTGTGATCCTCTCTCCTCTACCTCCTCTTCCTCCCAAGCACTGCGATTACAGATGTGCACCACTATGTGTGTCTGGAAAACAGTAGTTTTGACAGAAATATTTTAGTTTCTTTCTTATGAAATGTCTTTTCCCCCCAGGAGACTAGTCAACCTGTTTAAGACATAAACTTGGCAGCTGCCCCTGTGATTTCTGCCATGCGTGGTACTGGCTGGCGAGCAACAGAGTCTCCTGTTTTCAGATCCCTGGGCACTGCACCTGCATCTCCTGGCTCATGTCTCTCTACATCAGCTCTTGTTACCCTCAATCAAGCTCTGTGGTATCTGAGATGTTCTCCAAGTTCTTTCCCTTGGGTGGATCCCATCCACATCTCCCACTCTTCTCACATTCCCCATTTCAGGCTCCAGGTGTTCCAAATGTCTTTGCTCTATTAACCTTCACCCACTATAAAACCTACCGGAGAAGTTACTGTTAGTGCCCTACTTCCAGAATTACTGCCACATCCCACTGTAATTTCCCTTAGGAGTCTCTCGGCCCTTCTTGAGGGACAATGAACTTCCCATCGGTTCTTCCTCTCCTTCTCAAAGGCTGATTTCAATCCTTCCTCTTATCTTTCCTTCTTTTCTGGGCAGCTGGAGGATGTGCTGGTGGTAGTGTGGGCAGGACAACTCACTAAATTACATTTGACTGGAATTCAAGAACTTTTAATGTCCTGGTTTTCATTTCTCCCTGGAGCTACTGCAGTGTGTCTGGCATTTTTAAGTGGGGTTTCAAACTGAAAAACTGAAGTTGTCTGTGTAATTATCTATCTAATTTCTTCTTACTTACTCATTGGAGAAAGAGACTAAAGGGTCATCAATGAATATTGGACTATCTACTTTGGTGATGCTCACCAATAGGAACAGTATTCAAACATTCAGTACTATCCAATTGTAGGTATCCAAGGTAGTCGATTTTTCTAGTGGCATATTCTAAAAGAACATTTAAGAATGTGGCAGCTTATTTAGTACATATAAAAAAAACCCAATAAACTGTCATAAGGGATGTTATTACAAGCAAGAGAGATCAGTTTGAGGAGGCATCGATTGTCAGCCTTCAAGATTATTGAGAGTCTGTGCTTAATCAAGAAGTTATTGTAATCAAATGAGAGGTAATGAATGAAAACACTGATGAAGATGCCAAGAATGTATGAGAATTTAAATAAGCTTGACATGGGAATTAAGAAATCTGGAGACATTTCACAGAGACAAGAGGACACTGATCACCAGACATGCTGTGTGGGTTTCTTTAAAAACTAAAAAAGATTATTTTGATTCATAAGCATGTATGTGTGACTTTGTGTGAGTGAACGCCACATGTATGTGCGGGTGCTAGTAGAAGCCAGAAGACAGCACCTGGTCCCTTGTTGCTGCATGACATTATTTTCTTTAATTGTAGCATAACAAGAATCATATGCAGCTTAAAAATTCAGCTTCTGAGCCAGGTGTGGTGGCACATGCCTTTAATCCTAGCACTTGGGTGAATCTTTGTGAGATTGAGGCCAGCCTGGTTTACATATGGAGTTCCAGGTCAGCTGGGACTACAGGAGACCCCATCTTAAAATAGCCAACCAACAAAATGAAAATTCAGCTTACGTCTGGTGAGATGACTCAGTGGATAAAAGGCACTTGCCACCAAGGTTGAAGACCTGAGTTGGATCCCAAGGACCCACATGGTGTAAGGAGAGAACTGACTCCTAGAAGTTGTCCTCTGACCTCAACATGTGAGCCTTGGCATGTAGACACACAGACACACACAGACACATACACACAGGAGACAAATAAATAAAATTAAAAAAAAATTCAGTTTATATAATGGAAAAATGAACAGGGGAGTTGTTAGAGGCAGTATATAACACAGAAGGTGTTTGATGGAACTGATGAGCCAACACACAGAGAGCTAGAAGGAGTGCTGTGATGTGCATAATTAAAAAGATTTTTTGGGGGATCAAAGATCAATTCAGGCTTCTGAAGTATTACCATATGCACATTCTCCATCATCCAAGTATTTCCAGGTCTTTCCAAACCTTCAGCCAAGGGTTTCAGGAGTTCATCTCAAGCATGAAAGAGGAGTGGTTTCATGACCACTGTGAGCTCAGCTCAACAACTCCCTAGATACTCTCCCTGAGATGCAAACTCATGCCCCTCACAGACCTTATGAATTTAGTTAAAAGTAGATCTTGTCTGCTCTTAGGGAAAGGTTCACAGATGTTTATAAGAAGACTTTAAAATATTATTATTTTTATTTTAGTGTGTGAGTGTATTGCCTGCATGTGTGTATGTGCACCCATGTCTTGCGGTGCTTCGGAGGTCAGAAGAAGGTGTCGGTTTCCCCTGAAACTGGAGTTACCGATGGTTAACTGCCATGTGAGTGCTGGGCCTCGGACCTGGGTCCTCTACAAGAGCAGCCAGTGCTCTTAACCACTGAGCCATTTCTCTAGCCCCCATAAGAGGATTTTAACAAGGCACTGCTGAAGGTATATTTAGGTAAGAACATGTCAGGTTTCTGAAATGCAGTACAAATTATCTATCTATCTATCTATCTATCTATCTATCTATCTATCTATCTATCATCTATCCAGCTCGTTTTGTTACTTATTTATTTATTTATTTATTTATTTATTTATTTATTTATTTATATTTTTGCCATTCAGTAAGGGATAAAAAGAGAGTAAATGGAGCTAGAGAAACGGCTCAGTGGTTAAGAGCACTTGCTGCTCTTGTAGAAGACCAGAGCTTGGTTCCCAGAGCCTGGTTCTGGAGGCTCACAACTGTCTGTAACCTCAGCTCACTGAATGCCTTCTTCTGGCCTCTGGGCACCCACATGCATGTGACATACACACACATGGAAAAAATAATCTTAAGAAATAGCAGAATAGAATATCTTATTTTGGTTCTTTTTTTTTTTCTATTACTATATTAACTTTCACCCCCATCCAGTCTTTCTTGGTAAAATCATTTTTTTTGTTGTTGTTTAAATTATCTTTCTAGTACAAAAATATCACTTTGTAAATAAGATCCAAACATTCAAATGTCAGAGGAAAGAATGAGAAAAATAAAGCAATTGTGTCTTCTTCTTCCCCTTGGCCTTGAAGCTCCCACTGATTTAATAACTCTCAAAGTACATTTAGGATTATTGCATATCAAAGCCCAATAATATCATCTTCCAATTATTACATTAAAAAGAAATCACATATTAACTTAGAACTGAAGTAATTTCTTTCCTTGAATGAGTAGAATTAAGTTGTAGGTGATTTTGATGTTATTGGGGACATCTTAATCACACTGTCTATTTAAACTGTTTATCCAAATCTTTTTATGATCATGCCTAGGGGATGTCCTCAAATTTCCATTACTACACAATTGGGGAAATATTAGTTCCTAATAGCAAGCCATGTGGATACACTTTTCTTCTAAGATTTTTTTTAATCTAGAATTTAATTTAAGGATTTAATCTAATTTTCCCTTGAATTGCTCATTTCGTTACACAGTATCTCATTGAAGAAAACTTCCTAGCTCTTTAGTAATGTGTGAATATGCAATCCTCCATTCAATAGAAATGGGGCTGGGAATGTGGCTCACTTAGTAGAGTGCTTGCCTAGCATGCAGGAGGCTCTGAGTAGACTTACTAGCATCACATAGCATCACATGACTTGTCATCCCAGCACTTGGGAGGCAGAGGCAGGAAGCTCTGAGTAGACTTACTAGCATCACATAGCATCACATGACTTGTCATCCCAGCACTTGGGAGGCAGAGGCAGGAGGTCAGAAGTTCAGGGTCGTGAACTACATAGGAAATTCGAGGCCAGTCTGGGCTACATGAGACCTTTGAAAATGTGAGGGGCTGGGGAGATATCTCAGCTGATGAAGTGATTGCCATGTCCAAGTTTGATGCCCAGAATCCTCATACACAAGCTGTGCGTGTTGGTGAGCTTAAATTCCAGCACTGGGGAGGTGGAGACAGGCAGATCCCCGGGGTTCATTGGCAGCCACGCTATTTAATCGATGAGCCCAAGCCAACGAGAGACCCTACCTCAAAAAACAACAAGGTAGGTGACCCCCGAAGAGCAGCACCTGTGGTGACTTCTGGCCTTCACGTGCATGTGCACACGTGTGCACCCGGTCTACCCACACATGTGCACATACAACTGAGAGGGAGTTGCAGTTAACAGAGAGGTTCTCTTACCACATTGCTTTCATTGAGGATACAATTTAAACATGGATATTGGAGAAAACATGTCCCCAAACATGTCAAAACTGCAGGAATTTTGAAAATATGATGAGAAGATAATAATCACTCTTACTGAGCTCCACAGTCTGCCAGCACTTGCTCAAATGATCCACATCCATTACATTATTTAGTTCAACAAGGAATCACAAGGTAGAAACTGACATCATCCAGTAAGATACAGAGATGTTAAATAATTTTTAAAAGTCACACAGCTGATGAGCCTGGTGTTTAGACCTCCCCTCACCCTCAAACCATCTGACTTCAGAGTTATAGTTGAGTCAGGAAACATACTTCATAAAAATATTTTATTGCTCAGTAGCTGCTAGCAACAAGAATTGTTTTCCAAATTTAATGTAAACTTTTTGCAATCAACAAAATTGGAAAAAGAACTGATTACTAGCTATATTTTCCATAAATCCATCTCAAAATTTATTGGAATAGACTCAGCTAATCCATGTAAAGTTTAATAGATATTTTCTTGTGTTTTCTTAATCATTATGAATATTCTTTCTTTATCCAAATTCAAATCATTAATAAAGATGTTGAATGGAACAGGGCTGGATGGAATGCTGCACTGCAAGGTGTAATTTGCTCATGGAGGAAGACATTTCAGCAATTTGGTTCAATGGTAGGTAAATGATGACCCAAGGCTCTTAAAGTATGGGGTCAATGTCCATTGTTTTGTTAGTTCAGAGTGAAAGGGTTTGGTACTGGCTGTGTAGCTCAGTGGGCTGAGGATCAGACTGTGTTACCAGACAATTTGGGTTCAATCCCCAGCATCCCCACCTAAAACGGGGTGGTCAAGGCAGACATGCCTGTAATCCCAGTTACTTCAGAGTTGGAAGCTGGAGGATGAGGATTTCAAGCTCATCCTTGGGTCCAGTTTTTGCTTTCTACCATGTGGGTCCTGGGGATCAAACTTGGTTCATCGGCCTTGATGGCAGTCACCTTTACCTGCTGAGCCTTCTTGCTGGGCCACGATTAAAGTTTTTTCTTTTTCCATTTTTCGTGTGTGTATATCTGTGTGTGTAATATGTGCATGAGTACATGTTTTTGCATATGTGTGGGTGCATGTATGTGTAGGTGTGCATGCACATGTATGTGTGTGTTGTGCATGTGGAAGCCAGAAGGATGATGTCAGAAAACCATCCCGGGTTTCTCTGCCACCTTATTCACTGAGGCAAAGGGTCTCCCTTAAAGCCAGAGGCTGTGATACGGCTAGTCTCATTAGCCCGGTTACTCTGGGGATTCCCTGTCTCCACGTGCTGAGGCTGGAATTACAAGTGGGCCATTTTGCCCACCCAGCGTTTATGTGGGTTTCTGGGGGATCTGAGTTCCAACCTCACACATAATGGCTAGCTCTATCTCCCCAGCCCTAGGAATGAATTTTTAAAGGAACCAAGGCAATGTTTCCTCTGGCCCACTACAATTCCTGATAGCCCACTTTTGCCAAGAGAGAATATTCAAGTACAGAATAAAGAACACATCATAGATGCAACAGGAGATGCCCCAAAGAATCAGTAAATGATGGGTCGTGCACACAAGTGAGCACCTGGGCAATCAGAATAAAGAACACATCATAGATGCAACAGGAGATGCCCCAAAGAATCAGTTCCAAGTAAATGATGGGTCGTGCACACGAGTGAGCACCTGGGCAACGGCAGGTGGGGGCAGCTCTGAAGACCAGGGCCAAAATGCTGACCCAGCTGAGCAGAGTTAAGAGAGTCCTCCAGCTCCTAAAATAAATTCCCATTAGCATCATCTGCCTGTAAACGGTTGTCAGCTTTTCATTTAATTACTCAGTACATTTGTTTAGACGTTTACCTAGAGAGTCATTAAGTCATTCTTTAAAAAAAAAAAAAAGATCTTTGTTTAGAGTTGTGGTTGAAATTCTGATTAAATTATTTGGTGTAAGCAAAAATATCTAAACAGTGAAAACTCCATGTAGAGTGTTTCTAGTGCCCCAGTGGATACCCATCTCCAGAAAATTGTCAAGCAGTTAGACAGGCAGGAAAGGACAACAGAAGGCATAATCTGTGCTCAGAAGAGGAATTATTAGTGATATGTAGGACTATTTTAAGTTAGACATTTCCCTCTTACACATAGTTTTCCTTTTTAAAATTGTGTGTGTGTGTGTGTGTGTGTGTGTGTGTGTGTGGTGTGTACATCCATGTCACAGTGTACATGTGGAGGTCGGAAGACAACCTCAGATTTGGGTCTTTGCATTCTATCTTGAGACAAGGTCTCTTATTCTTCACCCCTGGCCCATGAGCTTCTGCATATTCTGTCTACCACCATCTCACTGTAGGAGACGTGGGATCACAGATGTGGGCTGATGTGTCTGCCTCTGTGTGGGAGCTGCAGCTCACTCAGGTCCTCACAGCAAGTGCTTCACCCACTGATCTTTTCCCCTAGTCCCATATTTTTATTTTTTATAAGAATCATTTTGGGGCTGGGAGGGGGCTCAGCGGTCAAGAACACTGGTTGTTCTTGCAGAAGACCCGGGTTCGAATCCCAGTACCCATATGGCAACTAACAACTGTCTGTAACTCCAGTTCCAGGGGATCCGATGGCCTCTTCTGTCCTCACAGGCATTGCATGACACAGGTGCACTTACCTATATGCAGGCAATATACTCATACACATAAAATAAAAATAACAAAGTATTTTAAAAAATCATTTTGGTATCTCCAGGTAAAAAGACTAGCACTAAGCATAATACCTATGCATGCATACAAGCATGCTTTTGCATTTTAAAAATATATATAATCTGCCAGGTGTGCTGGCCTATGCCTTTAATCCCAACACCTGAGGGGCAGAGGTAGGAGGATCACTGTAGGATAGAGGCCAGCCTGGCCTTGTCTGCATAATGAGTTCCAGGCCAGCTGGGGCTACATAGTGAAATCCTGTTTCAAAAACCAAAGATCTATCTATCTATCTATCTATCTATCTATCTATCTATCTATCTATCTATCTACCTACCTATCTATCTAATCAATCATCTATCTATCATCATCTATCTATCTAAAGTCCAAGATACAAGATAAAAAAATATCTCACAGATGGGAAATCTTATCAGTATTTTGAAAAGATTTTCCAAATTCTATTTAAAATATTATTTTTCAAATGACACATTTATTTTCATTCCCAACATAAAGCTCTAATGTCCATTAAAAATGTAGATGGATATCTCTGGCTGAAATTATCTATCTATCTATCTATCTATCTATCTATCTACCTACCTATCTATCTAATCAATCATCTATCTATCATCATCTATCTATCTAAAGTCCAAGATACAAGATAAAAAAAAATCTCACAGATGGGAAATCTTATCAGTATTTTGAAAAGATTTTCCGAATTCTATTTAAAATATTATTTTTCAAATGACACATTTCTTTTCATTCCCAACATAAAGCTCTAATGTCCATTAAAAATGTAGATGGATGTCTCTGGCTGAAAATATGCTAAAATAATTATTTCTCGATAATGATATTTTCGAGTTAATAATTTCCTCCTTCCCATTTTCTGAGAGACATTTTACTAAGATGTCATAGATTTCCTACAAGTTGAATTAACTTACCTTACTAATGTAATATATGTCAGCTAATAAATTAGCATACTGTAAGATTTATTTTATTTTAATACTGCTTCAAAATTATACCATTACTTTTAGAAACGTGAAACTGCCCACAAATACTTAATTTGTTATGTCATAACACAGACGTTAGTTGCAGTGTTTAATTGCCCACTTTTTTCCTTATAGCAGTTTTGTACTTATCTGTGATTGACACAGCCAAATGTAACAACAGGGACAAATATTAGCACCAAAATTCCTTTTTCTGTAAAAGTCATTATGATCTCTTTGTGACTTTTCATTTTACAGTTCTTGGAAGGATATTTTCACATTTTCAGGGCCCAGTATTCTGAGAGGTTTTTTGCCTTTAAGATAAGGTCTCACTCTGTAGCCCAGGCTGCTCTGGAACTCACTATGTAGCCCAGGCTGGCTTCAAACCCTTGCAGATCCTCCTGCCTGTACCTCCCTGGTGCTGAAGTTAAAGGAAGGGGCCATTAGGCTCAGGTCTTCTGAAGTTTTTAAAGTAGGGAAATTGATACATGTGGTTCAAATTTTGCAGATTGTAATAAAGTTAAAAGTCAGTGTGGGGATTGTTTTGGATATCCTGGGGGTTTTGTGTTTCTCATATGAAATTTGAGATTATTTTTTCAATTTCTATGAAGAATTATGTTGGAATTTTAATGAAGATTGTGTTGACTCTGTAGTATTGCCTTTGGCAGGGTGACCATTTTCACAATATTAGTCTTACTCGTCCATTAGCCCGGGAGGTCTTTGCATCATTGCACCTGGCTACCCACCGGAAGTCAGACCCTTATGCTAAAGACACTACATTCCTGAGTCACAGAGAAAGAAGGGGAAAATGAAGCTGATGTTGACCTTGAAGCTACATCTCTGCTGGCTAGCTTTCACAGTACTAAAGGGTGCTAGACATGTTTCTGGCAGAGACGTAACCATCAGCCTTACCCAACTCTGAATGCTGTAAGCTACACTAACAACTGGCTTGGCAAAATATGCCCACAGGCCCAATAGTGACACGAATATTATGGGAGTAACAAACCACCTTCTAATTGGATGTAAGGCCTGCTTCACAAGATGGAACCTTTATCTGACACCCTTATCAGGGCCAAGAACCTTAGGCTGACAGGTCACAGACCACAGGGGAGAACCTACTTGTCAACTTGACACACCTGGGTAGAGGGAGCCTCAATTGTGGAATTTCCTCCATTGGAGTGGCCTTTGGCTATGGCTGTGAGGGAATTTCCTTGATTTTTTGAGTGATGTGGGAGGGCCCAGTCCACAGTGGGCAGTGCTGCCACTGGGCAAGTGGTCCTGTATTGTGTAAGAAAGCAGGTTGAACACGGACCAGGGGAGCAAGCCAGTAAGCAGTGTTCCTTCATGGCCTGTGCTCCAGCTCCTGCCTCCAGGTTCCTGCCCTGTGTTTCTACCTTGGGTTCCCTCAGTGATGAGTTGTGACCCAGGAGATGTGAGTCAAATAAACTCTTTGCTCCCCAAGTTGTCATTGGTCAGGATATTTTGTCACAGCAATTGAAGGCAAACTAGAACACTACTACTATCAATCTGCTAACTAGATGTAACATTAAACTGATTCATAATGACATCTTTGTACCCATAGATTAGTACATCCCTTAGCTCTCACCCAAGAAGTTTCTTCTTGCGGTAGATGTTGATTAACACAGAGACCCACAAATGGTCAACATGGAGAGAAAAAGAGACTCCAGAGAGCTCAGCCCTAAATGGTACACCTATCTATATCATATCCGGTCTTTCCAAGGCTCAGGGATCATTTCAGAAGAGGGGGTAGAAAGATTGTATGAGCCAGAGGTGATGGATGAATACAAGGACTCTTTACTGTTTGGACACCACAGAGTAGATGCATATATGAACCCCCAATGTTAATGACAGCATGTATAAGGCCTGTGCAAGGCCAAGCCAGATAGGAACCTACAATGAATGAGGGAGGTAGACAGGAAGCCCCAGTCCTAGTGGAGGCATTTGATGGGTACTAGGAGAGGGGGAGAGTCAGTTTTCCTGACTGGGGTGACTCCTGGTAGGCTGACCAGACTCTAAGGGATAGACCCATACCCAAGAACACTTGGGAAACAGATTAGACTCGATATGCCTTTAAAAGAAGAAAAGTAATAATAGAGGACATGAAGTCACGTGGGGCTAGTAAGGTGGAGAGGAGGGAGGGGTTCTGAATATGGTTAAAATACATTCTATGACATTCTTGATCAATAATAATAAAAAAACAGTGCAGGGTAATCCTTTAGGGAGAAAGGAATGTCCACATGCATAGCATCCATCCTGGAGGGTCTACGCTGTCAAGGGACAAGAGAGAGTGCAGTAGCAATATTGAATTGATCTTAGTGGTGTATAAGATTCTTTCAAATTCTTTCCATGCATCTGTGTCTTGGAGGATGCTGCTGTCACTGCATTATTTATTTTAAACACTAATTGGAGTTGCCTTCCCTAGCTCACTGTATACCAACCGGAGTCACTGATAAGCTTGAGATGCTTGAGAATACAAGTATTTTGGAGTTAGTCCACCTGGGTTTAACAAGCTAGTGCGTGACCTTAGAGAATCAGGTAAATTTAATTAAATCTGTTCTTCCCCCTGGTGAGTGTGATCATGCTGACTTTCACTTCTTCCATTTATTATCGTTAGATAATGACACGGGGTACTTAAAACAAGATCTGCATCATATCATGAGCTCAGCAGATTTCAATCCTATTAAGAACCAAGCACCCACAATGATTACCCTAATGTATTTGTAGTCTAGTGGTGTATTAATCTTTATCTGTGTGTTCCATGGAATTGGTACGATGGAGTAGGGGAAACTGAAGTATTGTCAAAGGATTACATGTATTCTGAGTTTGTGCAACCATTGGTCACAGACAGTGTGACATAACTAACCATATGGTAACGATGTTCATTGAGATAAAGCTTTGCTTCAATTGGACCAGCCTCTTGTCAAAGATTTAAATTGACATATATGATAGAAGCAATATATGATACAAAAATGCTATTTTCTCTATTAAGGAAAAAGGAAGTCAGTGTGTGGATGACTATAAATTTGAATATAAACAGCTGTCACCATTTCCTCCCAGTTGCTCTTAAATGGGTGGCTTAGGGACCTGGAGCTTACTAATCCCATCTATTACTTCCGAAGTAAGCTTCAGAATTTGAATTGCCATTTTGAAGGTATTTTAATGAATAAAAATTTTGAAACATTTCAAAACAGTTTGGAGTCTGAAAACTCAGATTCTGCCATGATAATAATTATTATGCATACCCATTCCTTACCAGTTTTTCTTTAAGAATAATAATAACTGAATAGAAAAGGTCTATAAGTATATTTCAGTAACTAACCCCATGGGTTTTTGATCTGGAAAATCTACATTTCCATTGCTGATGACAGCTGTACTTTGCTGTGAGCTCATTCTGACAGCTAGAATCCTGATGCGCAGGAGGGTGGAACAGGAGCACTGTGAGCAAGTCCTTGGGAGAGGAAACTATTTTGGGTTTCAGAATACCTTACATTTTAGTAAAGTGCTTGCTTTGCAGGTTCATATGAACACCTGAGTTTGATTCCCAGAAGCCAGGCATGGTGGCTCATGCTTGTAATCCCAGTGCTAGGAAGCTGGAGACAGAAAGATCCTTAAGGCTTCCTGGTCAGTCAGCTTAGCCTATTTGGTGAATTCCAGAGCAATGAGAAACCCTGTCTTAAAAACAAACAGGTGGATGGCATTTGAGGAAGGACATTTGAGGTTGTCCTCTGACCTCCACATGCACACACAAGTGCACCTGCATTCACATGAACACACACAAACACACATGTATACTGAATACACATTTATATGAACACGTGCACATGAACACACATATATACCTAAATACATACATACACACACACACATATATATATACACATAGAGAGAAACCTGTACTTTATTTCTTTCTTGATTTTTGTATATTTACATCAGTAATTAACTGTTAGAGCACTAAAGGATTCCATTGGTTTCCTCCATGTATTGATACAACACACCTGTATTTCAACCTGTTTGCAGGCTGCACACAATTTACTAGAATGAGAATAATATCTCAAATAAACTCTTAATCAGTTTGAGAGTGAGACACATTGGCCATTGGGTGCCTGGAAGCGATGGGCCTTCCCTCATACCTTTGGATCAGGTGTTATTTCTATGGTAGGTACCTTTGTGGTCACCCAGGTTAGTTCTGACTCCCTACAGGAAGATGAGCTCCTGAAGAGAATCGAGTCTCCACAGAGTTGTTACACTGCTCAGCTCGAGGGGTTCGACTAAACTATTGAAATGACATGGCATGGAGGAGCACCTAGATTGAGAAATATGACCAAAGCAGTGTGAAATAAAATCAATAAAATCAATCAGAGGATCACAAAGCATATATCCTGGGCCATGAAGCAGAACATTTCCCATTAGTTGTAGAGAAATTGTCAGTAAGTGGCCCAGATTAAGAATAAAATGAACAAGAGCCAGCAATTCACACACTGTGTAAAGGATACCTAAGGAGTCTTTCTCAGTATTCAACCTTCTTACCTTCTATCTTAGAGATAGCGAAGAAAAAAAAAAATTCATTGAGCAGCTTTGGAGGGAAAGTTTTGTGTCAGACATCTTCCATGACCCCATGACCACCCTCTGAGTTACCGTTATTCATTTTTATAGTTCAGGTAAATGAGGCTCAGAGACCCTGAGTAATTGCGGCACTTCAGAGTTAGACACAGAATTCATGGCCAGGGTTCGTTAATTTATGATCCTTGTCTCCTCTCCCCAGACTTCCTGAGAAGCAAACACTCCCCCATGTGTCAGCTGGGAGAAGCCACAATAACATGGGATGGAAAAATAATCTATGAAGTTAACTGCCTTGAGATATGAAATATGCTCTTTTATATAACAAATAGCTTGTGGCATGTCTCTAATATTCCGGATGTTGTCACTTCGATCTGCTTTCTCATCGACTTCTCTGGACTCTTTTCCTGTTTGTCCTGCAGCTTGTCATTCACATCCTGCACATTCCTCCTGGACATTCTTTTCCAGTTACTTCCTATTGCTGTGATAGAACACTCACCAAAAGCAACTGGAAGGAAAGAGTTTATTTCGCCGTACATCTTATAGTTCATTGTAGAGGGAAGTCAGGGCAGGAGCTCAGGGCAGAAACTTGGGGGCAGGAACTGAAGCAAGAACCACAGAAGAAAGCCGTGTACTGATGTGTTCCTCTGTTCCAAGCTCAGCTCTGCTTTTTATACAACAAAGGCCCACCTGCCCAGTGGTGGTAACTCCCACATCAACCAGCAATCAAGAAAATGCTCCCAGACCTGCCCACAGGTCATTCCAGTGGAGGAAATACCTCAGTCGAGGTGCCATCTTCCCAGGTGTGTCAAGGCGATAATGGAAGCCATGCAGCACACCATTCCTTCCTTGGAGGCAGCATAGCAGTTCTCCTAACTAGACTCTGCCAAAGCACCAATTTGAATACATTGGGAAGATGTCACAGGGAATCACTTTCTGTGCATGTGGTCCACTGCATTTAAATAGGATTTTCTGCCTGAGCCTGGGTGGGGATTATTTACCAGAGCATGGGCAGCTTACCAGCAGCTACACCAGAGAAGAAAGTAACAGCCCTTCCCCACCCACCATTAACTGTGATTTAAAGGTACAAAAGAGTATGAAATAAAAACAGCCCTACAATTCTGAACTCAGATATTTTTCATGAGTAGTTTTATGACTTTAAAAATCTGAACTCGGTCTGGAGAGATGGCTCAGTGGTTAAGAGCACTGGCTGCTCTTGCAGAAGACCCAGATTCGATTCCTAGCACCCACATGGCAGCTAACAACTATCCGTGACTCCAGTTCCAGGGTAATCCAGTGCCCTCTTCTGACTTCTGCGGGCATTGCATGACATGGGTGGACTTACCTACATGCAGGCAATACAATCATACACATAAAAAAATCTGATACCAGAAAGAATTAAATACTACATCATGAAAAGCAAGTGTCAGAGCACTTGCCTAGTGCGTACAAGGCCCTAGTTCACTCTTCAGCCTCACAAAATGAAAACAAAACAGGACAGAACAAAGAACACTGGGAGTAAAATGTTTGTAAGAAAAAATAGTAGGAAAAAGTAGCAAAGACTTTTTCTAATGGTTTTTTAAATTGTTTCTACCCAGTAGAAGACTAGAAAATGTTCTGTGTTTTTAAGTTACAGTGAAGTTTAAGTTACAGTTCAAGATGTTTGTTTTTTTCATGCTTTTATCTCTAGCTAACTTGAAGCAAACAGGAAAATTATTAATGAGAGGATATTTACAAAAAGTGGGCAGGGCTCAAGGAAACCAATAACACACAGACTTAGGCACATACAGAAGCCTCTACTTCCCCTCGACTTGGGGAGCCTCAGAGGGAGAGAAGGTCTTTGGTGGAGGGCCACTTGAAGAGATTCAGTGGGAAAGAACCTAGGAAATAAAGTCACAGGTATCTTTGCTCAACACCCAGCTAGTGCCCCTACTGGAAAATTAATAGAAAATGAAATCACTTTTGTCCCTTACATCTACTCTTGACTTTTTTCCTTTAAAAAAAATCTTTATTTTCATTAAAATAGTATGGATTGAATCAAAGGTTCTGGTGATTTTATATAGCAGAAGGTCTTTATAGGACCTAAATTGTAACTTCACTTCAACTGAGTTCTCACAGATGTGCGTGCTGGTTGACTAGGCTTATGTAAAGAGGACTTGAGAGGGTTAGTAGCCATTGTTGGGACCACTGTAGACATCCTGGGTATCCTGTGACAGTGAAGAAGGAAGGCAGGCCAACCCTAAGGCTAACTTAGAGATAGTATTCTCTTTCTCTCTCTCTCTCTCTCTCTCTCTCTCTCTCTCTCTCTCTCTCTCTCTCCATGTGCATGCAGGTGTGTGTGTGTGTGTGTGTGTGCGTGTACGTGTATATTAGGCCAGAGAACAACCTCAGGTGTCATGCCTCAGGAACTGTTCACTGTAATTCACATTTATTTTTCATTCTTTGACAGTTTCCTACACGGAAAGCGTGAACTCCATTTTAGCCCCATCACCCCATTTCTCTCTCCCTTTCTCCTTTGCGGTTTTCAGTGTCTGAATCCTCTTTCCACTTGTGGGGAGTCTTTTTCTCTGTGTGGATGTGGATCTTCATCTTTCAGTTAAGTCCGTTTGCCTGTTGCTCTCTGCTGTGCCTGAATTTTTCCCGTCTTTAAATTCTTTAACTGGAAAAGGGAAGACCGGTAGACAGCGACACTGGACGAGCGTTGTGAAGTTGCTGCCTTGACTTCCTCACAATGACAGACCTGGGATTGTGGGCTGAAATAAACCGCTTTCTCTTCTAAGCTGCTTTTACTCCGTGCACTTTATTACAGCAACAGAAACGAAACCAGGACACTTGGGTTAACTTTTGTTTGGAGTGGTGAGTCACACTTCCGTTCCTTAAACAAACATGACCTTGAATCTTTATTGCTCTTGTTCTTCATGGAGAGATCTGAGATCTCCACTGGATGGAAATATTGGACATTGGAGCACTGGAGGCATCCTGATCACACCCTTGAGGTCTGGACACCATTTGTGCACATCTTTCCTGGCCGTTGTACAACAGCAATTCACTTTCCCCTTGGAATAAAACCTGTCTTCCTAGTTTTATTCAGCTTGATAGCACAGGTCAGGGTGACCCCCAAATGAACAGGGATCGGTTTTATAACTTATCTCTACCAACCCCTGAATGTATTCTTTGGAGGACAGCACTGTTAATTTGAACACTTGTACATTTAAACCTTTTCAATCACAGTGTTGACAATGCAACAAAAACAAGAAAGGTCAACTATGTCTTGGATTAAGTATGAAAGGGACACTTCCACCTCCACCTTTTTGATGTTTTGACCCACAGATTACTGCATAAAATATTAATTTTTGGCTCAAAGGAAAATACTACAATCAACTGGACTATACCTAACATCACAAGGCATTGTATATATTATTGATTTCTGAAATGGAATTAGTGATTGAAATGGGATTGAGTGAAAGACTTTGCTATAAAAAAAGTTTACTGGTAATACGCCATACTGTATGGAACAAAATGGTAATGGGTAAGTCAGCCAGGGATGAAGACAGGGATGATGACAGGGATGATGACAGGGATGATGACAGGGACGATGACAGGGACGAAGACAGGGATGATGACAGGGATGATGGCAGGGATGAAAACAGGGATGAAGACAGGGATGATGACAGGGATGATGATAGGGATGAAGACAGGGATGAAGATAGGGATGATGACAGGGATGAAGACAGGGATGAAGACAGGGATGATGACAGGGATGATGGCAGGGATGAAAACAGGGATGAAGACAGGGATGATGACAGGGATGATGATAGGGATGAAGACAGGGATGAAGATAGGGATGATGACAGGGATGAAGACAGGGATGATGACAGGGATGAAGACAGGGATGAAGGCAGGGACGATGACAGGGATGAAGGCAGGGATGAAGGCAGGGATGAAGACAGGGATGATGACAGGGATGAAGACAGGGATGATGGAAGGGATGAATCAGAGATGATGGCAGGGTTAATGACTGCGATTCTGTCATGAATGAATGTAGAGATGAAGGCAAGTATGAAGGTAGATGGTTACAACTCTTCACCCAAAATCATAGCGTAAACTTGGCCTTATCGCTGACCATATTAATCCTGAGACTGCTGGTAAGGTGCTCCTCCAACACTGCCCTTCATACATTCTTGTTTTTCTACTTTCTGTCTGCCTTGGTTTGACATTTCTTCTTTGTGCCTGCCTACTTTTCCAGGGCTATCAGAAGCATTCATCTGACAGCACTGTCATTACAATTTGTCAGTGCTATGGCCATATGATCTCTTGCCTCTTGCCTTCACTGGCCCCTCATCTCTCATTCATGATAGGAAATTTGAACCATCATGACAGCACCTCATTCTGTAGTTCAGCACCACTTTCCTACAATGTACGCCTCAAAAATATGGACAACCCATGTTCAGAATCCTACTGGAAGTTTTTCCTAGGACTATTTGTTGTACCAGTGATTGTATCTGGTAAGACTCTTGCAAGAAGTATAGAACACACAAACAATATGTGTCAGACTTATCATTCCTGTGACAAATACACAGAACAGCTGAAGAAGAGGAAAGCCATATTTTGGGTCATGGTTTCATTCCAAGGTGGCAGGTTCTCTCGTTGTGTATTTATGGTGAAGCTGGAGCATCGTGGTAGCACAGTGTGACAGAACAAAGTTGCTCACATAATCACAGCCAGGAAGGAGAGAGAGAGAGAGAGAGAGAGAGAGAGAGAGAGAGAGAGAGACTGTTCCAGTGACCCATTTCCTCCAAAATTTTCATTACCTCCCAGTAATGCCACCAAATTATGACTCCACCCATTGCTTAAGTCAGAAATCTTAGGATCCAGGAACTTCCCAATGCTTGACTCTACCATCCAGGGACCAAACTTTTAACATAGTAGCATTTTTAGGAGATGCTTCTGATCTGAACCACCAAGAAAGGTCAACAGATGATACAGGGTAGGAAGACTGTACTCTCTTTAGCATCCATTTTTGTATTGTGCATCTGTATGGGGGTATGTGTACACGAGTGCAGAAACCTACAGAGGCCAGGGCAGGGCATTGGCTGTCGCTGGAGCTGGGGTTACAGGTAGTTGTGAGCCAACACATGTGGATGCTGGGAACCAAACTCAGGCCATCTCTGTTCTTTTGTAGGAGAAATGAAAAGACACAATTTCCACGTTGATAACTGTGTGGAAACATCTACTGCCTTCCTTTGCTCCCATTTTCCAATCAGCAGAGACTACTTCATTTAAGTGGGGGATGAATCAAGGAAGGAAGACAAATGTGCTCTCTCTCTCTCTCTCTCTCTCTCTCTCTCTCTCTCTCCTGCTACCCCCTCTTTCTCTGTGTGTGTGTTTTTTTTTTTTGCTTTTTTGATACAGGGTTTCCCTGAAGCCCCAAGTGACCTGGACCTTGCAATGTAGACCAGGCTGGCCTCGATCTCACAGAGATCTGCCGCCTTCTGCCTTCTAAGTGCTGAGATCACAGGTGTGCCTTGGCAAGTGTGTATTTTTAAATATTAACATTTTCATCAGTTTTTAAGTTTTTCTTTAAAAAAATTTAATAACTACATGATTAGAAGAAGCATTTCATTACAGCTTTAACATACTCAGTAACATACTCCAGAGCAAGAGTACATCTCTTTCACAAGTGGCTGTAAGTTTCTAGGTTCACAGTTGAATTAATACAGTTATACAATATTGAAGTCAGTAAAAGCCCTGTAAGACATAAAATTGAATGAGTTTTTAACTTTAAAAAGATTTCCATTTCATTTTAGAATATATTGTTCCTTGCAGAAAGGCTCATTGTTTTTGCTACTAACTCTGAGATGTTGGCATATGCATCTATAATCTGTATGTATCTGATTATTACTAGTCATAATTGGTTGCTCTTGGATCCTTGGTGCCTGTATATGTCTATAAAGTCATCGGGTAGATTTCAATGGTAATGTTTATCACCTCTACTAATTAACATGATGTAAATTCCCATGCTTCCTCCTCACATATAATACATTTTAAAAAATTGTTGATTTTTTTGTATGTATATCACACAGAACATTCCAAACTCCTGAGGAACAGATCCTCAAAAGACCTTAAGAGTAAAAATAAACTGGTTTATCTGAGCCAACTGTATGGCCTTAAACACCCAAAAGGAAAGTATAACCAAAGATTAAAGGGGCCAATATAATTTCATAAGAGTCCATATGTATTGCTAAAGGCTATAGAACAAGCAACAATGCCAGATAGGAGATACCTTCTTTTGAGTTGTTGGCCAGGGTGGCCCAAGGGACTCCCAGATAGCAACCCAGCATAGAACTGGGAAAATGAACAGCAGACCCCAATCTTATCTAAAGGAATCTTGACAACTGATTACTGCTAGATAAGGAACAGCTGACCCTCCTAAAACAAGCTCTCCTTATAAACATTGAAACACAAATAGCAAGAATACGATATACTTTTTTGTTTGTTGGAGGTTTTTTGGAGTTAGGGTCTTACTCTGTAGCTCAGCTGGCCTCAGACTCAGAGCAGTCTTTCTGCCTCAGTGTCCATGTGCTGAGATTGTATGTAGGAGCCACTGTGTTCTGCTAACATATTCATTCTTTAAGAAACATTAAAACACTAAGAAGAGGCTAAAATCAAGATCTGGGGATGTAGCTTAGTGGTAGGATGTGCATGCCAGGCAAGGACCACTTTCCTGGCATGCACATGGTCTGGGTTTTATCCTTAGCACTTCAATGAAACAAAATAAGAGGGGGCTAAAATCAAAGAAGATGGTACACACATAGAAAAAAATATGAGGTTATTATTAATGCTTGCTAAGCAATCTGTAAGAAAATGTAGGCTATCTGGAATAACACGAAATAAGTTCTATTTTTCTCATGGATAATTATAGTCCATTTATGGCTCTATATTTCTCTCCCTGTATTGTATTCCACTTGTATATATAGAAAAATAATCTAACTGTACTTCAATGGGTTACAATTATTCAACCAGAACACTATTAAGAAGAATAGCATGAATAATTAGCTGTCATCAGGATCCTGTATTTTATAACTGTGAAGAGTATTTCATAATACAAGTCACACTATCAGCAGCTGGAAGGTGGCTTAGCAGTTAAGAGTGTGCACTGCTCCTGCAGAGGACTTGAGTTTGGTTTCTAGCACTCATGTCGGCAATTTACCACATAACTCCAGAACTGGTGACCCAATACCCTCTTATGGCCTCTGTAGGCACCTGCACCCACCCATACATACCTACACACACACACACACACACACACACACACACACACACACACACACACACACACACACACACACACACACACACACACACACACACACACACAATTAAAATTTTAAAAAGATCTTAAGAAAAACTAAGTCACACTGTCAGATGTATTTAGTGAGGAATATTTTGCCAGAAATACATACATGCATATATACAGATACAGTTTTTAAACTGTATGGATTATCTAAATCGACATTAAAATTTACATTGTGAATTTGCTAATGGAAGCCAGTCTTTGAGATAACACAGAAGGCATTGATTACAGTTTGACTAGCCAGGCTGTTTCAAAACCATCAGCTCAGTTAGTTCCTTAAAACTCATTGCTAAATCTTATATACAGAATTTCTTTTTAATTTTACAGAGTTTAATTTCTTGGTTTAATCACTCTGCATTGCTCAGGTTATGAAAATAACCTGATGACTTATTTTTATTTATAGTGCCTCGATTCAATGCGCTTATGATATTTCAATGCATTAGAAATTTGCAATCATCGAGTTCTGTGTCTTTAAGCTTTTTTTGAAATTAGGCTTTTGCTAAAGATTAAAGAACTGCTTTTAAAGATAAAATACTACTTGTTAAGGTGATCGATAAGGAAATTTGCACCTGCATATTACAAAATCATTACAAATGGATGAAGTTATAATTTTTATTTGGCAAAGCCATTCAGTTTCAGAACCATTAAACATTTATTGAGCACCATCTGTGTGTCACAGTTTTTCACCTGGCACCTTTAATTAGTGCTCAGAAATGTACAAATTTGATGCTGTTAATAATACAGAAGGCCTACTCTTGTTTAGTAGATTCCCTGATGAGTCCTGTCTGCAGCAGCCTGCATAAAGACACATTTCAGATTCTTAGAGCTGGGCTTTCTGCATTCCCACTCTGACCCCGCCCCTGGGCACGTTCTTGCGCAGCTGTCCTGACCTTATTTCAATTGTTCTAAATATTTTAATCTCTTTGGTTCTGGTCTTCTCCCATTCTGGTCATTTTGCCCATCTTGATCTCCATCCCTTCTCTATGCTGTCACCTTTCCAAGTCACCCTCCGGAAATCTAAATGTCATTTCATGTCTCTAATGATACACTACGAGTGTTCTAAAAGCACGCTGCTTGATTTCCTTTTATGGGGTGGGTAATTCTGCTGTGTACATTCTCTTAGCACCCTTTCAAATTCTCTTACATTAGTCAACTGTTAGTACAGTTTCTTATTTTATATACTGACCTCCTTAGCAGTGTATTTAGTTCAGGCAATATCTGTTCTATTTTCTCTTTTAAATTCTGCCACCTGCCACCAAGACTTTCCTGTAATAGATGCTCAGAAAATTTGGCTAAACGAAACATTTAACAAATCAGACTCATCATGTACAGCAAAGTACTTTAAGGAGTTATGTGGCCGAAGCAAGGGATGTGAGGGGCAGACTTCTCAACACCATTAGAGACAACACAGCATGCCAGAGCTTTAGACCTGAGGGCTGACACAGGGCATGGACGGAGACTCAGAATTTGTGAACTGGCTGTGGTCTTATGCAGTATGAGATTGGTATGGTCATTGGAGTCTTCAGAGGGAAAGATCTTCAAATTTTTCTTTTCTCATCATGTCTTTGTTTTCTAACTCCAAAGAAAATGCATCAAATAGGTTTCACATTGAAAGGAACTCTCAACAAAGCCTTGGCAGTCTACATACCCAGTTTCCTAGCACAACCACTCAGGGGCTGCTGGGGATACTCAGCTTAGTTCGCACAGTTGGTCTGTCTGCATGGAAGATCTGCCAGTTAGTGTTCAGAGAGCATATTTTTTGACTAATGAAATCAAGAATTGCATAGAGCCCTAAAGTCAGAAGTGACCCATGGAATGATAGAAACGTAGCAACGAAAGATATATATGCGAATGAAGTAATTGCCAATTTGGTAACTATAATTTCCCATTTGGTTTAAATGAGATTTTCCTTGCTCGCTTAATCAGCGTGTGAGCCAGAGCCCCTGCGGGGCCCCTGCCAGACTGGAGCTGCGTTGTCGACTGCACATGGCTCTCTGCATCTTTAAACATTCATTTCACTCCCGCGGTCCTCCAAAACCTTATGACAAACATCTTCCACTCTAAGTCAGTTGTTTTGGTCAGTATTAGAAGAGCAACAAACCTTAGCCTAGAGATTGTCGAATCAACTATTTACAACAAACTTTGTAAAAGGTGTCTGAGGTTCACGGGTGAAGAGGGGATGGCTAATGACTTGCTAGAATAACAGTCAAATTAAGTCAGAGTTGTAATTTTTAATGTGGGACCCCATCAGGTAATGCTGAGTGAAGCATCGCTTGCCGGGAGAGGTTGCAGGCAGTGTGCAAGGCGCAGACTTGGGTATCTTCAAGGAGCTCAGGTCAAGAACCTTTCTTCCCATCATTTTCATTTCCTTATGAAAATCCACTGTTGATGCTTTGAGGAACAGAACACCAGCTATGCTGTTTGGGGCATGAAGCTAATTTAGTGGATGAAGAAACAAAAATATTAATATAAATTCTGTTGCTTACAGCGAAACGAACTAGCAGGTGGTTCAGAGAATGAGAGAGGTGAACATTGTGCATTCAGGAGCCTGGCTCCCCAAGGTGCAGCAAGAAAACACATTCATCATCGAAAGCAGGCATGGCTCTTGGATATGTTGGTAGTTATTTTTAAAAGTGTGGCAACAACTCTTCCTTTAATCTGAATCAGAGCTGAAGCTGGGTCATAACTTTCTTCCCTGATCTGGGTTATCTTTAACTCCCAGTTCGAAACTCCAGCCTTAACTAGAAACATGCAGATATCAGACCAAACAATTATTCATAGACGTTTTGTGACAGCACCGTAGACAGTTTATACTTTATGAATAACAAGTCAAAGAGGTTGACAGTTAATTTGATCACCTTAAACAATTTATATAAATACATGAGGGGACTGTTGCCAAACTAGAAAAAGCTTGTGTTTCCACACAGTACTTTACACAGACTCCAGATTCCTTAACCCAGGCCATAGATTGGACTTATTTTCTCTTGGTGGGAAATGGGATCTAAGTGAAGGACTTGGTGTAGTTCATGGGGCTTAATGAGCAGAAGCAATCTTCAAAGTAACCTGTCTGACCAGAAACCCCAAATGATACAGCTACAGTAGAGTGTAATACATAGATCCTGAAGCGATTTTCCATAGTCTTTAAAGAGACTCTGATGTGCTGCATATAGTAAAACAAAAAGGAATAGATGATACAAAAGATTTTTGAGATAATTAGCTACCAAGACTGTTGAAATGGATTGAAACTGAGACCAAGTCTAAAGAATCTTTGAGCACAGAGAACCAGTTAGAACCAGTTGGCCTTCACAAGTACTCTCAACTTTGCTTGATTTATAAACATGCACAACAACTTATTTTGAGCTATTTCATGCAACTGCCTGTTTTCTTAGCTGCTTGTATTGCTGGAATGGAATCCTTGAGACTGGGTATTTTATAAAGAACAGAACATTTTATTCCTCATGGTTCTGAGGCTAGGAGGTCTAAGATGCAAAGGCCTCTGGTGCCAGGGAGGGCTGTTTGTTGTGCTCTGAAGTGACTGAAGATAGAGGGACAGACTGAGACTGGGGCAGCGGTTGCATCTTTGCACAGCAGGAGCAGAGGGAAGAGAATCCGGTCCTGCAAGTGCTTTTTTGTAAGGCACTTCCACTGAGTCCCGCCCCTCAGAGCTGCTGCACAGAAATTCAGACCATAGCCTAAGTGCAACCACTCAGAAACAGTCCATAAACCTGTAAGCACTTCCCAACAGACAGACCAAATGAGGCATTGAACAGAAGCAGGGTAACCAATTATACTTCTGGGCTGGTCTTAAGAAAACGTCCCTCCACTTCAGTTCCTTTCTTGAACTTGAACCACTTCCGATGTTGAGCCTGGTCCATAAATCAATGTTGGCTCAGTGTCCTTGTTTTCCCTTCTATGGTGATAAACACTGTGACCAAAAGCAACTTAGAGAGGAAAGGGTCTTTTCTCATCTTACACTTCCTGGTCACACTGCGGGAAGTCAGGGCAGGAGCTCTAAGCAGGACCTTGGAGGCAGGAAGTGAAGCAGACACCATGGAAGAACACTGCTTACTGGTTTCCTGTCTGAGAAAACGTTCAGCTTCCTGTCTTATAACTCTGAGGCCCGCCTACCCAGGGATGGCACTACCTACAGTGGGCTGGGCCCTCCTACATCAATTGATCATCAAGAAAATGCCCCACAAACATGGCCACAGGCCAGACTGATGGAGGGAACCCCCACTTGAGAGTCCCTCAGA
The DNA here is from genome assembly GCF_000622305.1 of Nannospalax galili. NCBI lineage: Eukaryota > Metazoa > Chordata > Mammalia > Rodentia > Spalacidae > Nannospalax > Nannospalax galili. The sequence continues at coordinate 1,664,730 of NW_008359441.1, read as the reverse complement.
TCACTCTGAGCTATGTCAAGTTGACTGCTGAAGCTGACTAGGAGACTCACGTCAGCGGTTTAGGATTTTGTTTTAACTCAGTTTATTTTCTCCAAATAAAACATACCCCCTTAGAATTTTTATCCAGCCATACTTGAAGACTTTCTAAACTCTTTTAAAAGCTATACTTACATCACAGATGTCACAGAACAATCTATAAATAAGTTAGCCTATTAAATAAGGAAGGTATTTTGAATTTTAAGAAATACTTTATTATACCCTAGGATTTTGTTTTAACTCAGTTTATTTTCTCCAAATAAAACATACCCCCTTAGAATTTTTATCCAGCCATACTTGAAGACTTTCTAAACTCTTTTAAAAGCTATACTTACATCACAGATGTCACAGAACAATCTATAAATAAGTTAGCCTATTAAATAAGGAAGGTATTTTGAATTTTAAGAAATACTTTATTATACCCTACTGTATTTACCTACGTATGGTGTCTTTTCTGCTCACCAAAGGCACTGTACAAAAGTAAGATCAAATGACAACCTAAGGAAAAGATTTATAGTTAAAACAGTGGTATTTAATATATTTACAATATACATGCCATATAAATCTTGAGAAAGAACGTTAACAACAAAGAAAAAAGATATGGGATGGATATTTTAAGGGAAGATGAAATGCTGATACCTAATACACTTGAGAAAAGAAAAATTCATTAGTAGTAATAAAAATTAGTTATGAGCATAGCTATTGGGTTTGAAGATGTAGCTCGGTTGCTAGAGTTTTCCTGACATGCATGAAACCCTGGTTTGATCCTCAGCACTCCTTAATAGCAGGCATGGTGGTACAGGCCTATAATCCCAGCACCTGAGAGGTGGAGACAGAGGCTCAGGAGCTCAAGGTCATCCTCAGCTACATAGAGTGTTCAAGAGCAGTATGAATTGCGTAAGATCTTGTCTCAAAGTAACAAAAGCAAAACCAACCAGCCAGCCATCCACAGCTGCAGTAAGTGCTCAGTAGCTTTCGGCTGACTGAGGACAGAGAAAAGAGAAGCAAACTAATACTACAGCCCACCTCTGCCATCTCATGTGACTTTGTTTGTACCTTTCTATGGATGACTGCGTCTCTTGTCACTGTTTATCAACTTCCTCATGTTTCAGGCTCCCAGTAGGCCTTTTCTCATATAGATAGCACTTCCCCACTTCGCTAGCCTTAGAGAATGGCACTGTGACCTGTTTGCAGTGCTTAGTGTCCACCCACATCCTGTCCAGAGCACCTCAGTAGCCCTATGGTACTCATCATTGGTTTCTTGCTAGACTTGACTAAGCTAAACAAGACAATCTTTTTATTTTTAAACTTTTGCCACAGGACCCTGACATTACTCTGTAGAAATGATATGTTATATAGCCCTGAAACAGACGGGAATTCCACACCAAAACAAACAGAAATATGCAGTAAGGCACTGAACTTTGCAATGCTTATAGAGAAGAGCATCTTTCATTTGGAGGATTTCTAAAAACCATTTTAATACTGTGAAAATGAAGAAGGAAAACACCCATATGAGGTCAACCCATAACAACTGAGAAAAAATTTCCCTGAAAGAATAATCACAAAAGAGAAGAAAACAAATTGCAATGAGGTGATATCACTTCAAGATTTTTATCAGTATTTATCTGATGATTAGTATTCCACTTTAATTTATTTTCAACATTTACTAAGGAAGCAAACTTGAAACACAGTTATCATTGTGATCTATTGCTGTTTCTGTTTTGAGGGGGTATAAAACTTAAGGGTAGGCATATGTTTTAGAGGACGAGGGGCAGAAATAAGTGAGGTAAAGTTTTTAGGTTCCCCAGAGTAAGACATGTTTGCTATTCTGGTTTGATTTCTGATGCTGTGATAAAATACTCTAATTAAAAGCAGCTCAGGGGAGGATAAGGTTTATTGCATCTTTTACTTTCAGGTCACAGTCCTTCATTGAGGCAAGTCAGGGCAGGAACTCAAGGCAGGAACCATGGAGGAACACTGCTTGCTGGGCTGACTCTAAGGACTCATGTTCAGCTAGCTTCATTTTGAAAAACCATTCTTTTATGTGTATGAATGTAATATTGTTTGCATGTATGTAAGTGCACCCATGTTGTGTAATGCCCATGGTGGGCAGAAGAGGGTGTTGGATCCCCTGGAACTGGAGCTATGGATAGGTGTTAGCTGCCATGTGGGTGCTGGGAATTGAACTGGGTCCTCTGCAAGAGTATCCAGTGTTTTTAACTTCTGAGCTATCGTTCCAGCCCCTCAGTTAGCTTTTTTATACAGTGCAGGATCACCTGCCCAGGGAATGGTGCCACCCACAGTGGGCTGGGCCCTCCTACATCAGTTAACAAACAATCCCTGCTCCCCGCCCCCAGACATGCCCACAGGCTAGTCTAATCTGGGCAATCTTTTCTCAGGTGACCTTAGGTTGTGACAAATTGTCAGTCAAAACTAGTGATGACATCTACATATTCCTTTATGATCAAATAGCCATACTTGGCACTAATTATTATATCTATTATATTGAGGTCAATAAAGCTAATTAATTTGTCCAAGATTTTCAGCTTAGCAAGGGCAATATACTTTCTTAACAAAGGTAATCTTATAATTTTAAGATATTTAAAGGTATTTTCATTTCACTCATTCACTCATCAGTGTAATCCACAGGCAATACTTAAAGTCTTATTAGGAACTGTGTCAATTAATAAACTAAATATTAAATAGCAAAGCTATCTTTCAAATGAAAAACAAATTTCTGAATATAGTGGAGTAACTATAGTAATGTCATAGTCAATTTTATCTTAGTGTAACAAAATGCCTAAAAACTACCTTTTTAAAGAAAAGAGGCTTGCTTAGCTCACGGTTTTGGAGGTTCAAGGGTTTGACACTATTGTTGACTCAGCTCTGGTGATGACCTTGGCTCCATCACACAATGGTGGAGTATGAGAAAGAGAAGGATAGGTCACATGGTGAGACAGGAAGTCAGAGAAGCTGAGGTCCCACAGTCTCTTCTGAAGGGGCACCCCTAACTGACCTAAAGCTCTCCCACTGGACTCCAATTCTTTTTAAAAAAGATTTGTTTTATTCTTTAAAAAATTTGTAATGCCTTAAACTCTTAAAGAAATACACTGATCACTTTAATCTTTGGTTATACTTTCCTTTTGGGTGTTTGACCATACAGTTGGCCCAAATAAACCAACTTAACTTTCCTTTTGGGTGTTTAAGACCATACAGTTGGCCCAAATAAACCAACTTAATTTTACTCTTCAGGTCGTTGGAAGATCTGTTCCTCAGGGGTCACATGGGTTTGGGAGGAGCCCCTGGCTCCTTTCTTTTACTAGTTCTGCCTATGTGAAGATAAGTCAAAGGTCCTGCTCGACCATGGTTGGCTTTGCTTGGAAGCATGGAGGAAATGATTCCTCTGTATTGACTCTCCTCTTTGTAGACTGGACACTGGTTCAAGTCCATCTGGTGGGGTCTCCCTGGCCTCCCTGAACAGGAGGATAGGTGACTCACCACATTGCAGGACATTTTGAGAGATGCTCCATAGTCCCCTGGAACTAAGCTGACCTTGGAGGGCAAGGAGCAAAAATTGTCCTTTAAGTCCCTCTGACCAGGTTAGTATAGGCCTCAAATTATGGCTATTAAACATCCAAGAAGGTTAGTTCCACCAGTCTGGTCCTTTTAATTATTATGTGTTATGTAGATAAAACTTGGGCAAAAAACAAACATTCTCAGATAAACCTTGATCAGACATATATTTTGTTCAAGGCATTACATTTCCCAGACATTAGGCTTAAGTCTATATAAAATGTTATTTAGACAATTATTTCTCATTGATGATTTTGTTTTTAAGCAGAAAGTGCTGCTCAGATGTAAGACTTCAAATCTTGGTCTCCAATACTGTAGTGCCCACCTGTAGCTAAGGGAGACAACCAGCTAGTGTTCTAAAATGATGGCTAAATTTGGTTTTTCTCCTTATTTAGAAGCCTTTGAGAGGGAATTGACACTGATTCTAGCCACTCAAACATCTATCAAAATGCCTGAAAACAAATCCCGAGTCCATCATTCTTGAGTCCAGCCTTAGCAGACAAAAGAAAAATCAGGAGGAACTCAACAGAGGGATGCTTTTGGAAGCTCTCATCAAGAAATCCCAGTGGACTCTGATATGCACATTTGAAATTTTTTTCTGGTTCCATGTATAGAACTTGTAATGATAATTACTCTTGCCTTTATTTCTCCTTCACATCTCCTATTCACCAGTCAAGGACTTTCTTTTCCCTCTACAGATGAGAGTTATGCAATTTGGGAGTCTTTTAGATAGACTTTTAGATATTCTTTTAGAAGGGCTACCCCAATTGCCCCACCCTGCGTCTCTGTTCAGAATGGAAGAAGCCAGAGCAGTCTGGGTCCCGATTCCCTATCCGCAAGTTGGGTAACTTCTTCAGAGGATGATTTGATAAGAATAGGAGGTAGGAATTGACTAGGCAGTTAGGGTAAAAAGACCCCAAAGAAAAGCCAGTTTCTTGGCTGAAAGTCAAAATGTCCTTGGGGCTCTTAGCAACATACTCTGTTCCAGAGGCCAAAAATGTCAGAAGTATTTGGAAGCTCTTATCTAATCCCTAAAAGATTTTAGGGTTACTTCTTCAGAGGGGGCAATGTTAGAGTAGCAAAAAGCCCCACAAAAAAAGAAAGAGTATATGAAGTTGTCAGAAAAAAGTGATGGGGAGACAGGGAAGGAGTTGGAGGGGAGGGAGTGGGCTTGGATTTGATTAAAACACCCCATATGCATTTATAAATTTTTCAATTTAAATTTTTTTAAGTTAAAAAAAGTTCATGTGTGTGTGTATTTGTGTGTGTGTGTGTGTGTGTGTGTGTGTGTGTGTGTGTGTGTATAGGAACCCTTAGAAGCCAGAAAAGGATGGTAAATCTCTAGAGCTGGAATTATAGGTGGTTATGAGCCAAACAAAGTGGGTGCTGCAAACAAAGCTTGGGTTCTCTGCAAGAACAATATGAACTCTTAAACTCTTAATCTGAGTCATCTCTCCAGCTCCCTAGGCTGCACCTCTTACAGGTAGCAGTCTCTCTGTACCCTTGCAAACTGGGGACCAGACCTCTAACGTATGAATTTTGGGAGGCAAATCACATCTAACCCATAGCAAATACTAAGAGATGGTTCACCTAAATTCACTGGACAAAAATAATGCATTTTCTATCACCAGAATAGAACCAAGAAAAATTACCAGGTAAAACTTTTACAAGTGCTTCTCATAGGCTAGTTAAATTAGCATTAAATAAAATTTAAATAAAATGGAATATGAAGAAGTTATTTACATAATCTATGTTTAAGTGGGAATTAATATGGATATCTCATTCTTTATACAATTATGTTAAATAATCATTTTGTTCTCCGAGAATATACCACCTGCTGCTTCCTCCCTTAAGTACTCATTTATAATACTAAAAGACAGACATTTGCCTGTGGTGAGAAACCCAATCTGCTAATTACCACCATTAATTTCAATAGTGGCTTTGCCTTTGTAATATGAAATATTAGCAAATGTAACAAACAGTGCATTTGAAATCTAAAAGATAAGAACACAAAATGCTTTTTACATTTGATTTAGATATTCTTACATCACAATATTTATTCATATGTATTTGTTAGAAAGCATATATTTTTATGTCTTATCTTTCTCCCTATATGTATTTATATATACATATTCTTTTCCCTGTAAGGCAATATTCTTTTTAAATATCTTAAACAACTTAAGAATGGTCATATTTGCCAGGTGTGGTGGCACACGCCTGTAGTCCCAGCACTTGGGAGGCAGAGGCAGGCAGATCTCTGTGAGTTCAAGGCCAGCCTGGTCTACATAGTGAGTTTCAGGCTACAGGGAGACCCTGTCTCAAAAAAAAAGGTCATATTTAGCTTACTTATAAAAAAGGGAGCTGTAATTCAAGTTTGAAATTAAGATTTATTTTATTTATTCTGTGTGTGTGTGTGTGTGTGTGTGTGTGTGTGTGTGTGCGTGCATTCCACAGAGGTCAGAAGAGGGCATCAGATCCCCTGTAGAGTTACAGGCGGCTGTAAAGAGTCCAACATGGGTGCTGGGATCTGAACTCAGGTCCTCTGAAAGAGCATCTTGCCAGCCATTAAAATTAATAATTCTTTAAGAACTATTTTTATTGATTTGGGAATTTGACACAATGTATTTTGATCATATTCAGTCTTCCCTCTGCCCTCTCCACCCACCTTACCACCCACTTCATATCCTTTATCATTATTTACTCCTCCCTCCCTCCTACTGTCCTCCCTCCCTCCCTCCCTCCCTCCCACTGTCCTCCCTCCCATTTTTTTTTCCTTCCTTCCTTCCTTCCTTCCTTCCTTCCTTCCTTCCTTCCTTCCTTCCTTCAAAGGCCTATCAAGTTTAATCTGTTTCTTGAATGCTCTTGGGTGTGTTTCTATCCCTGCCACAATCTGAATGAGAGATGTGGGTCCCAAGGTAGTCTTCAGAGGGGAACACAATTCATCATGCACCTTGATTTCAGCCTTAGGGAACTGTAAATGGTACAAAGCTCAGCAACATTCACCCACAGCAACAGTGGTTATATGAGTGTATGGGGGAGGGAGTGGAGAGGAAGGTGTTCAATTGCTAATTTGGTGGTTTTTACTTTGCAGGAAAAAAACAATAATATGAATTGTTTACTTTCAATTTTTAGGCTGTTCTTTAATGAGTTTTGAAATGAGAGAACATCAGAATGTAGCTTAACAGAAAATAAAGCCAATTTTAGTGTAACCCACCAATATGAAAATGTCTTGGAATTTTAAATAATTAAATAAAAAAGTTTCTGCTAATTGAATTTCTGCTAAAAGATTAGGCAAAAGTAAATTAAAAAGAGAGAGCCTATTTTACAGCAAGTCAGAAGAAATTTTAAATTCTTAATAATTTTGGGAAAATTGTTAATTTTCATATTTAGTCATTAGAATATTATGCCATCTACAACACAGCTTTATGCAGAAAGAACTCAATGCTGTTTAAGGATCCATGAACTTTGGATAAATAGATGTTACCAAAAAAATGGATATACCAATTATTGCTATAAAGATTATACAAATAAGGCATATACCCATCTCTCACATTTTTCAATTTAAATAATGAGAATTAGAAATGTAATCTTAATTTTTAAACATTTTTTTCTTCCTGTTTCTAAACAAAAGTAAATACAAGTTTAATTCAATTTTTCTAGAAAATATTCGGAAGGGAAAAGGATGACAAAGGTTACAGGAAAACTTTAAAGACAGATTTGCAGACATGCTGTCTTATACATTCAAGTTCTACTTTGGAAAAATAAGTATTTCAGTTGGATCTATGTGCAAGATGGCAGGCTCATCTGGAATGATACTGACCTTAAATATTCTACCTTGTTATTCTTATCCATGAAAAAGTATTCTTTTTTGTTTATTTTTATTTTACATGTATGAGTGTCATGCCTGCAGGTAAGCAAATATACCATGTGCATGCAATGCCAGTAGAGGGCAGGAGAGGGCATCAGCCCCCCTGGAACTGGAGTTACAAATTGTTAGCTGCCATGTGGGTACTGGGAACTGAACCTGGGTCCTCTGCTGAGGTCAATGCTGAGCCATCTCTCCTGAGCCATCTCTCCAACCCCCAGTGTTCTTAAAAATTCAAATGTTTTAGAAACAAGCAACTTATAAAATAATGACTACGCAGTAGAGGGCAGGAGAGGGCATCAGCCCCCCTGGAACTGGAGTTACAAATTATTAGCTGCCATGTGGGTACTGGGAACTGAACCTGGGTCCTCTGCTGAGGTGTTATAATACATTTTCTTAAAAAAGTTGAAAGTGACGTAAAGGCCAGAGGGAAATGTATTAACTCAACCCCTCTTGAAAAACACACATACAATATCTGAACACGAATGCATGAGTGTACCTGAAGGCTATGTAACAAGGAACACAGTGCCAGACAGAAGAAACCTCCCTTCAAGCTGTTGATCAGGGCAGTCCAAGAGACTCCCCAAATAACACAAGCTATTGCCACAAACCTTAATTACCTCCCAGAACTTGAAGGTAAGACCCGATTGCTAAAGACAGGACATACTTCGGACTTGGAACAGTGGACTTGGAACTAATCTGGAAGCCTCTTCCCTGAAGACTAGCTCTCATAGTTCTAGAGGACACTATGCAAGCTGCTAAGGGAGAAAATCAATCAATGGTCCATCCCAGCTCCAAAGCCTAATAACCATAATGACTGACACAGCAAATTATCTCTATTGGTGCAGTAGTGGCACTTTTATCTAGGGGATGATCAACAGCTTTCTAATTGGACTTAAAGCCCTCTCAATGGGAAGGAACTCATGAGTGGCACTGTAAATATAGCCAAATACATATGGCTGGTGAGGGTGTAGATCCTAGGGAAAACCCTATCTCTGTCATATCTCTAGACAAATGAAATGTCTTATATGTAAACAACAGTAGTAAATTCTCCTCATGGGTCATAAGCTTTTGTCCAGGTTTACAGTACTAAGTAAGCATTCATTTTCGTCAATGAAATGGGCCTCAAATCTAATCAGAAAGCAGTTGGCTACCCCTGGAAAAGTCAAGCCAGTATTGTATCAATAGGCATATCTTGCCCGGCATGTAGGTATTGTATAGCATGCAGGTGCCATAGCTAGGTGAGACCACTGATGACTTTTCTCTTTCATAACACATCTGGTGCTACATATGCTAACCCCAGCAGGATGGAAGTGCCCAGCTCAGTTTTAGCTTTATTGCTTATATATTTCCTGTATACAAATCTATGATGTCTCCAACAATAGGCTCTTACCGTTTAGTTCTGCTGGGCAATCAAGAGCAATATTGCAATATAGCAATATTAGAGACATTAGAATAGAGCATGTATCCCTGGACAGGACTCTTATATTAAATCTCACCCACCCAGGGCTCAGGGACCACTGTGGAAGAGGGAGCGGGAGGATTGTAAGAACCAGGGTTGGTGCATGAGCATAAGAAAACAGAGGCTTTCAGGCCACTGGGAACTTGCTCATATGAACTTGCACCAATGGTGACAGCATGCACAAGACCCGTGCTGACTCATTCAGACAAGAACCCAGCATAGAATGAAGGAAATGGGCAGCAGGCCCCGAACCTAGCTACAGAACTATTTGCAACAGATTACTGCTGGGTGAGGGAGAGATCTTCTTTAATGGAGAGACTTTAGAGAGGCTGACTAGACTTCAGTGGATGAACTTACACTGAGGGACGCCTGGGTACATACATTTGACTGGATAGAACTTAACATACATGACAGAACTCATGCAATTTGGTAGGGGGTTATGGGGAATGGTTCAGATGGGGGAGTTTAAATTTGATTAAGATCTATTTTATGAAATGCACAAAACTCAATAAAGCATTAAAGAAATAAAACTGAAATGTAAATTAGTGCTCATTCATTCATTCATTAATTCAAAAACACACATTGAGCTTCTATGTATAAATTAGTCTGATGCACAAAAGTTAGGTAGTGTCATACTTATTTATTCAATAATAAGGTTGGGCATGAAAATCCCAGCTTGAGCATATACATTTTGCTAGCAAAAACTCAAGAACTCTGACTTGGGGTATGGATGGTTCTAGGCAAGTGCCTCATCTGTGGCCTCCTCAGTGTCCCCACAGCCCCTGAGAACCTTCCTGAAGGTCCCTGTCTCCCCTGTGTTTATCATTTTGCCGGAAGTTTATCTGATGTCTTTGTCCTCCCACCAAAAAGTGTTTGGTGGCATTCAAATGATTTTGCCTGTGTGACACAGCAATCCTGTTTGTTACCATTTTGTGTGCACTAACCAATAATTTAAATATATGCACATAAAAGAAATACAAGATAATATTTTGACTTTTCCAGATGAACTCTGATCTTTTAAATAATTAAAAAACTTAAAAAAACCTTTTTATTATTTTTATTTTATGTGTATGAGTATATTGCCTGCATGTAGGTAAGTGCACATGTGTCGTGCAATGCCTGCGGAAGGTCAGAAGAGGCTGTCAGATCCCCTGGGACTGGAGTTACGGACAGTTGTTAGCTGCCATGTGTATGCTGGGATTCGAACCCCGGTCTTCTGCAAGAACAACCAGTGTTCTTAACCACTGAGCCATCTCTCCAGCCCCTGGAGAAATAATTTTAAACCGAATACAAATGATTGATAAAAAAATGAAAGCAAGTTGAGTTTAATGCTTAATTATCTATGTATGTTTTAAAAACAGATCTGTTTTCATTCATTGGGTTTTCAGACAATCTTTTGTGACTTCATTTCACAAAAAACAGTATGAATGTTCTCCCCTGTGGCTAATTGAGGCTCATAATAATACAGGCAAGGGCTCCAAGTTATAATTAGACAAAATATTTTTGAATAGTGTACATGTTCTTCAGCTGCAAAGGAGATGTCTTCCTGGGTGATATCATACTATTTAAGGATTGAACAGGAATAATTCATTGGTGTTTATTCACAACCCAATTTCATAACCTTAGAGCAAGCTTTCTGTACAAGCTGTCTTCCTTGCGATACATTCTTTGGGAATTAATATTAATTCTCTTTTGTATATACTTAATCTTTTAACCTTTTTAAAATTATTTATTTGCTTATTATTTATTATGTGTTTTGTGTGTGTCTATGTCTTGTATGTATGGGTGTTTACATGTGAGTAGAGTCCACAGAGGTCGGCAGAGGGGGTCATATTCCCTAGAGCTGGAGTTACAGGCAGATGTGAACTATTTAATGAGGGTGCTGGGAACCAAATTTGGATTCTCTGCAAGAACATCAAGCTCTCTTCACTGCTGAGCCGTATCTCTAGCCTCACCTTTAACCTCATCTCTCATATGTTAGCGACTTCATAACAGGAAATTCTGGTCACCATTTATGTCTTTCTTTTACACACTCTGATCCCTGGGACCCACATGGTGGAAGGAGAGGACTGACACTGCAAGTTATTCTCGAACCTCCACATACACACCATGGCATGTGCATGCCTACACACATATACATACATACACAAAAATAAATAAAAAAAATGAAAGAAACAAGGAGCGTTGGAGATATTGCAGTGAGACTATTTTTTTTTACTCTGTCATATTGTAAAAAGACCGCATTGCTTTAAAATATCTCAACTACTGAGCAACTGTCTTAATAGTCCATCAACTATTTCCCTCTGACAGATAGCGCTGTGCTAGCAATTAACTTCTTCAACTGTGAAGGTCATGAACTCGCAGGAGTTGATGGGATAACCTAAGCCAAAGGGCAGCAACTTACTCCTAGACCCTTCAAAATTAATGTTAATTAGTAGAAGCAAAGGGGAGGGTGACCCTTAGGACACTGACAACATTAAGATTGTGTAAATATTGGTGACCCTGTCTCCCTCCTCAGCCATGTGGATACTGTATATTAGACACATTAATGCTGCTATGTGATTTTCTATTATAGAGATTAATGGTGGGGACTTGTGTCTTAAAATTTGTCGATACTTATTTATGGAAAAGTAGTGGAAATTATATTCCTTTATAATTATAAAAGGGGAACACAGTAAATGGCTTATAGTAATCCTTACAAAGAGTTCATAATAATCCTGGGGCTGGTGAGACGGTTCAGTGGGTAAAGACACTTGCCTCCAAGCTTAATGGCCTGAGTTTGATCCCTGGGACTCACATAGTGAGAGGAGAACATCAGCTCCCATAAGTTGTTCTCCAACCTGCACACACACAGACCACACACACACACACACACACACACACTCAAATACATAAATGCAATTTTTTTAAAATTAAAAATGATTTCTATTTTAAAGAAAATTTCTTGGTTTTAGAGACATGGTCTCATGTAGCCAAAGCTGAGTTCCAACTTACTTTGTAGCTGAAAATGACCTTGATCTTCCTGCCTCCACTTTGTAAGTGCCAGGATTTCAGATATAAACCACCACATCCAGCTTATAATAAAACATTTTTTAATCAAAAGCTAATTCAAGTTTGATAGGTTGCATTTCAGTTTCCTTTTAAATTATAATGTACATTTTTCTGTATTCTTCTTATTATTATTTTGGATGTGGAGATAAGGCCTCACACTGTAGACCAGGCTGACCTGAAACTCACGGTATAGCCCAGACTGGCCTGAACTTCTAGCAATTTTATTTCTGCCTTCCAAGTGTGGGGATTATAGGAGTAAGTCACAATGCTTGGCCCAATTTTTAATATTCTTAAAGATTGCCATGTTTTTGTTTCTAAAATGTCTATAAAAAATGGAAAAGGAGACTCTGAGAAAGATATTCTATAGATTCATCAAGCTTGCCACAGTCAGGAATAGGAAACATAGCATCAAGTAACACCAAACCAGTCAAAACAATGGCGTCAGTGCAGCCCAAACTTACTCCAAACCCTTGCCTTTACAAGAATCAAGTAGACAGGTGCTGACAGCTTGCTAAAGCCAGTAAGACTAGAACAGATTTCATCATTAGCCAAGCTGGCAAATGAGATAATGTTCAGCAATTGAGTTAGACTGTTTTCCTTTTTATTAACAAGTCTGAAAATTCAGTGACTTTAAAAAATTATGACTTTTAGCAAGTGCCTTTTTCTGGGTCTAATGAGATGATCATGTAGTTTCTGTCCTTGAGTCCATGTATGTGGTAGATTATTCTTACTGTTTTATGTAAGTTTCACCATCCCTGCATCTCTGGGATGAAGCAGGTTGATGGTGAATGATCCTTTTGATGTGGTCTTGAATCTGGTTTGTAAGTATTTTATTGAGAATTTTTGTATCCATGTCCATCAGAGATATTTTCTTAGAATTTTCTTTTTTGTTATTGGGTTTTTGCCCAGTTTCAGTATCTGGGTAATATTAGCTTTGTAAAAAGAATTTGGAAATGTTCTTTTGTTTTCTATTTTTTTTTGTCTTTTTGAAGCAGGGTCTCCCTGTAACCCCAGCTATCCTAGAACTCACTATATAGACCAGGCTGGCCTTGAACTCACAGAGATCTGCCTGCCTCTGCCTCCCGAGTGCTGGGACTACAGGCGTGTGCCACCACGCCCAGCTTTGTTTTCTATTTTACAGACTAGTTTGAGGATTATTGGTGTTAATTCTTTGAAGGTCTGGTAGAATTCTGTGCTGGTCATCCGTCCCTGGGCTATTTTCAGTTGGGATATATATCACTGCTTCTATTTCATTGGATGTAATATTATATTTAAATTACTTATTTCATCTTGATTTATCTCTGGGCATATATAGGCCAAATATATCTAGGGTATAGATATCTAGAAATGTATCCATTTCTTTTATAGTTTCTAGTTCAGTGGAATATAGATTTTTAAAGTACATCCGTATGATTCCCTGAAATTCCTGTCTGTTGTAATGTCTCCCTTTTCATTTCTAATTTTAGTAACTTGGATAATCTCTCTCTTTCTCTTGGTTGATTTTGTCAGCCTTGTTCATCTTTTCAAAGAGCCCGCTTTTCATTTCATTGATTCTTTGTATTGTTTTATTTTCTATTTCATCAATTACATCCCTGATTTTGATTATCTCCTCTCTTCTATGTTTTGCAGTGTTTGTTCTTGTTTTTCCAAGGCCTTCAGGTACAGCATTAAGGGAAGTAAGGCAGGAATCTGAAGCAGAAATCCTGGAGAGACATTGCTTACCAGTTAATGCTTGGCTAGCTTTTTTCTGTAGCCCAGGCCCTCCTGTCGGAATGACACCACTATAGCCCAGGCCCTTTTGCCTAGGGAATGATGCCACCTACAGTGAGCTGGGCCCTCCATCAATTATCAAGACAATCCCCCACCCCAGACATGCCCACAGGCCAGGCAGATGGGGAAATCCCTCATTGAGATTCACTTCTCAGGTGATTCTAGGACACCCTCAATCCAAATGCTTTTCAGTGTTTCAAACTCCCTTTCTTATAAGTCTGTATTTTAACAAATTTACTCAGATCTGCGAGGGGTGGGGGTGGGGAGGGTCCTCTGGGGGCAAACGGACCCAGCCAGCAGGTCGTTCTGGAGGGATCACCTGCATGGGGGGTGTGTCAGGGAAAGGAGAGTGCGTTGTCCTCCAGTTTCACCAGCCCTCCTTGGTACTACAAATTTACTCAGATCTGCGAGGGGTGGGGGTGGGGAGGGTCCTCTGGGGACAAACGGACCCAGCCAGCAGGTTGTTCTGGAGGGATCACCTGCATGGGGGGTGTGTCAGGGAAAGGAGAGTGCATTGTCCTCCAGTTCCACCAGCCCTCCTTGGTACTGAGGACAATCACACGCGACAGGGAATCTTGTCAAGCAGGAGTTCGTTTATTGTAGGAGTCCCAGAGCTTTTAAAGGCAGTAACTGCAGCTTGGAAATCCCCTAGAAAACCC
>NW_008359441.1:1648990-1650061 GCF_000622305.1 Nannospalax galili | reverse complement strand
TCCTCTGCTATTTGCACCAGCATAGACCGCTTTTGTTCTGTCTGGTTATGGCGACGGAAAATCTTTCTTACCATTAAGACAAGCCATAGAACGAAAAAGGCAATTATACCATACAATCCCCACTTCGCCCAGGTAAGCAGGCTTTTGATCCAACCATAGGCCCTCTCCAATGGCCTGTAACTGCTGCCAGAGGTCCTGCTCAGTTATCATGTCTACCCTTGTACTATTAATTTTGGTAACTATGCTGGTGATAGTCAACTCCTTCTCCCAATACTTCTTTGTCCGGGGGCCCCTGATATAATATATTACTCACATTCTGGAGGTCCTTTTCCATCACCTCAAATGGGGTGACGCAGGCAGCCCTATACCTGAGATCACAAGGGATCTTCATTAATTGCTGCATGGCATATAAAACCTTTTCATGAAGGTCTAGTTGGGTTTGAAGGTTCATGATGCCTAACTGCAGGTGATTAAGCTGGTTATTTACATTGGTGGTGGCATTTGCAGTAAGAGCTGAAAGGGAATTTACAGCATTAACTGTCACCGTCTGTTGGGTGGCAAGAATGGCAGAACTAACCATAGTTACTCTTAGGGAGGCAAGGGTAAGGAGGCCCCAAATTAGCAGCCCTAAGGCCCTTTTGGGTCTAAGGTGAATGTGTTGAACCAAATGTGTTTCTCCCACATAAATTTCCGGGTCTCTCTGGTTTATGGGTACCCATAGAAAGGGGGGTGGATTCCCAGAATCAGGAATCCATCCTCAGATTGCTGGCCATTAATGCAGTTGGTTATATTTATCTGCTTTTTACTGATGTTAAAGAGGCCATAATAGTACCCATGTTCTAAGCATGCCACAAAGGGTAAGGTGAATGTAGCATTGGTGGAATTTGCACGAGGCTCACGTGTCATGTTTAATGACCAGTTAAGTTCCAGCAGGCATTGGTCATTCACCTCTCAGGATGTGTCATTCTCAGTTGTAATATTTTTATATTGATGCTTAATCCGAGTGACATTCGTCCCCCACGCCATGAAGGTTGACCTCCAATCAACTAGTCCTGGGCTGTGAGCTGTGAC
>NW_008359441.1:1644721-1646192 GCF_000622305.1 Nannospalax galili | reverse complement strand
CCCTGCTTGACTAGGCTCCCTGTTGCGCCGGAGTGTTCCTGGTACTGGGGATGGTGTGGGCTGGCGACTGGCGTACTTACTCATCCCCAATCATCACTGCGCGCTGGTTCGAACCCGCGGCAACTGGTGCCCAGCATGGCGCTCGAAGGAAGGTGAAAAGAAGAAAAGAAAGAAAGAAAGAAAAACGGATTGGGGCCAATCGGGAAGTTTGGGGTAAGCAAGACCTGGAAAGATGGGTAACGCAACTTTTAAGTCTGAGGACTCAGCGCTTAAAGCACTGAGAGATATGCTTAAAAGCAGGGGATTGGATCTGTCAGATCCAGTAGCTCAAAAGGTTTGGGCAGAGGTGATTCATTTGGCTCCCTGGCTACTTGGGGCTGTTTTTACTGGGGATACATGGGAATCATGGGAAGGGTTTGAGGAAGAAGGCAGAAATGCAACAGAAGTGAGACCAAAAGCGGCCAAAGTAACAAGCGGCACCTCAGGTGTGCCCTGGCCAGCTTCAGAGCCTCCCAGGACCCATGGATGCCTTTTTCAGAAAGGCGGGGTGGAGCGGAGCACATGGGATCCGTGGCGAAAGCCGCCCACCAGACCCACTTTGAACTAACTCGGGCATGATTCAGGGGCCCACGTAAAAGCTGGGGGGGGACTGCCTCCCTGCTGGTGACTGACAGCAGCTGCCTGGCGCATTTTAAAAAAGGAAAAAACAAAACAAACAAAACAAACAAACAAAAAAAAAACCCACTGTTGGCTGGGCGCCACGACCGGCTCTGAGATGGCTGGGAAGGCCTGGTTCAGGGAAGATGGCTGGGGGGGGCATCCCATCTGTTCCATGGGTGGCTGGGGATCCACCCCACCCCCAAGTGTTACAGCCCCGCCGGCAGCAGTGCTCGCCAAATCCCTGGCCGAGGGAACCCTTAGTAAAAGCCTACAATATTTTCACTAACTGGGGCAGATGTGCAGAAACCAAAAAGCAGCTCAATTCAAGGAACTCATGGCCATTATTTTCTAACAGTATTCAGACTCATATGCTCCTTAAAGAGAGAGAAGCCCCTATTTTCTTACAGCTTTTATCCCAAGGCAATGCAGAGGTAGACAAAGTGGCTTCCACCCAGGTCCTGTCAGCAGGTCTGAATGAAGCCCAGAGGTTACATAACCTCACTCATGTAAATTGGTGGGGACTCCAAAAGAAGTTTCCTCAAGTTCCCATCAAGGACCTAAAGAAGATTATACATACCTGTAAGTCTTGTCAACCCTTTCTACAGGAACCACCTCTGCAACAGCCAGGAGTAAACCCTATGGGACTCAAGCCCAATTCCTTGTGGCAAATGGATGTCACACACTATGTTCCTTTTGGAAAGCCTAAGTATATTTTTGTATCCATCAACACATTCTCACATGCCTGTTGGCCTACCGCTCATAAAGGAGAGAGTCTAAACATGCTCAGTCTCATTTTCTCCAGTGCTTTGCT
>NW_008359441.1:1640822-1643449 GCF_000622305.1 Nannospalax galili | reverse complement strand
GAACCCCCGGCACATCCGCATCTTGCCAGCAGAGCCAGTTTTTAGCCTCCTCTGATGAGGTGCTGCTCCTCATGCCCTGGATCTGAGGTCCCGGGACCAGGGGCCAATGACATGGGACTTCCTCCTTCGGAGGATGGTCTTATCAGCCTCAGTGTCAATTAGACATCGAAATTTCTTTCCATCTATAAGTATGTCCATCTTAGGTCTTAGGCCTGGGACTATGGGAACAGTCCAATTAGCCTGGGATTGGGTGTTTAGGCAGTGTGTTAAGGTGGAGTGCTGGACCAGGCCCCACGAGGGGCTGTGCTTTATGCCTCCTTGGGGTGACGGGGCTGGAGGGTGCCCCCCCATCTAGTTTAAAGGCTTTCCCTCGATATCAAACCGTGACCTACAGTCTTTCCTCCAATGATACCCCTTGCGGCATTGAGGGCATGGTGTGGTCAGGGTCCCACCAGGCCCTCCACCCCCCCAGGTCTGGGCCTGTTACCCCTCTCTGGGCACTCCCTCTTGAAATGCCCAGATTGACCATAGCCAAAGCATTGGCTCCCTTTTCCCTTGCCCTCTCTCCCCATCTGAGGCACCCCACTCCCTGCCGTGGCTAGGAACACCTGTGATAGGGCCTCAGTCAGTGTCCATGTCTGGGACTGTAGGGCCGCCTCCATGGCCCTAGCCTGGTGCCACTGAGTCCCCACGTCCTTAGCAGCTACTATCCATCACCCCACAGACTTGTCCCTGAGGCTGGCACGGGCTAGTTTATTGTCTGAGTTCATCCCATCCCATGTTAAGAGCTTGGTGAACTGCTCCCTCAGTGGGCCAGGGGGTGTTTTACACCATAGGCTCCTCTCCACTCTGTCCACAAACTCATGGAGGGGCTCATTAGGATGTTGAGTGATTCCTGAGATCTGGGCTTCCGTGGGCTCCTTGTCTAGTTTTCTCCAGGCAGCTAGTCTTGGGACCCTGGTTTGGCTCGTGTAAGGGGCAAGGATGGCTGCCTGCTGTGCCCCTGTGGAGTACTGGTCTGTGGTGCCTGACAGCATCCCGAAGGCAATAGGGATGGGGGTTGGCTTCCAGGTTCCTTTCTGCCTGAACCCAACACTCCTCTTTAAAGAAGGCACACCATTTGATGAATATGGGACTAGGGAGGACAGCCTTAGTGAGGTCCAGCCAGTCCTTAATAGTACAGGGTTGGTGGGCCAGACCTTGCAAGAGGGTCTCTACCCAGGGTGAGTTAGGTCCATCCTGAGCCACTGCCTTTTTCAGTTCCTTTAAATCCTTGGCATCCCAGAGGTACCAGGAGGCAGGGCGGTTACCCCCTGGGTTTAGGTTGACTGGGAATGCTTCTACCGTCCCCCATGGCCCATTAGCCTCGGGATATGCCAGAGGCTCGTCCCCCTCTCCCTTGCACCATACGGGCTTCCATCCCTTTTCCGGGCACTCGAAGGGAGCTGAGGGGGAAGCAGGATACTCCCCCTCCGGCCATGGTGGCCATTTTGCATGCAGTCCTCTCTGGGGCCATATGGCCTCTGAGGGAGTGCAAACATCCATAAGAGATTTTGGTTTCAATTTCGTCATCTGGCTCCTCTCCTCATCAAACTTGACCCATTCATCTGAGAGGGGGTTGCCCTTGGTCTCCTCTCTCATGTCTGCCTGGGGCATGGGCTCCCCAGGCCTGAGACAGGTCTTTAAGGTGGCCATGGTGGGGTAAAAGCCGAGCGGACGGTCAGTCCCTAAGTGGATTTCTATCTGCTGTGCTAGTCGTTCCACCCTGTCCTAGGTTTCCCCCATGAACAGATTTTCCCCTAGCAACCAGGAGGCCAGGTGGACCCCAGTGTCCCACACCTTACCAGCACTCTGGTCCATAAGTTCCAGGCCCCTACTCTTAAGTGTGTATCTCAGCACCTTAATCACTGGGTCTTCCACTTTTGAAGTTGTGTTACCCATCTTTTTGGGTCTCACTCCCCTCGCCCCCGATTGGCCCTGACCGATTACCTTGTTTTATCTACCCTCTCTCGAGCCCCATGTTGGGCGCCAGATGCGGGGTCCTCCGGGGTCGAATGGACCTGGCCAGCAGGTCATTCCAGAGGGATCACCCGCACGGGGCGTCAGGGAAAGGAGAGTGTGCTGTCCGCCAGTTCCGCCAGTCCTCCTTGGTCCTGAGGACAATCAAACTTGACAGGGAATCTTGTCAAGCAGGAGTTCGTTTATTGCAGGTGTTGCAGAGCTTTTAAAGGCAGTAACCGCAGCTTGGAACTCCCCTAGAAAACCCCTCCCCCAACTGAGTCCAATCAGCTTAAAGGTCAGCCAATCATATGGATAGCTCCTCATAGGCATCAGCGGTGATCACGTGCTGATCATGCACCCCCCAGAAATGGGAAAGTGTCCTCTAGCCAATCAAGGTCTTTTCAAAACAAGTCAGGCCGCGCCCCTTTCGCTTCCTATCGGCACCATCTTTGCAGGGCCATCCATGGCTCCCACAAGATCAACAGGCATTGTGTATCAAAATTTCCTTCTAGTACTTTCCTCCAACACCCTTTATGTGTACATAAATCATCTTTGGATGACTGATGAATTTTATACCCCATTGCAAGTTTATTTACAAAACAAACACACTGTACTGCTTGTTACCA
>NW_008359441.1:1629485-1632005 GCF_000622305.1 Nannospalax galili | reverse complement strand
CTCCATAAGAGGTTTCCTCAAGTTCCCATCAAGGACCTAAAGAAGATTATACATACCTGTAAGTCTTGTCAACTCTTTCTACAGGTACCGCCTCTGCAATGGCCAGGGGTAAGCCCCAGGGGACTCAAGCCCAATTCATTGTGGCAAACGGATGTCACACACTATGCTCCTTTTGGAAATCTTAAGTATATTTTTGTGTCCATCGACACATTCTCACATGCCTGTTGGGCTACCACTCATATAGGAGAGAAGTCTAAACATGCTCAGTCTCATTTTCTCCAGTGCTTTGCTACGCTGGGATTGCCCCAAAGAATTAAAATTGATAATGGACCATGTTTTGTGAGTAAAAATTTACAAGATTTCTTTTCACTTTGGGGAATTCAACACAATGCAGGAATTCCCTACAATCCCCAAGGTCAAGCCATTATAGAACGCAACCATCAAAACCTAAAAATTCAATTACAAAAACAGAAAGGGGGAATAAGCCCCCACTAACAGTTGGTATGGCCTTATTCACTATTAATGTTCTTAATTTTCAAAAAACTCAGTTGGAATCCTGGTTTCAGAAGCATTGGGGATGACAGGAGCAGAGACCTGAGTTACAGGTAAGGTGGAAGGACCCCATTACGATGCAATGGAGAGGCCCAGATCCATTGTTAACCATGAGTTGAGGCTTTGGCTGTGTCTACCCTACAGGAGATTCAAACCCCATATGGGTGCCTGTGAAAAACCTTAAGTGGGTAGGCCAGGATCTGACTGACAAGCATGATGGTTCATGGACAATAGCTCATGAGACAACATTCCTCTCTTTATTTATATCCATTTGAGGTGAAGGACCCAGTTCCTTGGCTTCATTGCCCCTTGGCCTCTTTGACAACTGGCTGATTGGCTAAAAGGTACATGGTCTCAGAAGTATTTCAACTTGTCCTACGCCATGACTTGCTTTGTTTCTCTTGATAATGCTTATCTTTAAGTGTCTTTACCAGATAATTTGGTGACAGAGGACCCTTGGAACTGCCACGGCCCACCTCCTCATGATTACGGACTCCCCCAGGACCCCCTCTGATTGCTCACACTTGGCTGAGTTAGGCAGGGACTAAGATTGTCACAGACTGGCATTACCCATGCGGCTGCCCTTAATCATGATGCATTTTTAGCCAAGGACAGGTAAGATGTCCCATGACAAGTACTCCTAAGACAGTACATGCACATGGCCAGGTGCATGATCCAATGACGGGCAAGGCTTGCTCAGAGGTGGCAGAACCTAAAACAGGCAAACATGCATAAGATTAGAGGAGGGAGATAGGCATCTCTCCTCAGCATGCTGCCTATGAGGTGGGTAACCCATGAAATAAAGTCAGTCCAGCCTTAAAATAAAAATAAAAAGGGGGATATGTGGGAACCTAAAGGCACCACCTTGCATAGATCTGAAAGGAAATTACTGGGGGCACAGCCTGGCTTGCTTTGAAAGTCTGAAGAATACTTCCACACTGCTGAGGAGTGCATGATCAGCTCATGAATACACCCATGGGCGGGGGGGGGGGTTCCAGGGGCCTTTATAAGCTTTGTAAAACCTGCAATAAATGAGTCCGTGCTTGACTAGACTCCCCGTTGCACCTGAGTGTCCCCGGGTATTGGGGGCAGTGTGGGCTGGCAAACGATGTGCTTACTCATCCCCAATCATCACTGCATCGGGGGTCACTAGTTCGAACCCCTGCCACTCCTGTGTCTGAATGTGGCTCCACTGACACAGTCTCCTCACCAGGCCTGGGGTCCGGGACTGGGCAGAAGCGGTGACGACAGGAGGCAGCACAGGGCGAGCAAAAGAGCTGCCTCAGCACCGTGGGAGCAGAAGAGCGGCCTCAGCCCAGGGTGAGCGGAGAAGTAGCCTCAACGCCCATGAGAACAAAGGAGCGGGACCCGTGAGAACGGAGGAGCAGCCGCCGCTGGTGGTGACCACAGAAGACGAGTGGGGAAGGCTGGCTTCATGAGTGCACAATAGAAACAGAGTACAAAGATGTCTTTAAAGTAAGCAAATAACATTGACTTAGAACTACTGCACATTGGGTTTACTTCAAAGAGAGAAGCACCAAAGGTACTTCAAGATGAATTCCATAGGAGAAAATACTGATGGCAGTGTGTTTCACAGAGAAATGACCTAAAGAAAAGAGGGAGAAAGAAAAACATAAAAGGGCCAACTTGATCTTTGGTACCTAATCAAGTAAGAAAATTTTAATCTGTTCTATTTGCCATTTATAATTATGTATTACACTATTTGCAGGCAGAATTATCTCTAAAATGCATTGAAAAACACAAGTATTTGTGCTTTTTAAACTTGTTACATTTATTTTTTTGTGTGTGCACTTGTACGTGTGTGTGTGTGTGTGTGTGTGTGTGTGTGTGTGTCTAAAGAAAAGGCGCATAGTTGGTTCTCTCCTGCCATTATGAGGGTCTACTCAGGGCATCAAGCTTGGCAGTAAGTGCCTTTCCCAGCCTAACTATTTTGCCAGACCAAACATA
>NW_008359441.1:1618214-1629282 GCF_000622305.1 Nannospalax galili | reverse complement strand
TTTGAGACAGGGTCTCCCCGTAGCCCCAGCTGGCCTGGAACTCACTTTGTAGACCAGGTTGGCCTTGAACTTACAGAGATGCTCCTGCCTCTGCACTTCACGACATGGGTATACTTACATACATGCAGGCACATAAAATTAAAAAAAAAAAAAGCTAAACGGGCAGGTTTAAACTATTAGCAAACTATTTTAAAAGGTACTACTTTAAAAAGCGTGGTGGTATACTCCTGCAACCTCATGGCTTGGAGGCAGAGGCAGAAAGATCACAAATCTGAGGCCAGCTTGAGCTACATTGTACTGTCTCAAAAAGAAAAAAAGGAAGAGTGAGGGGAGCAAGCAGCATAGTAATGTCGTTCAGTGGTAGAGCTCTTGAGTGCTTTTCTTTTCCATGCAGGGCCTTACTATGTTGCCAAGGTTGGATTCAGGCTCGCTCAAGCAATCCTATGTCAGTCTCCATAGCAGCTGGGACTATAGGTTCAGGCCACTGCATGTAGACCAAACTTGAGTCTTTCTACTTCCCTACTCAGAGTCCAGAATCTAGGGTTTACACGATGAAACTCCCTTAAACACTGGCAATCCATTTCATAACCCGAGGTCAAAGAATGCTTTGCTGCTTTTGTCTAAGGTCCTTTTCCCACTGCCAACAGAAGGCTGGAATGCTACAACTGAGAAAATTGAATTGCTCAGGTTCTCTCTGTACACAGGTTTCTCTACTTTATTTTCCTTTTGTAAGTTCCTTTTGTGTGTATGTGCACAAGTGTGTGAAGGCCAGAGGGTGGAGCCAGGTGTCTTCCTCAATCGCTCTGCATGTTATTTTTGGGAGGACAGGGCCTTTCAGCTGAACCTGGAACTTACTGATTTGACTAGGCCAACTAGCCAGCAAGTCCCAGGGACTCTCCTGTCACTGTCTTTCCAGCTCCACGATTACCGACTGCCATGCCTGGCTTTTATAAGGGTGCTGGTGATGTGAACGCAGGTCCTCACACTTGCACAGCAGGCACTTCACCAACTGAGCCACCTCCCCAGCTCCCACATGTCTCTTTTATAGAACATTCTGAGTTCCTATCCCACATCAGTAAACTCAAGTCTATCTTTTTTTTTCATATTTTATTTATCATTATTATTTTTTTATGTGTATGAGTGTATTGCCTGTGTGTAGGTAAGTGCACCCATGTTGTGCAATGCCCACGGAGGACAGAAGAGGCTGTCAGATCCCCTGGAACTGGAATTATGGACAGTTGTTAGTTGCCAGGTGGGTGCCGGGACTCCAATCAGGGTCTTCTTCAAGAACAACCAGTATTCTTAACTGCTGAGCCATCTCTTCAGCCCCATTTTTTAATATTTTTATTAAAATTTTATGCATTTCATAAAGAACATCTTAATCATCCTAATACCCTCTCCCCTAATGATCCCCTTCCATAGTCCTCCCAGTGGAATTCATACATTCTGTCATTTGTGTTAAGGCCTATTATGTTGTTAGTGTCTTCAGTTGTCCTACAGTGCAAGTTCATCCACTGAAGTCTAGTCAGTCTACCTAGAGTCCCTTCCTTTAAGAAGATCAGCTCTTTTTCACCCAGTAGTAATCAGCTGCCAATAATTCTTCAACTAAGATTGGGACCAGCTGTTCATTTTCACAGTTCTATGCTGGGTTTTTGTATGCTTGAGTTTGCATGGGTCTGTGCATGCTGACACCATTGCTGTAGGTTCATACAAGAAGGGTCCCAGGAGCCTGTAGGACTGTATTTCCATATGGTCATATACAATTTTTCTGCCCCTTCTTCTGTAATAGTCTCTGAGACCTGGGTGGGTAGATTTTACTATAGGAGAACTAAGGACATACACTCTGAAAATTTAAGGCTCCATATTTTGCACATAGTAAGAAATCACATTTGCCTAGGAATGTGACAGGCTTGGGGTTTTGTCTAAGATCTATGACCTCCCCAGATTTACATATTTGACTAGGTTTACAGTACCACACATGAGTTTTTTCCCATTGAGTGGGTTTTAAGTCCAATTATGGAGCTTTTGACTAACCCGAAGATAATGTGTAAATGTACCACATTTTCATTATCCACTTGTTCATTGAAGGACACATAAGCTGCTTCCATCTCTTAGCTATTGTGAAAAGAGCAGCAACAAACATGGATGTACAAGTGTCTCTGCAATAGGATGAGTTCTTTGGGTATATGCCAAGGAGTGGTATAACTGGGTCATATGGTAGGTTCATTTTTAGTTCTTTAAGAGTTCTACACACTGCTTTCCATAAGGGTTGCATGAGTATTCCCTTTTCTCCACATCCTCACCATCATTTGGTATCATTTGTTTTCTTGATCTCAGTCAGTCTGACTGAGGTAAGATGAAATCTTAAAGTGGTTTTAATTTTCATTTCCCTAATTACTAATGATACTGAACATTTTAAAAGATGTTTCTTAGCCATCTTCATTTCTTCTTTTGAGAACTCTCTGTCTAGATCGTTGGCCCATCTTTTAACTGGGTCGTTCGTTTTCTTGATTATTTGTTTTTTGAGTTCTGTATATATTCTGGATGTTAAACCTCTGTCAGATGTATTGCTGATGAAGAATTTTTCCCACTCTGTGGGTTTTCTCTTCACTTTATTGTTTCTTTTGCTGTACAGAAGCTTTTTAGTTTAATGAGGTCCCATTTGTTGATTCTTGACCTTAATTCCTGAGAAACTGATGTCCGATTTAGAAAGTCCTTTCCTACATCCATATCTTGTAGGGTACTGCCTATGCTTTCTTCTAATAGTTTCAGAGTTTTGAGTTTCACATTGAGGTCTTAGATCCATTTGGGGGTGACTTTTGTGCAAGATGAAAGATAAGGGTCTAGTTTCATTCTTTTACTGGTGGAGATCCAGTTTTGCCAGCACCATTTGTTGAAGATGCTGTTTTTCTTCCATTGTGTGTTCTTGACACCTTTGTTAAATATCAGGTGGCTGAAGTTGAGTGTGCTAATGCTTGTGTCTTCAGTTGTGTTTCATTGATCTATGTGTCTATTTTTGTGCCAGTACCACGATGTTTTTATGACTATAGCTCTATAATATAGTTTGAGATCAGTATAGTAATCCCCCCCCGCCCGCAGCATTGCTCTTGTGTTCAGGGTTGCTTTGGGTATTCAAGGTCTTTTGTGCTTCCATATGAATTTCAATATGAACTTTTTTTTCTAATTCTGTGAAGTAGAATGTTTTTTTCTAATTCTGTGAAGAATGTAGAGGGGATATTGATTGGCATTGCATTGCCTCTATAAATGGCTTTTGGTAGGATGGTCATGTTCACAATATCAATTCTTCCAATCCATGAGCATAGGAGGTCTTTCCATCTTCTGATGTCTTCCTCAATCTCTTCCTTTAAGGAATTAAAATTTCTTTGTAGAGGACTTTAATGTCTTTGGTCAGGTTTATTCTGAGATTTTTTTTGCAGTTATTGTGAAAGGCAGTGTTTCCATGTACTCTTTCTCTGATTGCTTGTTATTGGTATATATATAAAGGATACTGATTTTTGTAGATACATTTCGTAACCTGCCACTTTACTAAAAATGTTAATCAGTTCTAGTTTTCTGGTGGAATTTTGGGGATCTCTTAGGTATAGTATCATATCATCTGCAAAAAGGGATAATTTGACCTTTCCTTTTCCAATTTGTATTTCTTTAGTTTCCTTCTCTTGTCTTATTGCTCTAGTCAGAGTTTCATGCACTATATTGAAAAGGAGTGGAGATAGTGAACATCCTTGTTTGATTCCTGATTTTTAATGAGAATGCTTTCAGTTTTTTCTCCATTTAGAATGATGTTGGGTGTGAGTTTGTTTGTTTATAGCATTAATTATGTTGAGGAATGTTCTCTCCAGTCTGATTCCCTTTAGGACTTTTATCATGAATACATGGTGAATTTTGTTGAAAGCCTTTTCTGTATCTGTTGAGATGATGATGTGGTTTTTGTCTTTGAGTTCACTTATACGATGAATGATGTTTATTGACTTATGTGTATTGAACAATCCCTGCATCTCTGGAATAAAGCCTACTTGATAATGGTGGATGATCTTTTTGATGTGTGTCTATATCCGGTTTGCAAGTATTTTGTTGAGGATTTTTGCATCTATGTTCATTAAGGACATGGGTCTATAATTTTCCTGTTTGGTTGTGTCTTTACCTGGTTTGGGTATTAGAGTGATGCTGTCTTCATAGGAGGAGTTTTGGAGTTCTCCCTCTGCTTCTATCATTTTGAATAATTTAAATAGTATTGGTTGTAGTTCATCTTTAAATGTCTGGTAGAAATCTGCTGTAAATTCACCTGGGCCTAGGCTTTGTTTAGTCAGGAGATTTTGTGTTGTTGTTTTGATTTCCTAACATGTTATGGTTCTGTTTAAACTGTTCTTGTTTTAGCTTTGTGGTTCCCATGATTTTAGACATCCATCCATTTCAAATTTAGAAGCGTATAGGGTTTTGTGGGTTTTTTTGGTCTTTTTGAGACAGGGTCTCCCTGTAGCCCCAGCTGTCCTGGAACTCACTATGTAGACCAGGCTGGCCTCGAACTCACAGAGATCCGCCTCCCTCTGCCTCCCAAGTGCTAGGATTAAAGGCGTGTGCCACCACGCCCAGCAAGAGTATAGGTTTTTAAAGTATTCCCTTATAGTGTTCTGGATCTTTCTGATGTTTCCTGTGATGTTTCCCCTTTCACCTCTGATTTTGTTGATTTGGATTTGCTCTTTCTTTCTTTTGGTTAATTGGGCTAAGGGTCTGTCTATCTTGCTTAGCTTTTCAGAGAAGCAGCTCTTAGATTCATTGATTCTTTGTATTGTTTTCTTTGTTTCTATTTCATTAATTTCTGCTCTCATTTTTATTTCTTCTCATCTGCCTTCTCATCTGCTGGGTTTGTGTTTAATTTGTTCTTGCCTTTCCAGAGTCTTGAGTTGCAATGTTAGGTCATTTTCTGTGGTCTTTGTGATTTTATAAAAGGCACTTAGAGCTGTAAACTTCCCCCTTGGGACTGCTTTTAAAGTGTCCCAGAGGTTTTGTTGTGTTGTATTATCATTTTCTTTTAGTTTCAGGAATACTTTTATTTCTTTCTTAATTTCTCCTTTGACCCACTTCATCATTCAGGAGTGTGTTGTTTAATCTTTATGAGTTCCTGTAGTGACTAGGGCTTCTTTTGTTGTTGATTTTATGCTTTGTTGTATTGTCGTCTGATAGAATGCCTGGAACTATTTCAATTTTTTTTGGTATTTGTTGAGGTTTGTTTTGTGTCCCAGTATGTGGTCAGTTTTAGAGAAAGTCCCATGGGGTGCTGAATACAAAGTGTATTCTTTGATGCTTGGGTGGGGATATTTGGTAGATGTCTGTGAGGTCCATTTGTTGTATGATATCATTTAATTCAGATGTCTCTATTTATTCTTTCCTGTTGACCTATCTAATGGAGAGAGTGGGGTATTGAAGTCCCCTACTATTACTGTGTTGTGGTTAATCTATGTCTTAAAGTCTTGTAGTACTGTTTTTATGAAATTGGGTGCATATATGTTTGGTACATATTTGTTCGTGGTTGGAATATCTTCGTGGTTAATTGTTCCTTTGATCAGAATGAAGTTATCCTCTTTATCTCTTCTGATTAGTTTTAGTTCTAAGTCCTTTTTGTCAGATATTAGAATTGCAACCCCTGCTTGTTTCTTAGTGCTGTTTGCTTGGAATATTCTTTTCCATCTTTTCTTTTTTTAAAAAAAAATTTTCTCAATTTTATTAATGTTCACTCTGTATTTCATATAGTACAATTTAAAATGGATGTAAAAAGCACTTCAATAAAGCACAAGTTATTATTAAATATGAAAAATTGCATAATATATCTAAGTTAACTAATATATTTATATATACAGTCTATAAAATCAGAACTAAAAGGGAAATGTAATAAATCATCATCTATATATGTGTTTATATATATTTACATATATGTAAACTTTACAAATAAAATAAATGTTAAAAAATAAATTCTCAATAATATTTTTAAAAAGAAAACAGAAAAAGGCGAGCCATTCAACATCTAGGCGTTATGCTTTGTTTTTATAAAATCTTTCTGTTTTCTTCAGGCTTAAGAAAGCTCAATGCAGTGAGTGCTCAATCCCTTCCCTAGTCACTAAACACACAAAGACAAGTGGCTCATGTAAGGAGGGCTCCTGGTCTCTCCACAGTGAGCTGCAATGCAGTGTAGGACATTTGTGATCAGAGGAAGAGTGTCTTGTACCAGCTGTGCATTTCATATTTTCCTGTCAAAGAACTGTGTTTATCTTCCCAGAATAAGTACAGGATAAGTAAGAAGAAATACCAATGACTCTCAAAAAATTCCATTCTTGCACTGTGAATGGTATTAAGGATGCAATAATGACTTTCCCATTTTCTAGACAAGTAAACCAGAAAGTGTTCCCAGTTAAAACAAAGACAACAGAGATGACATTCTTCAGAGAAGAAAATGTGCACTCAATACTTGAAACAGGCTGGAGTGAAGCTGGCTTGA
This sequence comes from Nannospalax galili, assembly GCF_000622305.1. Lineage (NCBI taxonomy): Eukaryota > Metazoa > Chordata > Mammalia > Rodentia > Spalacidae > Nannospalax > Nannospalax galili. The sequence continues at coordinate 1,622,771 of NW_008359441.1, read as the reverse complement.
AGCTCCAGGAACTCTTCTATTTGGTATGTGGATAAGATACTAACATTTAGCCCATGCTGCCTGGATCCACTGGCTTCCTGTGCACAGTAGGGAAGTTTTTAATGTGAAGTCATAAAAGGTAGATCTGCTCTATGCACAATTGAAAGTCATAACTTTTCTCATCTTGGAAAGTTTGTCGAAAGCAACGACTCTATTCTCTCATCATATGCTAGATACATTCATTTATTAGTAACTTTGCTATGTAAAGCCTTTTATAAAAACACATCTGTTGCCAAAGGCAAAGCATTTTGAGATCAAAAATACTCTGAGAAACATGTTTCTCCCTCTGCCTGATTTTGTAGAGACTTTTCTTCCTTTATGCTTCCCATTAATATTCTATATTATGATATGCAAACATTAGTGTGGATCAGAATTTCTAAGATAGTATTCATTTTTAAAGCCATTAGAAAAAGCGCAGACTGTGCGGTTGCTCTTTTTATGAGAATGGAGATTGAAAGCAGCTGTTTACCAGAGCGCTAATGTACTTCAAACAATGATGTAATAGCCAACGTACATAACCTTTTAAAACCTGGTAATACAGAAGACATTCGGATTTACTGTGGAAATATACGTCTCAGTTTTATTTTCTGCCAAAGAAAGAAAAATAGAGGGAGGCTTGTGGAGTTTTGTTTTCTCCATTGGGTAGCTGAAGGTTATGGCCCATAAATAAATCTCCACACTACCCAGGATAGTAGAGCAAGGAAGCAAAAAGATTCAAGTTCCATTCGAGACATAGTGGGATTGTGAAGAAGCTCAACATAAGAGTGAACACATTAGATCCTTCTCTTGCTAGAGTAATGTTCTAGACACACTTATGTGACTTGTGGTCTTCCCAGTGGATATGGGGGTGGGTACCAATCAATGAGTTCCAGAAAGAAAAAAAGGGACTTTTTACTTATGTTCACTATTATAGTCATTCCAATTTAAAGTTGTATTTGCTTTATAAAGGAAATGCAACATGACATGAATGCCATCAAATAGTCAACAGAAATTTAGAGCTCAATTTCTTTACCTAGTTACTTTTAAATGCCTTAAAGTAATGACTTGTCCTGATGGGACTGGAGATGCCTGATTGAGAATATATTTCTGATTAAAGAGGAGTGAGAATTAAGTACATCCAGAAATTTCAACAGTTACAAAAGCCAGGAGTAAAAATTCCCCTTATTTCACATCACCTACAATTTCACAGAAGTGAAGATAATGGGAAAGAATAGAAACAAAGATGAGGACACAGAGGAGCAAGTTGAACATAGACTGGGAAGCCTTGATGATCTTCCAGTCTCTCCAACACACACACACACACACACACACACACACACACACACACACACATCACTGGGGTTTACAGGTGTGCATGCAGCTACTTTCAACTTTTTACATGGATGCTGGGTCCTCATGCTTGTAGTAAGTCTCTTACTTGCTAAGCTATCTCTATCTATCTATCTATCTATCTATCTATCTATCTATCTATCTATCATCTATCTATTCATCTATGTATGTATGTATCATCTATCTATCTATCTATCTATCTATCTATCTATCATCTATCCATCATCTATCTATCCTCTATCTATTAATCTATCATCTATCTATCAATCTATCATATATCTATCTATCTACCTATCATCTATCATCTATCTTTATGAATGTTTTGCCTGCATGTGTGTAAGTGCACACATGCATGCAATGCCCATGGAGGCAAGAAGAAGGTACTGGATTCCTCTGGAAATGGAGTTACAGGCAGTTGTGAACTGACATGTGGCTGCTGGAAACTGAATTGTCATCCTCTGCAAGAGCAGCAAACGCCCTCAACTGCTGAGCCATCTCTTCAGACCCTTGCATGTAATTTTAAAAATTATTTATGAAAATAGGGATCCTGAGACAGTTTCAACATTTTAAACCTTAATGATTCATGGTGCAATCTGAATGAAGGCACGAAATACAGAATGAAGATAAATAAAAAGGCTGGTGGGGAATAATGAGCTACAAACTAAGCATCTCAAAGTACAAATGAGTTATATATTCTCAATTTGTTAACTGTGGAGTTTTAAGGTTAAGAAAGTAACTTAGCTCCATTGTATTTTGGTTTAAGTTCTTTCTTTGAAGAGATGGAGTAATTGGAGAATAATAATTCCAGGGCAAGTCCCACTTCCCACCCTTCTGACATTTACTTAATCACAGTTTCCTTTGTCCTTGTAATATGGGTTACAGTATTTCCTCCTTACCTGAGCTTTTAATTTGCAGATTCAGTCACCTAAAATAAAGCATAGTCTGAGAATAATAAATGGAAGATTCCCTAAATAAAGTGTTCATAAGTTTAAAATAACTTCTATTATAGCATATTATTATGACCATATGTAATTATTAGGTGATACTGTTGGTCTCTTTGTATGCCTAATATATAAGCCAAACTTCATCACAGGTGTGTATGTGTATGGAAAAATAGAACATTAGTATTGTCGATGGTTAGTATTGTCTGTGGTTTCAGGAGTATAGGGAGGTCTTGGAATGCACCTTTCACAATGAGGGTGGTGACTATAGATTATTTCTCATGTTTTTGGTTTTCAAAATCAGTGAGTTAGGGGCTGGAGAGATTGCTCAGCGGTTAAGAACACTGGCTGTTCTTATAGAAGACCTGGGTTTAAGTCCCAGCACCAACAAGACAGCTAACAACTGAGTTAAGAACACTCGTGGTTCTTGCAGAGGACCCAGGCTCAAATTCCAGCACCCACGTGGCAGCTAATGACTGTCCTTAACTCCATTCCTAGGGGATCTGACAACCTCTTCTGACCTCTGTGGGCATTGCACGACATGGGTGCACTTACCTACATGCAGGCAATATATGCATAGAAATAAAAATAAAAATAACAAATTAAAAAATTTAAAAAAGAAATCAGTGAGTTAGTAAGTATATATAATATTGAATTAGTACTCATATATTAGTTATTTCCAAAAATAATTTCAAAAAATGCTTAAGAATAATCACACACAATCACATAGGAACTATACATCAAAGATCTATTTATTCTATTAATCAGAGGAAGAACAAAATGTTAAAGTTGACTCCAAAAGGAATTCAGTGGGGCTGGAGAGATGACTCAGCAGTTAAGAGCACTGGTTTCTCTTACAGAGGACCTGGGTTGGTTCCCAGCACCTGCATGGCTTACAACTGCTCCACAACTCCAGTTTCAGGGAAACCAATGCCCTTTTCTGGCCTCTGCAGGTATTGCACACATGGGTGCACTTTTGTACATGCAGGTAAAACATTCGCACGCATTAAAAATAAATAAAATAAAAATGGTCATGTTGTTTCCTATTTTTTTAAACATTTTTTTTGCTATTTTTATTTTATGTGCTTGAGTGTATTGCCTGCATGTAGGTAGGTGCACCCGTGTTGTGTAGTGGCCACAGCGGTCAGAAGGAGGCATCAGATTCCCCGGAACTAGAGCTGTTATCCACCATATGGGTGCTGGAAATAGAACCTGAGTTCTTTAAAAAAGCACTCAGTGCTCTTAACTATGGAGTCATCTCTTCATTACTGTTTCTTTTCCTTCTTTCTTCCTTTCTTTCTTTTTTTCTTTCTTTCTTTCTTTCTTTCTTTCTTTCTTTCTTTCTTTCTTTCTTTTTAAAGATTGCAAGGGACATTGTCTGTTTAAACCCAGAAACAAAGAATAGTGGTATAGGACTGTAAAACAGTACTGTGAAACTGGCCAGTGTTCTATGGAACGATAAAAACTTGAGACTGAGGCTTGTCTTTGTACAAGGTAGAAATCATTGGCATCCCTAACAGTCAGAAGTGTCCAAGTCAACATAAAACTGCAGAGAGTCTGGACATGGATAAAGATCATGTACAAACTAAGCAAAGGTGCATTTCACTTTAGAGTTCAGAGTCATTGTTATTGTTTCAATATGATAATAAAATGGCATAAATCATCATTTTACCTTATTTCTAAGTTTCGAATAACAGTTCATTATGCTCATTGATGAAGGGAGGAAAGTGTGCTTTAGAAAATACATACAACTTATCCTCACTAAAACACTTTATAAATGGTGAATCTGGGATTTCAGCACAGGGACTTTGATTGTAAATAATCATTATCAATAAGAGTCGCCATTATGAATTGAATCTGAATAATATGTTGAGGACTCATTTGAATGAATATGTATCAACTTCTTTATTAATTACAGTAAATCACCCTCAACTGAGAGAACTGTGGGTGCAGTCATTAACTGGACTGGGAAAAGCTAAGCCATTGGAAGTGCACATGGCACTGTAAATTATTAATGTTCATCCAGCTATGCCATTGGAGCAGAAAAAACCCATTATCTTGGATGGAAACACAGTACTGGTCCCAGGGCTATTTACATTGACTTTGCTTGTAAGTTATCATAATGAACAGACTAAACAGAATACATAGATCACTGCGGATTTTTTTTCTTTCTTGAGTATTAACTTAGTAATGTTCACTTCACCCTTGATTACGTTTTTTATTTTATTTTTTATCTATCTATCTATCA
>NW_008359441.1:1601598-1617836 GCF_000622305.1 Nannospalax galili | reverse complement strand
GATAGATAGATAGATAGATGGATGGATGATTAGGAGAAGCATTTCATTACAGCTTTAACATATTCAGTAACAATTTCCAGAGCAAGGACTCATCTTTTTCAAAAGTGACTGTAAATTTTTAGGTTCACAGTTGAATTAATACAATTAGTACAGTTATACAATATTGAACTCAGTATAAACCCAGTAAGACATAAAATTGAATGAGTTTTTATCCTTTAATGAAGATCTTCAGTTCATTTAAAAATATGCTGTTTCCTACATTTTAACGCTACTAAAACTTAGATGTTTGCACATGTGTCTTTAATCTCTATGTATCTGATTATTACTAGTCACAGTCAGTTATACTCAGATCCTTGGCACCTGAGTATGGATATAAAGACATCAGGTAGATTTCAATGGTGATGTTTATCACCTCAATTAATAAACATAAATTGAAATTTAATTCTTCTTCCTCAATAAGGTTTTTTTCTTTAATTTTTTAATTTTTCTGTGTTTATCATACAGAACATCCCACACAGTCTTATTCATCTATATACCCACTTCCCAAATGGCACCCACCCATAGCCGCCACCCCCCCACTGGGGCCCATATACTCTGTCATCCCTGTTACTGTCCACTGTGTTATCAGTGCCCCCAGCCATTCCCCAGTGCTTGTCTGTCTGCTGAATCTAGTCAGCCTACCTAGAGATCCTTGTATTAGGAAGATCAGCTGTTCCTCATTCAGCAGCAATCAGTTGTCAATATTCCTTTAGATAAGATTGGGGTCTGCTGGTCATTTTCCCAGTTTTATTCTGAGTTACTGTCTGGGAGTCTCTTTGGCTACCCTGGCCAATAACTCAAAGGAAGGTACCTCCTGTCTGGCATTGTTTCTTGTTATGAAGCCTATAGCTATACACATGGACTATATTGACCCCATTAATCTTTGGTTATACTTTCCTTATGGGTGTTTAAGACCCTACAATTGGCCCAGATAAACCAATTTAGTTTTACTCTTAAGGTTGTTTGAGGATCTGTTCCTCAGGGGTAACATGGGCTTGGGGGGAGCCCCTGACTCCTTTCTTTTACCAGTTCTGCCTATGTGAAGATAAGTCAAAGGTCCTATTTTACCATGGCTGGCTTCGCTTGGAAGCATGGAGGAAATGCTTCCTCTGTGTTGACCCTCCTCTTTGTAGACTGGACACTGGTTCAGGTTCATCTGGTGGGGTCTCCTCGGCCTCCTTGATCAAGAGGACAGGTGACTCACCACAGTTACAGGACATCCTGAGAGGTGCTCATAGTCCCCCTGGAACTTATTCGACCTAGGAGGGAAAGGAGCAAAAACTGTCCTTTATGTCCCTCTGTCCAAATTAGTATAGGTCTTATAGTATGGGTGTTAAACATCCAAGAAGGTTAGTTCCACCAGTCTGGTACTTTTAATTACCATGTGCCATATAGATAAATGTTGGGCAAAGACCAAACACTCTCAGATAAACCTTGGCTAGCCATATATTATATTCTTTGATCTGGTTGTATATATAATTTGTCATTAGGTTGTTGGACTAATATGGTTCCCTTTGGTTTTTTAAAACTAGCTAGGCATTATTTATCTCTCGCATTGTCTAACCATTCCACCATAGTTTCCCCATGTAAAGTGCCCCCGTTTTTCCCATTTCTCCCTTAATAATACCCATCTCCTACAGTCCTACCTCTATTGAGCTCCTTCTTTCCCTTTATAACCTTGTATAACCTTGCCTCCCCACTCCCCTTAAAATAACCCCATTTTAAATCCATATCTCCCTTACTAACACCTGTTTCTTACTGTTATCCTCTTTCAGATTCTTTCTTTTCCTTTACCTCCCTGGTTCCTTTTCATTATCCTGGTTCCTATAGTTATGTCTGGATACATATTCACTTTTAAGGATTTGGTGCTAGGATCCACACTAAGGGAGAACATATGTCGATTTTTTTTTTCTGAGTCTGTGTTACTTCACTTAGTATACCAGTTTCTAGTTCCAACCAGTTACCTGCAGAGTTCATGATTTCATCTTTCTTTACTGCTGAGTAAAACTCCATTGTACAAATGAACCACATTTTCATTATCCACTCGTCAATTGAGGGACACTTAGGTTGCTTCTGTCTCTTAGCCATTGTGAAAAGAGCAGCAACAAACATGGATGTACAAGTATCTCTGCAATAGTATGAGTTCTTTGGGTATATGCCAGTCAGTGGTATAGCTGGGTCAAATGGTAGGTTCATTTGTAGTTTTTAAAGAATTCTCCATACTGCTTTCCATAAGAGTTGAACAAGTTTGCAATCCCACCAGCAGTGGATGAATGTTCCCCTTTCCCCGCATCCTCTCCAACATTTGGTATCATTTGTTCTCTTGATCTTAGCCAGTCTGATTGGTGTAAGATGAAATCTTCAAGTGGTTTTAATTTGCATTTACCTAATTACTAGTGATGTTGAACATCTTTTAAGATGCTTCTTAGCCATCTTCTTCTTTTGAGAACTCTCTGTTCAGCTCCTTAGCCCATCTTTTAATTGGGTTACTTCCTTTCTTGATTCTCTGTTTTTTGAGTTTGTTATATATTCTGGATGTTAAACCTCTGTCAGATGTGTCACTGTTGAAGATTTTCTCCCATTCTGTGGGTTTTCTCTTCAGCTCCTTGGTTGCTTCTTTTATTATTTTGTCGTTTTTTTTTTTTTTTTCGGAGCTGAGGACCGAACCCAGGGCCTTGTGCTTGTTAGGCAAGCGCTTTACCACTGAGCTAAATCCCCAACCCCCTTGGTTGCTTCTTTTGATGTACAGAAGCTTTTTAGTTTAATGAGGTCCCATTTGTTGATTCTTGACCTTGTTTCCTGGGCAGTTGATGTCTGGTTTAGAAAATCTTTTCCTACACCTATGTCTTGTAGGTTATTGCCAATGTTTTCTTCTAACAGTTTCAGAGTTTCAGGCTTCACATTGAGGTCTTTGATCCATTTGGAGTTGACTTTTGTGCAGGGTGAAAGATAGGGGTTTAGTTTCATTCATCTACAGGTGGAGATCCAGTTTTGCCAGCACCATTTGCTGAACATGCTGTCTTTCCTCCAGTGAATGTTCTTGGCCCCTTTGTCAAATATCAGGTGGCTGAAATTGCATGTACTCATATTTGAGTCTTCAGTTTTGTTCCTTTGATCTATGGGTCTATCCCTAATAGAGTCCAGGTCTGCAATGACCCTTCCCCAGTGCAGTAAAACCTCACAAAATAGGCCCTGGAGCCTCCTTGAAAAAGAGGAATGGAGTCAGCAGCTGCACTGGCCATAAAGAAGCTGTTTCAACACAGGGTGTTTCCCTCAGATAAGTTTAGAGGGCAGACAGGCCCCTGAACCAATGACCAGAGACCCAAGAGTTGTCTGCTGTATCAGCACAAGCTGCTTCCCCCTGATAATTTTCACAATGTGCAGACCCCGCTTCATGCCAAAAACTGTTTGAGTAGCCCCTCCAGTTCTGTGCTGACAGAACACAGAGCCTCTCTCTTGTGCTCACTGTACTCCTGCAGCTCTTCTTGGAAATTATCCCATGGCCCTGACACCTCCAACATCTGGGGGTCTCCATTGCAAGTTAGGCTTTACCTTCACAGCTTCATACACTGGAAACTAGGTATCTTCTTGCCAAAAAATCTAATTCTGATACATGTTGGTTGGCCTCTGTGGCTTTTTGGAATCTCAGTTGAAACTACTATGACCCTGTATTCTTCAGGTCTTTCATGCCTTCAAACCAGCACCATGTAGAAGACACATCTAAGTTATGCTGCCAGCTTGAGTTATAGTCTGGCTTCCTTATTATAAGCAACAGTGTTTTCTGTGCACCTGGGAAGAGAAAACATGGGAAAGTACTTCCCTAACTGGTTGTTTTTGTGTACAAATCCCCTCACTTGTCTTCTCAGTTCAATTTCACTCCTTTTAAAAGAGTTTTAACTTTTATAAGCAGAGAACCTGATGGGTAGGTGTTGTGTACACTATTCCTGGAGAGATGTGAACAAATGTTTACCCACTCCAGATAGGGAACCGATGATAGACCCAAATAAGGATGCCATCCAAGTCTAACTGGTGAACCAATGAGTTTATTGGGATTAGTTACAGGAGTATGGGTAAGGGGTTGCTTACAGGAGCAGAAACAACTTAAGGACAGCTACATCACCAAAAGCCAACCCCAGCATGGGTGACAGCTCATGAAAGCTGTCACAAAGAGCACACTGCACAAGTTGAAGAGTGTCTCTTTCAGGCAGCTTAGGTGGTCTGAGCCTCTTCTAGGCAGGTCTGTTGGTCTCTGCAGGTTCTAGTTACTTTTATGTTGCTGTGATAAAACAATGACCAAAACCAAGCTGGAGAGAAAAGGTTTCATCTTACAGTTTATAGTCCATCATCAAGAGAAGTCAAAGCAGGAACTCAAGGCTGGATCCCAGAGGCAAGAGCTGACACATAGATCATGGAGGAACATTGCTTACTGGCTTGCTTCCCCTGGATTGCTCAGTAACCTTCCCTATATAGCTCAGGCATATCTGCCCAGGAAGGGCACTCTGCCTACAGAGGAATAAGCCCTTCTGCACAAACTACAAATAAAGAAACTACCTCACAGACATGACCTCAGGCCAGTCTCATAGAGGAAATTTCTCAACTGAGGTTACCTCTCCTCAGGTGTCTAGTTTGTGTCAAGTTGACAAAAACTAAGGAGAACACTGCCTGTTCCATGGAGCTCAGGAGGTCTCTGCCTCTTCTAGGAAGTTAAGGCAATCTGAGTTTCTTCCAGGTAGTCTGGTGTCTGCTGTTTTCAGGCAGCCTACCTTGCCTGAGGTGTCTCTCAGTGTTTATACATAACCTTGGTGAAGGCTCAACCTAGTGACTCTCATCAGTTTCAGGGGCTTCCTGAATCTTTTGAATTGTTTAGTTCCTGAGTTTAAGGAGCTTCCCTGTAGGATAGGACATTTCACCTCCCTTTAGATATCCTGTGCCTTAATGAGATTTCTTACTAGACAGGATGTTTTATCTCAGAGGAAATTGCTACACAACAGTGGGGTGCCCTTAGGCACTTTTCTTTTTGTCCAAGGACAAAGGGAAGTCTCTCCTTAATTGTCTTAATCTCTTTAACAATTATATATACACGTGGTCTTTACTTTCTTCTTTGGTCTTCTCTTGGCTAAAACTTTAAACTTGCTTATGCCCCTTTCTTGACCAAAGTGTACATTTTTCAGCTGTGTTTGTTCTCTTTCACTGCAACTTGGATAAGTGTGAGTAGCAATTATGCCATTCTTTGAATGTTATATTGTCTTAAAATTTTTCCTCTGCTAAATACATTTATCAATTACTTTTAAATTCAGCCTCACTTGAGTTATCAGGACATGTGAGGTCAGGGCTTTTGCTTTTGCTTTTGTTTTTTCCCAGTGTCTTAAGTCAGTGGTCTTTAGTCAATTCCAAACAGAGTCTTAGTTTCTTCTGGAACCTCAGAATTGTGGTCTTCCATCTTGCTATCATAACTATCCATCAAGCTCTGTCCACAGTACTCTAGGGATCCTCTAGTCAAGAGCTCCAAACTTTGCCATAGTCCTCCTGAAAAGAAGCACCAAAGACATACAAAGCACTTATCAGGTGTGTCGCCCTAATGGCTCTATTTCCTATTTCCAAGTTTCTATATTAGCTATTTTTGTTGTTCCTGTGACTAAACACCTGTCAAAAAGCAAGTTAAGGGAGGAAGGATTGATTTAGGCTCACGGTTCAAAGGAACATAATCCATCATGAAGGGGAAGGCATGGTGACAAGAGTAGCTTGATCCATGAAACTGACCAGGAAGCAGAGAGAAGACAATAGTGTCACCTACCTGGGCTTCTCTTTTCTTTCTTTTTATTCACACTGGGACCTCAGACAGTGCTGCCCGCCTTCAGGGTGAGTCTTTGCTCCTCAGTTCTTCCTGTCAGTGTCCTCACAGACACACACAGAAGTGTGTTTCTAAATGATTCTATCAACTTGACACCCAAACACATCACTTTAGTTACTGATTGTCTATTACAGTTCTATTCCTTCAATGTGATAAAGCTTTAGTTTGATAGTTATGTCTCTAACTCAATCTCAGATCACATTCTGCTTTCTAAGGCATTCTTTACGTCAGTTAGCCATCTCTAATCTCAGCCTAGACAAAGACAGAGCTGTTGGTGCAGTTGGTGCTAATACTATTCTTAGTGTTAGATTTAAAGTATTTGGGGAAAATCAAACATATGAAAGAAAGCACATGCTCTCTCTTCCCCTTTGTAAATTATGCACGTCTTCTACTGCACTGAGATATTGTGCACATTATAAAAACAACACACCTGAAATGACAGATGTAAAGTGAAAATCAATCAACCCTACTTTATTTTCTTATTCTCTATCTACCCCTGACCAGAGTGGACCAGTTTCCCTTAGGAGATCAGACTAAACTGCTGTCAATGTTATCTTTTCAAAATAGATATTGACAATGTCATTTTTTCCATTTTCCTGGCTCTTTTTTTTTTTTTCCTTTTTTTTCCAAAATAGGACTGAGAATTGAACCTTGGGCCTTGTGCATTTGGGGCAAGTTCTCCCCAGACTTGCAGCTTAAAATCTGTCTCTCTTTTTGTCTTCATCATTTATCATCAATCAATACTAATTAAACATGTCTCACAAGGTGACACTTGTTTCTATATTTTAAAATAAAGTTTTATGTGTATTTGCGTCACATGCATGAAGCGTCCACATGAGAATCTCCTGAGCTGGAGTGGTGTTACAGGTGGTTGTGAGCTACCTGATGTAGGACCTGGAAACTGAACTCAGGTCTTCTGGAGGAGCAGTAAGTGCTATTAACCATTGAGCCAGCTCTCCATTACAACACTTGTTTCCCATAAGCCCCTTACTTCATAAACCAGGTAGTAATTACTACCTTTTCCTAAGAATGTGAGTTTACACTGTAGGAAGAATATAGACCATGCCTGAATTATCTTTACTGTCTTAGTGGATACTCAATGATGGGATGTTAAATAAATACCTTCTTTGTCTCTCTCACACACACAAAAAGACAGGCTTAGAGTTAGTTCCTACCAGGACAGATATTCCTATTTACTTCAGATTAAATTCTAGAATTTTTTAACTATCTTGATTGGTTTGCCATGTTTTTCTGGCCTGAGGTGGTGACTTGTAGAGACTTATTCTGATGCCAGCAGGTGGGCCTCTCCAAATGGGTCAGAGTATTATGAGAAGAAAAGTTCACACATGTTGCAGTTATTTTCTCCAAGAAATATAATTGAAACATGGCCTCATACAGAAGCTAAATTCTATCTATATATTGCTGTAGTTGAAAATGTTGTTTGAAACAGTTTAGTAATTCTTAAAGCGCTTTCTTCTATCTCTGATTGCATAAAAAGAGCAACCACAACCCTTTTGCTTTTTTAATGGTTTTAAACTTTATCTTAGACTTTCTAATACGCCATCATGTTTGCACATCACAATAAATATTTAATGTTAATGGAAAATGGGAATATATTTTGAACATAAATATGAGAAAAATCTTTTAAAAATAAGGAGAGATAAAATTTAAGGCTTTAGAAGTGTTTTATTTCTAGTAATGTTTTCTGACTGCCCATGAAATCTGCTTTTAGAATCTTTTATGATACAAAATTACTAAGATTCATGTTTAGCTCAGGAAGTGTTAAACTGAAGTAGATACCTACTTTTGGAAACATCTGTTCAGGTTTAGAGAAAATTCAATTCCATTTGTGTCTATAGATGATCTGCTAACTTAATTCACACGTGGGATTTTCCTACAGTTGGCGAAGATGAGATCCCCTAATGGGCTAACCATTAGAAGTTCCATAACTATGCTAAAAGCTAAAGACTCTTACCATGTCAAATTTCCCCTGGAAACAGCTCCCAGAATGATTGGACACATTTCTGTTTCTTGAGGAATTTTTTCTTATGGTTCTTCTTTATCTGGAAAATATTGAAGGAGTTCAATTTTTACCTGCCTTCTAAACCAGAGGGCATCATTAGACATTGACCAAGGCGCAAGGCTAGAAATTAACTGGGAGTTAATTTAAAAATATTAATCATTTTGTTAATTTTGGGAAAAATCTACTTGAAATGAAAATTTGACCAAATCAAGAGCCAGACATGGTGTCATGATCCAAGAGACCCTGGTGACTGGGCTCCTCAGTCTTGTACCACATTTACCTCCTCCAAAAGGAAATGAGGGCCTGGGGAACGGCTCAGTCCCCAGGGCCTGCTTCTCAAGTGTGAGGACCTGAGTTTGAACACTGGCACTCACATAAAAGCTGGGCGTAGTAGCCCTTGTCTGTATTCCCAGTGCTGAGGCGGTGGAGAATCAGCAAGCTCCAGGTTCAAGATCCTTGTATCAAAAAACAAGGTGGAGGATGAATGAAAGCACCCATCACTGACCTCTGACTTCCCAAATACGCATGCACACACACATACACACATGCGTACACACATGCATACACACATGCACAGAGTAATGAGTATTCCATCATTGTCGACGTCTTTCAGGAATCCAAAAGAGGTAAAATATATGAAATTCACGACTTAAAATGAGCCACGTTATCTTCTGAGGGCTGATGCCGAAATTAGTTTGAGAAATTCAGTGCATTACAGGAAGGAGAAGTGAGGACCGTTTTTGGTTCTTTGTCCTCACGCAAATCTGAGCATCACTAGGTCAGGGACCATGAGTGGACTAAGAACTGACTGGCTACTTCTTTTTTTTACCCATTCTCTGGTACTGATTTTATGAACTTCACAGTGCATTTGTTTTGAGCCTGACAAATTTATAGCGTGCCTTGGGATATAAATTTAATTGACTATCATTGCAGGTTTTGTCATTAGAAAGGTCACTGGAGAAATATACATAGGGAAATTCTGAGGTATGAACATTGTCAGTTAATTTGAGCTTTTCATTTAACTGAGATTTTATTTTAAGGTCCAATTTCATTGTGCTGTGCCAAAGGCCATTGTAAAACTTGATGGGGAAATTATTTTCTTTTAAAAATGATGTAACATTTATTTGTAATTCTAATTGTGTTCAGCTTAATGGTAATAGTCGGGTCTGTTTTCAATGGAGGCTCAATCCTTTTAGTTCTACTCCTCGGTAACAACGGAATTGGGAAAAAACCCAAGGTGAATGGCATTTGCAGTTATGTACTGACCACTTACTATGCGTTAGATGCTAAATTCACTGCTCTGGTTGGTATGAAAAGAATATTTAAATATATGCACTTTCATACTTGCATTTCACATCATAGGAAAGAAAGATATATAATCGGAAATGTGATTTTTCTTCCTAGACCCCATATTTATATTTATATAATAAAATATTTCTATTTGTTCTGTGGATGACATTTTCTTTAGTAATTATTTCCTAAAATTTGTGCAGGAGTGTTGTCTATATTTATTCTTTCCCTTTTTGCTAAAATTGCTTTACTGACATTCTTTAGTAATTCTTTTGTGGATAACTAGAGAGGTAAATATTAATTTGGTATCTTTAAAGAAAAATCAACATATCAGTTCAAGCTTCCATTCATTTATTCACATATCTATAATTTAAAATTTTCAATGAACCTTGAGTGCCTCTTGCATATATATACTTTATTGATGTGAAGTGGGATGAGTGCTGTGTTCATGTTTGTAGACGATGCCAGAGAAATTTTAGATGCTCTAGACTTTAATTAAAAATCTAATAGAAGGGACAGAAAATAAAATGTGACTTTTTAAAAAAAATTGGACAAAGTAGACTTGTGGAGTGCTTCTGCATAGACAGACGGAGAAAGTCTCCAAGAGATAGAATACTAATGTAAGTGGAAAACTGAAGAGAGCTTGTGCCAGTCAGCAATGGAGTGGATGGGATTATAGGAAATGGGACCAACATTGGGCAAGGTTGATCAAGGAATACAGGAGCAGCAGAGAGGTTAAGGCTAAGAGGCTTTGAGCAGAAAGAAGGAAGGGTGTTATTCTAATGGAAAGGAAGGTGGGAGATGGTTTTGCATGACTTTCGTTTCCAACTCTTTCACTAATAAGGAAAAGGAATACTTAATAAAGAATGGTGATGTTGTACAAGATGCCATATTTCTTGTACCAGAACCACTAACCTTCTTGCACTTCTGTGGTACATTTGCAGCTGCCTGATAAATTTTGAGAGATAATCTATTAAACAAATTACACTGAACCGATTGTGGACCTAGGGAGTTACGATTCTCCTCAGTTAGACCTCAGTATCTGTGCATTAATTATTTTGAAGAAACTGTTACTTGTCTAAACTACAGATGTGACAGAACATGAATGGGTTACAATACACCCAATTGTTCTTTTGTATTATATTATTTTTATTTCATAACAATTACTTTAAAATCTTTTAGTTTTGACAAATAAGTCATTTTATATCTTAGATAAGAATGAGACTGTATGTCATTCTGGTAAATTTTCTTTTCTTTTTCTTACCTTTAAAATGAGAAACAAAATGTTGATTTAAAAATGCAGCAGTGAAAATATTGATTAGCTCTGGATTTCTTCTGGCTGCTTTTTAACCACCTGTGAATATATTGAAGAGATTGTATTATCAGGGAAATATTCAAAATATATAAACACATGTACTTTGCATCCTTCCATGTCAGATTTCATCTGCTAATGGGCAGGCCAATTCTCTGATGTATTTAAGTCCATCTGGTGCTTTTCATGTTTCTCTGATGTATTTACTTGCTGCCATAGTTTAAGTGTCAGAAACATTCCTGTCTGTCTTGAATTATCCATGTTTGTCATTCAAATTATTAGTCTATTTGGTAAATCAGCTTCGTTTTCCATGCACCAGTGATTTGCTTCTACTTTTAAATCCTTTTGGGAATTTGGAGATATATTTCTAGAAACTGACTGGGGATTATGATCCAAATTACTGTTTAATCCTACTGAAGACACATATTATTGTTTCATATTTTTAAGTACAAGTCATTATACATGAAGACAATCTTTCATAAACCAATCAGAAGAATAAAAACTAGTCAACGGATAAAGATTGATTAAGTATGATGCCACTAGTGCCTTTCAAGAGAATACATACACTAGATGGAAATACACATATATGTGTATGTGTGTGATACGTGTGCATATATATCACACACATATAAGTTTAAGAATTAAAAATGAATTGACTTGTGGAGAGAATATGAAAAATATATGGAGCCCACCCTTTCTTGATGATTGGCAGCTATCTAAGGCAAGAAATGAAATCAATAGCTGGGGTGTGGTGACACATACCTTTAATGTCAGCACTCAGGAGGCAGAGACAGGTAGATATCTGTGGCCTTGAACTCAGCCTGGTCTACATAGTGAGTTCCAGGTCAGTGAGGGATATGTAGTTAAGACCCTGTGTCTGAGAATAAGGAGGAAGAGGAGGGGGAGGAGGAGAAGAATTGGGTCAACTGAACATCTAGCTGACTTTTCAGAAGGGAGGCTTATCTAACCATGAAAACTAAGGGATAAGTCAATTAGGACTACTCCCACCCTGTAGAAAGAGATGCAGTATTGTAAGAGACAGCCTATGGAAGGAGAGGAGATATAGGCAACAAGGTTGTGGAGAAGGCAAAGATTGACAGAGGGGAAGATAACATAGCATATGACCCTGTCTCTTTAAATTTATTATTTTTTATTATTTATGGTTGTGAGTGTGTTGTCTGTATGTATGTAAGTGCTCCTGTGTTGCGCAGTGCCTGTGAAGGTCAGAAGAGGGCATCAGATCACCTGGAACTGGAGTTACTGATGGTTGCTAGCCACCATGTGGGTGCTGGGAATCGAATCCAGGTCCTCCAGAAGAGGAACAGGTAGTGCTCTTAACTGCTGAGCCATCTCTCCAGCCCAGACCATTGGGGGTTTCAGGTTATACAATAACATAAGGGAGAAGATTCAAAGTAGCTTCTTAGGGTACACTAGAGAATGAAAGATAAGTTGGTAAGAGTTACAGAAGTCTCAGAAACAGAGCATGCATTTGGAATAACACCCTTCATATAATTTATTATCGTGCTACAACATGCAAGTGTAATATTACAACTATGACTTTAAGCATGGAGTGGCTCTCAACAATGCTTTCATCTCGTATGACCGATACTGCATAGCCACTGAGCAGCCACTGCACATTTCTCCCTCTCCCTGCTCCTTGGTTTAAGCAGTTTATGTTTTGGAGACAAAGTCTCACTGTGCGGCCTTAGCTGGCCTAGAGCTTGTGATGTAGACCAAGCTGGCCTTGAACTCATAGAGCTCCACCTGCCTCTGCCTTTGCCTCTGCCTCTGCCTCCAAGTCCTGGGATTAAAGGAGTGTGCCACTACGCCTGGCCATGGCCATCTCCCTGCTCCTTAAATTCATTATTCCATTTCCTCCTTCTGTGAACTTGCTACTTCAGATGCTACATGTAAGTGGATTCAGGCAGTGCTTGTCTTTCCTTGACTGCTCATTTCACTCAGCACAATGAATTCTGTAGTACATGAAAGGATTATCTTTTCCATGGTTGAGTAATAAGCACTCAACACATCATATCACACTGCATCACATCACTCCCAATTGTCTCTGTCCATTCATTTTTTAGTGGCTGCTTGGGAAGGTTCATGCTCTTGGCTGTAGTGAAAGCACAATGCACATACATATGTCTCTCCCTCAGCTCCTGCCTTGAATATTCTTGCATATATATCCAGATGTGGAATTGTTGGATCTTATAATGTTTTTGAGGACCCTCTGTATTGCTTTTCATAGACACCGTTGTACTGCGTATTCCTACTGACTATGTACAGGGATCCCAAGTTCTCTATATCCTTCACAATAGTTGTTATTTTCTGGTTTTATTTTGCTTTGCTTTTTGGGCTAGCCATACTTAACAAGGGTGCAGTAATACAGCATGTGGTTTTGATTCGCATTGCCCCTAGGTTTAGGGGGTGTTGAAGAGTTTTTTTTTGTTTTTACGTTTCATACCTAGTGGATATTTGTATGTTTATTTTAAATTTGCTCATTTAAAAATATTTTATTATTTTTATTTTATGTGTATGCATGTATTGCCTGCATGTAGGTAAGTGCACCCATGTCATGCAATGTCTGTGGAGGTCAGAAGAGGCTGTCAGATCCCCTGGGACTGGAGTTATGGACAGCTGTTAGCTGCCATGTGGGTGCTGGGATTCAAACCTGGGTCTTCTGCAAGAAGAGTCAGTGTTCTTAGCCACTGAGGCATCTCTCCAGCCCCCCAAATCTGCTCATTTTCAGTCAGATTTTTTCTGCTACTGAGTAGTGAGAGTTCCTTATATTTTTGGATATTCTAACTGTATCAAGCATATAGTTTGTATTTTTCTCCCATTCTGTAGGGTGCCTTTTCACACTGTTATTTTCCTTGTTGCACAAAGTTTTTCAGTTTGATGTAATCACAGCCTTCCACTCCCACACTTTTATTGCTTACAAGTTTGATGTCAGACCAATATTATGAACTTCTCTCCCTATGATTTTTTTCTAGAAGTTTTACATTTTCAGGTTTAAGTATTTAATCTATTTCAAGTTGGTGTTTTCTGTGTGATTGATTTTTTTCTGTGTTGTATAAAATAAAAATCCTATTTTTCTTCTGGATGTGAATATCAAGTTCTTGCAGCACCGTTTGTTCTAGAGCCTTTCCTTTCCCACTGTGATTCTTGATGCCTTGTTGAATTGGTTTGGATATATGCATGGTTTATGTCTGAGTTTTCTGTTCTAGTCAGCTATTAAGCCAGTACTATAGTGTTTGGATTAGTGTAGATCTGTGATATGTTCTGAGATAAGAAAGTGTAATGCCCTCCTCTGTTTTCCTTCCTCAAAATTATTTTGACTTTTGGGGTCCTTCATGTTCTATATTAATTTCAGTTTTTGTCCACTATCTGTAGACATTTTGATAGGGATTGCATTAAATTTTTGAATTGCTTTGAGTAATATGGGCCTTTTAATAAAACTAAATCATTTTTAAACACAGGATGCATGTCCATTTAACTGTGTTTTATTTCTTTCATCATTGTTTTGTAGTTGGTCATGTATAAATCCCTCACTTCTTGGTTAAGTTTATGCCTAAAGATTTTATTCCATTTGGCGCTATTGTTAATGGGATTTCCCGCCTTAATTTTCTTTCTAAGCTTTTAACTGTTAGTATACAGAGATGTATCTGATTTTTGTATGTCTATTCAATTTTTGATGTTAAAAAGTGTCTAGATGTATAGAATCAAGAATAAAAACAGAAATTTCAAAGGCCAGGTGGAGAAGTAAAGGGAGATGCATTATGGCACAAAATCCCGTGGAGATGCGGGAGTCTAATAGGTAATATACGCCACAGTGCTGTGGGTAATCAGATTCAGGTCTTCAACAATGAGTTCATCCATCTTCCTTGGGCACCTGCTGTCTATGTGACAGGTACAGCAATGTGCATTGGAAGCCTGACGACAAAGAGGTCCAAGGACAGAAGGGGAGGCAGACTGAGGGTCTGCAACTCTCAGAGGATTGGGAGAACTGTAGCAGAGTAGAGGTAGAGTGTTAGGTCAAGTCAATAGAAGCTTTTAAGAAGAGACAGGCCAATGCTGACATGTCCTAAAGAGATATTAGGTAAATAAAGGACCATGGCCACTTGAGTTAGTGCTAAAGCAGGCCTCAGTGACGTTGACAAAAGCACTTTCAGTGGATTTATTTTGGGTCAGAAGCTGTATTGCCAGGTTGAAGCAGGTGAATAAAAAGAGTGGAAATAAATGGAGGACTGAGCTAGCATCCGATTAGGACCTTTAACACCTGCAAGCATTAGACAGACAACTGGATCCACTGCTATTTTAAATCTGGTAGTTTTCAAAATGGCATGGAATTCATACATGCTCTGGAGCATAACAGAGTTCTTGGGTAACATTCAGTGGTAGAATTCTGCATAAACACGTCGTAACTCCAATATCTTTGTGCCCTTTGCTTTGCTGGTGCTTAGGGCTTAGCATGTGTGTTGTCCAACAGTGAAACCGCTTTCAGAAATCCAGACTTTAAAACAGAAAAATAGGATGATCTGAAAGAGAATTGGGAAGCCAGGAACCAGGGGATTAGAATAAATTGAAAATGTTATTTTGATTTTTTCATTTGGAAGAATGCTTAAAAAATATTCAGATATTGAAGGAATACAATCCATAAGAGGTTTTCTTAGTCAGTTTTCTACCAGTGTGACAAAATAGCAGAGAGAATCAGCCATGTAAAGAAGAAAGATTTATTTCGATTCATAGTTTGGAGGGTGCCGTCCAAGCTCACTTGTTTGTTGCTTTTGAGTCCCTGTCAAGGCATTACTTCATGGTAGGAAGCGAGGCAGAAGTTCACTTCCGGCTATTCACCAGGGAGAGACTAGAACCCCAGCATCCCATCATCCTCTTTGAGGTCATGTGCCCAGTGACCTCAGTCCCTTCCATTGGGTCTAATCTCCCAAAGATCCCATAAGGTTCCAATAATGCTGTTAGCTGGCAACCAAGCTTTGAACACCCGGGCCTTTGGGGCACATTTGATATTCACAGTACAGTAGGCACAGATATAGCATAATCGACGAAGTGACGTTTGCCAACAAGTTGGAAAACTTAAGGTTGAGAGAACATGAAAAGGGTTATATCAGATGTGAGCAACAGCCTCCCCTCGGGAAGTGTAACAAGGACCTCAAGGTCATCATCAAGAATATAGTGCGTTCAAGGTAAATTAACATAATCAACCATATAGATCATCCAGGGGCTTTAATAGATTGCTACTTAGATTGGTGTGGATTGCCTAACTGAAAAACAACAACAACAACAACAACAACAACAACAACAACATAGAGACGATAGTCATTTCTTGTCCGCGGCACACATTTTATTTTGAGGAATTTCAGATAAGTTAAAGCTCACTTGGAAAATTTAAAACAATAGCTAGCCTTTCTTTTGGAATGCTTACCATGCACAGACACTCTGAGAAGTGCCTTACAATGACCATCTCCTCATGAGCCTATGGATTAGCTACTATTAATTTTTCCCAGGGTCATGTAGCCAAAGTGTTAAGCAGAATGTGACTGTAAATCCCCTGAGCTTAGCCACAGGGCACACGGTAGGACAGAAGGACCGAACATATGTAAATAGTATCCGTACCTCTTATCCACGAGAATCATAGACTGAAGTGTATTTAGGCTGAACCCCAAACACAGAGGGCTAGTGAGGATTAAGAAAAGCTTGCAGATTAT
>NW_008359441.1:1589012-1601308 GCF_000622305.1 Nannospalax galili | reverse complement strand
CATATATATATATATATTATTACAACCCTCTAACTACCGTGTGGTATTAGCTGATAAGAATCTTTATGAGCTACTCATATAGATCATAGTTTAAAAGGTAAGTTTTTTGTGGGTAGCGATAGTATCTAAGACAATAAACTGTTATCAAAAAATCTACTGAAAACAGTGAAGAAGAGAGTTTTACAAGGGAGCTATGTGAAAAATGTCAAAAGCTTGGAGACAGTGTTATGTAGCAAATTGTGTCATGTACCCGTGGTCCCGCACAGCTTGAGGGCCACAGCTCTTTCTATGGAAGTTATTCTCCAGCTTCCTCTCTGGTCTACCTCTCTCCTAGCTCCTCTGGCCTCTCAAAGACCATGTGTTTTGAGGTCAAAATCCAGTGTCTGCGGCACTCTGTCCACCTCAGTTCTGAAATCTATCCTCTTCCTGCACAGACATAACTGGGTATCAGAAGTGATTTAAATTCTGCTTTCTAACTGCGAAGTCTGTGACAGGCCATTTTGTCTGTGTGTATATCATGTCTAGAAAGACAGGCCCTACTGCTTCATTTTCATTTTAAAGTTGAGAAAATTGAACTTAGCGGTGACATTTCCACCTTTAAAGTCCAGCTCATAATAACTAGTATCGATAGTGCTAAAGTTCCTGTTTGTTAAAACCCAAATCACATGTCTTTTAACTTGATAACGTTATCTGGATATTTAATTGTCTCAGGACAGCTTAGGTGGCACAATATAGGCCTTCATTGATCTTGTGTATTTGGATTGTAATTCTTGGGTTTGACAAGTAAAGATGCTGAGCTGTGAGGAGTGATAGCAACACTGTGCATGTAGGAAGGGGCACAGATGGCTGCTGGAAATTATAAAACCAAGGTGCCAGTGGTTATGAAAAATCATACCCACAGTGTGCCTGTTCCAGCACTGGAGATTTATGATGAGGGAACGAATGCATGACATTCTTGGTTACTTTTTTATTACCATATTACTGTCAGATGATCTTGGTATATGATGAATCACCATAAAAATACCAAGAGGTGGCTGTGTTACAGAATATATATAAGAAAAAAATTACTAATGCAAAGCTACAGTAAGAAATTACTAGTATGATAGCAAATATAATAGCAAATTTCTTTGAGGAAATACCACTATGGTATTTTGACTCATCTTTTCTGTTGTTATATTTTCTATTTTTATGTCTTTCCTGTACACAGATGGAGAAACTACTATTACCACCTAGTTCAGAGGCTAGAAAGAAAATGAATGGTAGAGATTTTCTTTTCTTTTTACCACATGCAGCATATCAATTTATGTGATTTCTGTTCTTTTTGTTGTTTGATTTTTGTCTTTTGAGACAAGTTCTGTCCTGGTTATCTTAAGTGTAAATTTGACATAGCCAAGAGTCATCTGGGAAGGGATCCAAACTGGGAAATTACTTAGATCAGATTAGCCTGAAGGCATGTCTGTGGGTGTTGTCCTGATTGATAATCAATGAAGGAGGGCATAGCCCACTGTGGGTGGCACCATTCCCTGGGCAGGTGGTCCTGGGCTATGTCAGAGAGCTAGCCAAACATGAGAGAGAGTGAGCCAGCAAGCAGCATCTTCTGTGGCTCCTGCACTGCTTTGGCTGTGAAGTGAGTTCCTTGATCAGAGGTAATGCTGTGTGGGATAGTAGGCAGACCTATCTTTAGGTTCCTGTTTGGGTTCTTGCACTGACTTTTCTTAATGATGGACTTTAATCTGTAATCTGTAAACTGAAATGAACTCTTTCATCTCCTAAATTGCTTTTTGTCAGAGTGTTTATTCACAACTACAGGAAGGAAACTAGAGCAAGGTCTCATTCTAGAGCCCCAACGGCCTGGTATTTGGTATGTTTTCTGGCCTGGCCTGAAACATGTGGTAACCCTCCTGTCTCAGACTCCTGAGTACTGAGTTTACATAATCAGTTTTGACTTATGTGGTTTATTGCAATGCTGTTCAGAATTTTTCTAAGAAATCTGCACAATTATCACATAATACAAGAATGTTCATTCAAATGACCAAATGAGCTGATTTTATACAAACCACATATATTTCTTAGTGAATTTCTGTTCTTTTCAATAAAGTAGACTAAGTTTTTTTTTTATTATGAGAAATGTAGTTAAGAGATCAGTCACGTAGCTCTACAAAGATCCACAGGAAATACTCCTTCCCATTGAAGGTGATGCTCAAGTTATATGGACTACCTCATTCCCATCTAAAGCAGCTATGTAAATACCCATTCTTTACTCTTAGGCTTCAATTTAAATATTCAGAGTCCAATAATATTTATTAAAATAATTTTAAGGTAAGAAAATACTTATTAATGTCTTCTATAATAGAAAGGCAAAATGTACCAGCCCAGTTATTAATATGTAAACCACATGAAAGTTAGTTAACTCTGTGAGATTCAATTTTCTCCACAAGAATTGCATAACAGTTATTTTTATAAGGCCAAGCATTTTAATAATCTTTGTGATCTTGTATTAGACAAAAATTTTTCAGATATGATACCCAAAGCAAAGTCCATAGTGGAAAATGGCTAAATTTGATTTTAGATTTAAAGATACAAAAAGGCATGCCACAGGGTGAATGGAGAGATGGCTCAGAAGTTAAGAGCACATACTGTTCTTGTAGAAGACCTGAGTTCATTTCCCAGCACCCACACTGGGTGGCTCACAATCGTCTGCAACTCCAGCTCCAGGGGATCTGATGTCTTCCTGTGTTCTCCACTGGCACCTACGCTCATGTGCACATACCTTCCCACAGTTACACATATGCATGTATAATTTTAAAAAATCTTTTTAAAAAAGACATAACAGATTGGCTTAAAGTATTTGCAAGTCACATGCATGAAAAAATGATTTGTATCAAGAATATCTAAAGAATTAATACCCTAAAGTGATGCAATTTAAGTATTAGGGTAGAGGAGGAAAGGGAAGCAATCATTAATAGGTACAAGATTTCTTTGGGAGATGGTGAAGTGTTCTGAAGATAAATTATATGGATGTTGCACAACTCTATAATAAAAATCATTGACTGATGGAAGAACTATTTCTTGTGTGAAAAATATTTCAATAAACTGCTAAAATGAGAAAAATATTTGAATAGACATTTCACAAAAACGATGCACAAACGTCCAATGAAAAGGTGTTCAACATCATTAGTCATTAGGAAATTTGCAAATTAAAACCATGATGAAGTAAAATTTCACACCCACTATAATGGCTATAATAAAAAAGATATTAATAAGCATGGGCAGGCATCTGGAGAATGTGGAACCTTTACACATTGCTGAAGGAAATGTAAAATGGTGCAGACACTTTGCAGAATATTTAAAAATTTTATTTATGTATGTGTGTGTATCTTTTTGAGTATGTGCACATGTGTGCAGGTGCTTGTAGAAGCCAGAAGAGGGCATCAAATCCTCTGGAGCTGGAGTTACAGGTGGTTGTGAGACACCCAATGTGGGTGCTGGAAGCCAAACTCAGGTCCTCTGGAAGAACAGCAAGAACTCTTAGCCACTGAGCCATCCATCTCTCCAGGCCTAAGAATTTGTTTTTTTAAAAACAGTTAAATATGAAAGCATTAAAAACCCAAACCCAATGATTCTGCCCTAGGTATCTGTCCAAGAGGAATGAAAACATATGTTTAGCAAAATCTGTTTGTGAATGTCCTTGGCAGCATTATTTATAAGAAACAAAAAAGTGGGAATGAATGAAAAAATTTCCAACTGGTGAACGGAAAAATAGAATATGGTGTATCTACATAATGAGATATTAGTCATAAAAATGAACTTCTGATGCATGCTAAAACATGAATGAATTGTGTGTTTGAAGAAACAAATGCAGACACTAAGGATTGCATGGTACATGATATCATTTATATAGATTCCTAGAAAATGCAGATCAACATGGACAGAAAGAACATTACATTCATGGCTTATTGGACTTGGGTGAAAACAGAGATTGAATGTAAGTGACTGTGAGGGATCTCCCTGAGGTCATAGAAACGTGGAATTAGAATGATAATGTGTGCACAGTTTTGTACATTAAAAAATTAATTGAACTGTACATCTGGAGTGGGTGATGTTTAATGGCATGTAAATACAAATGTAATAAAGATATTAAAAATCAAGCAAAGGAAGTACATATAGTTGAATAACTATTTAGAAGATTTACTGGGAAAAATATTGTCCCTATAATTTTGTAGGTATTTAGAAGACTAAAATGGGATTGTTCAATGAAGTGGAGGCCAGTGTAATCTCTCTGTCTCTGTCTCTATATCTCTCTCCACATATATATTAGTGTGTATATGATTAATAATCTAATGCTAATATGATGTTATTACTTTTGCATTTCCACAGTAGTACTGCTGGTTAAATAATGGAAAAATGCCCTAAGAATAATTACAAAGTACAGTGAGTTCTTTTTAAGGAAGCAAAATTAGAAGATCTTGTATCATAGTGTAGACCACTTACTGTCTTTGCCATATGACTTAATGAAGGATCACTGTTGGCAGAATGATCAATTCGATAATCTCCTGGTGTTCCCTTCAGGGAATTAAATAATTTCTATGATTAAGAAGAAACTTTATCAAAATGTGCGTTGCTCATTTCCTGTTTATTGCTCATTGCTACTGGTAAGAGGGATGGAAAATCTGAAAGCTATCACATTTGGAATTAAATTAATAATCTTTTTCTTGAATTATATTTTACTTAGTGAATTGATTCCTATGGGATGTTAAGAAGAGCAATGATTCAATACATATAATAAAAATATAATCTTGATGATTTGCTGAGACTTAAGCCACAGTTTAATTAACACAGAGGTAGTGTTTTCCTAAGACCAAGGAGCTTTGGAAGCTTTAGAAGTTGTTCTCAAGGTCTGAAATGGAAACATCTGGAGAGCTCATAGTTACAGTGCCTGTGCTTGGAGGGCAGAGGAATATGGAGGAGGTGTCTGGTTAATGCACTCAGTAACCACACCTTCCTTCCCAGTCACCATTCTGTCGCTGCTTATGTAATTTCTCAAGAACCAAAAAGCTGATCAGTTACTCACATGAACTCACAGGAATGGTAACAGCATGTACAAGTCTCTCTTAAGCTCAAGACAGACAGAATCTCAGAGTAGATATGGAGAAGTGGATAAGAAATCCCAGTCCTACCTGAGGACGAAGAGGAGAGACAGTCTTGTTTAAGGTGAGATGCTTGGTAGGTTGACCAGGTTCTAGTGGAAGGATTCACACTGAAGGGCATTTGGGGACAAATGTGACTCTAAAGGGAGGTGTAGGTAGGGGAAGGGATCTAGTAAGATAAAAATATATTTTATAAAATTTGCAAAATGAATAAGCGTCAAAATAAAAAAAAATACTAAAGAAGAATGCAAAATAAAAAAAAGTGGAAACAACACAACCTTACAGAAATGTCTCATTCTCCTTGGAAAAGATCCTCAGCAGGGCCAGCACTGTTGCCCAGTTGTGTGCTTGCCAAGCATACACGACACCCTGGGCTCCATCACCAGCACCACAAAAGCTAACCATGGTGGCAGACATGTAATGTCAGCCCTTGAGAGTCAGAGGCAGAAGGATCAGGAGTTCAAGATCATGCTCAGCTACATAAGAAATACCAGGCCAGCCTGGGCTACTGGAGACCTTGTCTCAAAAACAAACAATGGTTATAAAGATGGTTCAATGACTAAGAGCACTTAGTGCTCTTGTAGAGGACTTGAGTTTGGTTCTCAGCACCCACATGGTGGCTTACAACCACCTGTAACTCCAGTTCCAGAGGATCTGACACCCTCTTTTGGTCTCCTTAGACTTCTGCATGCCTGCGATGCATGTAAACTCACGCAAACACATACATACACATAAAAAATAAAAATTTAAAACAAACACATGTGCGCGTGCACACACACACACACACACACACACACACACACACACAATATCAACTGCCCAGTCAACCATATCCATGTTATGTGGTTAATGCACTCAGTAACCACATATCCAAATAACAACAATGAAACAGTCTTTACCATTTTATGTGTAGCAGAATGACAGTTCACGTCATGCTGTACACGGTACACTGAAGTGCCTTGGGGTAGAGTGCTCCTGTGGGACCATTCAATGAACCACATATCACTGCTATTCCAATATTGCTTTCTTCCGACCAGGAATTTGCATGTTGAGCATGTGTGTGCTGGTGACTTTCTAAAGTCGGTAATACATATTCCTAAAAAAGATGGTGTGTATATGTGTTTTAGTTCTACTGTGAAAGGGCACAGCATCAAAACTGGGTAGAACATCAGTTTTATGAAGCTACTTAGAGTGCCACGAGACTGGATGGAGATGTCCCGAGCATCAGCTATGTTGTTACTGTCTTCTGTCAATGTGTAGATAGGCTGTGTGCTAGGGATTAGCAGATTCAGCTAAATTGTGAGGGTAACAGGGCCCATCAGTCACTGTGCTTTAATTGCTGAAGGTAACAGCCACCGAAAGCAGGAATAAATTATGCCAAATTGTTAAGGGCAATTATGTGCCTTATCAGTTGGTCAGCAACAAGAGACCAAAATATATGGACCATTAATCTATACGCCAGCAGCTGTTCCTCTGTCCCTTTCAGAGAGAAAGCAAGAGGCCTCTTGGCCTGCCTTGTCAATCACTAGCAAATTAAAAACAACTTAACTGGCATCTTATGCATTGTAGGTTATTTAAAAAATGGAATATTAGTCTAGATAGTAGATGTATATTACTTTCCGAAATGAATCAAAACCTCAGAGTCTTTGTTCTCCAGAGAGGCTCACATTTTGTAATGGAAGGATTTAAGGGAGAAAGAGTTTCAAAGACAGCAGATTTTTGGAGTTATAATAAACCCTTGTTCATTTTTCCCTCTGCATTTGCTTGCTTTTGTAATTTATCCTTCATCCTGAGAGAACGTGAAACTGGTTAAAAATATAACTAAATAAATGGATTTTCAAAGAACTGGAAACAGTGAGAGAGAAAGGATGAAACGGAGGAATTATTTGCCAAATTTATTCTCTGAAGCTGTATATATTTTCTAAGTCTAGGTTTTCAGATCACATTTTGGAAAGTTTGCCACATACTTATTTTATACCAGCAAAGACAAGGATGGAAATGATTCATACTGTGAAGAAAACAACAAGATGATGGTAAAAACACAGCTCCTAATGCTGGCCACTGGAAGGAGGTTCATCACGGAGCCCTGTGTTCTGCAGTGAACCAGCCATCAATTGTGTCCTTATCCGTGAAAACGGAGTGCACTGGGGTTTTCTTTTATATTTCTTACAGCATCAGTCAGGGGATGGCTTAGTACCAAGAAGTTGTTAGGTAAAATAATTGGTTCTGGGGAACTTGGAAGGCAGATCTTGTTTCTAATGTGTTCTAGGGGAAGTGACTGACCAAAATAATTCGGGTACTGTACGTTAGCTAAGAATTACAAGGACAGTTTGAGCTCAGGGGAGGACTGACTATTTCACATACTGGAAAAGATTGAACGTCATGTGAATAGAAGTTGAATCCAGAGCCTGGGTGACCTTTATGTTGACTCCCTTGGAGAGAAAAATGAGTGTTTTCAATGTTTATGAGGAAGAGCCAAGTGGATATTGGGATATGAAAAATGGGGACTGTGGCAGCAATTGACAAGATGCTGAACTCAATTCTGAACTCACATTCATTTCCTATTTCTAGACACAGGAAGGATGGCAGGTCCCAGTCTCTTTTGTAGGTAGATTAGGACCGTGGGACTGGTACAGGACAGTGGAACGAGGCACCGGGCAGTAGATACAGTTTCTAGGTCTTGAACTGTTTTGTGTGGGCATGTGCGAGTGCTGTCTCCGTGGTCCATATCTTTCAGGGTGGGCACAAGATGAAAGTAGCCTGGAACTCTGGGAAACTGAATGGGAACGGCATGGCCAGCCACTATGCATCAAATTAGGATGCCCGTTAGGGGGAGTTCTGTTTTTAATACAGCTAATCAAAACAATGGTTCATTTATCCCATTTTATTTCTCCTATTATTACCTAGCCTAACATTATTACACTTATGTGAAGTGTATTTTCAAAATTATCTTAAAATTTGATCCATTTATTTTCCTCAGGATTTTCTGATTTCAATACTTGGCTTTGTTTATTTATGTTTGTTTTGAGACAGAGTCTTACTAATAGGTCAGACTAGACTCAAATTTTGACATCATCCTGCCTCAGGCTCCTAAGTGCTGGGATTATTGGCATGTGACACCCATCTTAAATGGGCTTTCGATATCTGGAAGATAAAGAGATAACTTGTACAGCTCACAGTGTTCATGAAATTATCTATTGCTTTAGCTTTTTGGTAAGCAAAGAGTGATTTTAGTAGCCTTTCCGTTTATTAATTGGAAATTTGTTTATATGTTTTGAGGGTTGTGTGTGTGGTATATGTGCACATATGTGTGTAGGCACATGTGGCATATGTGGAGGGTGGAGGAGGACTTGGATATCCTTTTCTGTGTCTCTGCCCCACAGCTCTGGAGTTACAGGTGTGTGAGACCCCATCCAGCTCATTACATGGGTCCTAGGGTCTAACCTTAGGACCACATGGTTGTGCAGCAAAGTACTCTTAACCACTGTGCAACCTCTCTAGTTCCA
Organism: Nannospalax galili; assembly: GCF_000622305.1. Taxonomy (NCBI): domain Eukaryota; kingdom Metazoa; phylum Chordata; class Mammalia; order Rodentia; family Spalacidae; genus Nannospalax; species Nannospalax galili. The sequence continues at coordinate 1,592,655 of NW_008359441.1, read as the reverse complement.
GATTATGTATTTTTTGATGTCCAGTGTGATAGAATTTTATTACTTAATATTATATCTCATATTTACTTTATATATTTACTAGAAAATCATTCATTTAATCACTTTTCAGGTTTATTTGCATAGTAGTTAAGCAATGTATTGCCACGTGGCATGTGGTTAAACATGAGCCTGTCTTCACCATTTGGTGATTCTGTAAATTGGTAGACTGCTTAGATCTTGTAATGATTCAAAATTTTTCTATTTCCCCAGTTGCATTTTTATGCATAAGGGCTGCATTAGGACTTAGAATATGCTTACTATGCAATTAAGTATGCATATAAAGTGCTCAGAACCCAGTACAAGGTCAATGTATACAGCAATATTTCTACCCCTTACACCTCTAGTAGCTTTCCTGTTTGCATTGTTAGTTGTACGCATTTGCTTTCTCCATTAAAAATGCATATAGGTATGTGTATAGGTCGGTATTTAACTTAGAGCACTTTCCCATTCCCACAGCCACTTCTAGGCAGATGGGAAAAAAACAGTTCTTTCATCGTGTCTGACAGTGGATGGACTGGGAGTGGGTGTCCAGGGGGAGGAGGGATGCGGGACAGTTGACTTCCATGGCAGATCCATGTGTGTGTTCCATACTCGTTACCACTAATCTCTGAGTCCTGGAGTGGAGAGGAGAGTATTCCTTTGTAGAGAAGAGTAATGGAAGAAGGTGATAATGTGTACCAAACTCCAGATTTAAAGGTGCAGTAAATGCTTGAGGCATATGCTAGAGTAATTGTGGGGAAAGAGGTAACAGGTTTGGGGCAATGGCTTGAATTATTGTCACTTTAAAAACACCACCTTTTATGATTGTCTATTATTATTATTATTATTATTACTTATTATCTTTTTGAGACAGCGTCCCCCTGTAGCCACAGCTGGTCTGGGACTCACTATGTAGACTGGGCTAGCTTAGTCCAACAGAGATCTGCCTGCCTCTGCCTCCTAAGTGCTGGAATTAAAAGTGTGTGCCACAAAGCCCAGCTAAAACAGACCTTTTAAAAACTGTTTAGCTTTAATTTTTAAAATTCGCTTAAAGAACAGGTTTCCACATGGAGTTGTCATACACATCTTATTTTGATTGACATGCCGCTCTTCCTGAGCTCCATGCCCGTCTTCTCACTCTACCCTTTCCCCCATGTCTTTCCTTTCCTACTTTGTTTCTCCCCCACCCTTCCCTAATGCCTCTTTTTATCCCCCAGGCTTTGGGTCACTTTCTAGTTTCCTGCCTTTACCCATATTTATTCCTGCCTTCATACATGTACACAGAGGCTAGGATCCATAAATCAGAGAGAAAATATAATATTTGTCTTTCTGAGCCTGGATTACTTCACTTAAAATAATATGAGAGCATCACCTTTAATACATTGTGGTTTCTATGTAGAACTTATGAAATCACTGACTGCCCTTGCTAAGGATACAGGAAACAAAGTATTTCAGGATTTTTATACAGATTGGGAGAACACTCCCTCCACAGTCAGAAAAGAACACTGAAAAGTTCATTGAATGTTTCCAGTCCTGCCGTTTATTAACTATATAATCTTTTTTCACTTCTATTAAGTTTTTTCAAATTTCATATGTTTTGACCATACTCAGAGCCCTTCCTCCACCTGCACCCTGCTGCCTCAATACCCCCTGCTCCATTTCATGTGTGCCCTGAAAGAAAACTGATCCTCCTTTTCCCGGCAGGCACTGGTGCCAACAGTCCTTAGCTAGGGCTGGGGCCTCTTCCCCACCTCCCACTTTTATGCTGGGATTTTGTCTGGTTTGAACTTCCATGGACCTTGTGCACGCTGTCACCATTGCTGTGAGTTTGTATGAACAGCTGTCCAGCTGTCCTGAAAACTCTGCTTCCTTGTGGTCATCCACTACCTCTGGCTCTTAGACTCTTTTACCCCGCTCTTCCACAATGATCCCTGAGCCCTGGGAGGCAGAGGTTTGGTACAGGAGTCCAATTCAGGGCTAAGCACTTTGCTGCATCTTATCTTTGTATGTTGGAAGACCCATAGATTAATGCATCTTTCAACTCTCACCAGAGAAACTTTCTCATGCAGCAGATGGTGATTAACACAGAGACCCAGAACTGGTCAACATGCAGAGAATCAGAGGCTGCAGAGTGCTCAACCCTAAATAGGACACCTATATCAAACCTTGGCCTCTCAAGGCTTAGGGATCATTGCAGAAGAGGGGGGCAAGAAAGATTGTAAAAGCCAGAGAGGAGCTTACTATGTGCTAGTACGATCTTTCTTTCTTTTTTATTCTATCTTTTAGAGTCAATGTGAAGGCAATAAAGAAAACCTAGATGTGTCGTGTACTACAGGTACGTGCAAAGAAATAATACATATAGTAAGCTATTAATAAAATTTTGATTCTCACTGAAATAGAGGCTAGAGCATAAACATCAAAAGACAGAGAATAGGAAAACAGTTACTAGATGGTTGCAGGCAGAATTTTAGCTTTTTAAAAAAAGATTCAAAATATAGGATTATTCAGAAGACCATCAGTATTGGAAAGGTAAAGAAAATAAGCTTCCATTGAAATACCTTTTCCATAAAAACAGCAATTGTCCTAATAGAATGGAGTCCTTTCCTTGGAGGAACTTCCCATAGCAGGGGGAAAATATGTTGCTGGTTATGAGTGCTGTACAAACAATTTTCCAAACAGCAATCTCTTCTAATATATAGTTTCTAAAACTGTATTATACCTAATGTATGCTTATTTACATAATTATAAATGATGTCCTAAAGTAAAAAGAAAATGAGAAAACTTAGCTGTTTCCAAATATCTTTTATGGCCCAGGAAGAATTCACCTACTCCTCTTCACGGATTTGTTTTTTTTCTTTCAGGGAAATATTGTTTTTTAAAAAATTATTTAGTGTTTTCTCTTCATATATTACGGTATATAATGAGATGGGTTTTCTTATATATGTGTAAGCATACTATAAATGTACATGGGTGTGTGGTGCATGTGCCCATGCACTATTTTGTGGAAGTCAGAGTTGGCCGTGTGGTAGCCTGCTCTCTTACCTCCATCTCATTCCCTCGGGACAGGGTCTCACTGAGCCTGGAGGTCAGCTCACAGCCAGCAAGCCCCAGCAACCCCTCACAGTGCTTGTGTTACAGGCACACATGTGGCCCCATGCCTGGCTTTTTAAATGGGTGCTGGGGATTTGAACTCAGTTCCTCACGTTTGTGCAGCAAGAGCTTTTACCCACTGAGCCATCTCCTTAGCCCCTAGCCCGTAATAGGGGCTGTAGACACATTGTACAATGATGAAATCAAACTCACAAATACATTAGTCATCTCACACTTTTTGTGTGTGTGTGGTGAGATCATTTAGGATGCTCTCATCAATTTTCAAGTAGACATCACATCATCAACCACTCTGTGCAGCAGGACTCCAGAATTTACTCTTGTTGAAGTGCAGCTTGTCCCCTTTGAGTACCATTTTCCTGACCCCCACCACTAATTCTCCTGTGGCAGCCCCTGATAACCACCACTCTGCTTTCTGTTTTTATGGGTTCTGATTTTCAGATTCCATCTGTTAGTGAGATCATGTAGTATTTGATTTTCTGTGTCCAGCCGATTTTACTCAGCTTAATGCCCTTCG
>NW_008359441.1:1583454-1588996 GCF_000622305.1 Nannospalax galili | reverse complement strand
GAGAGAGAGAGAGAGAGAGAGAGAGAGAGAGAGAGAGAGAGAGTTCATCTGTTTATCTTTTAATGGACTCTTAGGTGAACAATGCTGTAGCGAACCTGTAAGTGCTCACATCTTTTTGATACATTGACTTCACTGTCTTTGGGAAATGAAGTACAGGGACTGTTGGGTCATAAGGTAATTTCTATTTTAATTTCTTGAAACCTCCATACTGTTTTCAATAAAAATTGTGCCAATTTACATCTTCTCAACAGTAAGCAAGAGTTTCCTTTCTTCCCACAACTTTGCCAATACTTACTTTTAAGTTTTTAAAATAATAACCCTCCTGGGGGGCTGGTGAGATGGCTCAGAAGGTAAAAGTGCTTGCCACTAAGGACGGTGACTTGAGCTTGATCCTTGGGACTCAAAAAGTGAAAAGAACCAACTCCTGCAAATTGTCCTTGACTTCCACCTGTATACCATGGCATGCCCAGGGCTCCCCACATAATACAAATAAATAAATGTAATAAAAAATTTAAATATTGGGGCTGGAGAGATGGCTCAGTGGTTAAGAACACTGTTCTTGCAGAAGACCTGGGTTCGAATTCCAGAACCCACATGGCAGCTAACAACTGTCTGTAACTCCAGTCCCAGGGGATCTGACAGCCTCTTCTGACCTCTGCGGGCATTGCATGACAGAGGTGCACTTATCTACACCCAGGCAATACACACATACACATAAAATAAAAATAATAAACAATAAATAAAAATTTTTAAAAATTAAGTCTTCTAACAGGTCTGCGATAATACCTCACTGTGGTTTGAATTTCCCTTCCCCTGACGATTAGTGAGAATGAACATGTCACATACCTGTTTGTCATTTGTGTGTGTTCTTCTGATAAATATCTACTTGTTGATTTTAAAATAGAGTCATTATTTTAGAGGATGGGATATTATACTCTTTGGGTTCCATATGTGTTTAGATATTAACCCCTTGTAAGACACATGATTTGCTGATATTTTCTATGCTTCTATAGATTGCCTCCTCTCAGTGCACTTCTTGAAGTTTTAGAGTGTTGATTCTCCGGGGAGCAACAGCTCAATCATCATCCGTTCACCCAGCTTCTCCTTGAATGGGATGAAAGAAAAGCTCATAAGCCACAGAGTAGTGTATCAGACTTCATGGAATGCATCTGTAGCAGGCGCGGGATCAATTACAGCTCCAACGCATCCATTAAGGAAGAGTGGCCTATTAGCTGGAGAGATGGCTCAGTGGTGAAGATCACTCACTGATGTTGCAGAGGACCTAGTTTTCTACCTCAGCACCCACGTGGGGGTTAACCACTGCCTGTAACTCCAATTCCAGGAGATCGGATGCCTGCTTCTGGCCTCTGGGGCACTGCACACACGGTGTACAGAAATGTGCCATTTTCTGTGCTATGACCCGTTAGTGGTCAGGGAGCTGAAGTATAGTCATGCAGGAAATGTAAGTTATTTTACCTAGACAAACACCAGTACACATAAAATAAAAATACCTTAAAAAATAAGAGTGATCTAAAACAATGAACTCAGGTTCGATGTAATGAGCCTAGGAAACATCCAAAGAAACATGATGGATGGTTTAGAAAACTGAACAACAGACAAACTTATAAAAGCCACTTCCTGAAGTGATTAATGAGTTTTAATTCTGTCGGCCAATCAGAGGTATATAGAACCATCAGCTTTTAGTGCATATTTCATCTGAGACATCGCAGGACATTCTGCTACATTCTGTATAAGATATAAAAATACATTAATTCATTGAGACATGAATTTGTGTTTATAACATTACATGAATTTGCTACACACTATAGGGTGAATTTTCTTAGGTGAAATGTGCCATTTTCTGTGCTATGACCTGTTAGTGGTCAGGGAGCTGAAGTATAGTCATGCAGGAAATGTAAGTTATTTTACCTAGACAAATAAACAATGATAGAAAAGGTATTTATTGGACTGAGGTCTTAAGTAACACAATAAGAATTTTTTTAGTAGTAGACTAATAGTGTTTTCCATTTAAAATGTTAAATATTTAAATTGAATTGCTTTAGTGCGTTAATCCTTTGAGTTTTATTAAACATATGTTAAAATGCACCACCACGCCCAGCAGGATATGTGGTTTTTAAGTTAAGAAAATTATTACAGGAAGAGATATACATTCCATGTCCTTGGAAATGATATTTACCCATAAATATTTGAGGAATTTGGTTTTACATGAGGCTGGCATCTTCTGGCAGTTTTGAGAGCCACACAAAAAGGGATCGTATAAATGGTGAAGAATCTCAGCAGTGACTCCAAGAACATGATCATCAGTGAGAAGAGGATTCTGGGAAGGTAAGAAGTAGTCTGGGGCCATGTACTGATGGCCAAGTACATGCTAATTTGATAATAAAGATAAAAAATCACAACTATTAGTTAAATATATTGCATAGTTTCTCATAGGGGCTGGTAAAGGTGCTCGTGATGAAACCTGGTAACCTGAACTTGATCCCTGGGACCCCCAGAGTAGAAAGAGATGAACAACTTTCACAGACTGTCCTCTGACCTCCATGTGCATGTCATGGCATACATGTGCACCCCATTCAAAATAAATAAATAAATAAATAAATATTTTAATATTTTGAAAAAGAAATTTCTTATACTAAGTATTTGAAGTCTAGCATGTTTTTGAACTTATAGCACATAGCAATTTGGACTGAATATTTTTTTAAATAAATAATTTGTTGAGAATTTCATACATGCATGTAAGGTGTTTGGATCAAATCCATGCCCACTCCCTCCCCTCCAACTCCTCCCATACCTCCCTATCACTTTTTTTCTGATAACTTCATGTACTCCTTTAATTTTTTTAATGGGGTTTTTGGCTACTCTAACAGTCCCCCTTCTGTAGTGGTAACCCTAAAATATTTTAAGGATTAGATAGACTCCCCCAAATATTTTTGACATTTTTGGCCTTTGGAACAGAGTAGGTTGCTAAGAGGCCCAAGGACATTGTGAGTTTTAGTCAAGAAACTGGCTACTTTTCTTTGGGGTCTTTTTACCGTAACTGCCTAGCTAATTCATACCTCCTATTCTTATCACACCATCCTCTGAAAAGGTTACCCAAATTGACAATAGAGAATAGGGATACAGACCACTCTAGCTTCTTCCATGCTGAACAGGGACGCAGGGTGAGTCAATTGGAGTGCCCCTTCAGTAGGTCTATCTAAAAGACTCCCAAATTGCATGACTCTTATCTCTAAAGGGAAAAGAAAGTCCTTGAACCCTGAATAGGAGATGTGAAGGAAAAGTAAATGCAAGAGTAATTAGAATTAGAAGTTCTAGTCAGAGAACAAAGAAAAGTCAGAACAGGTAAATTTTCAAATGTTCATATGAGTCAATTGGGATTTCTTGACAAGGGCTTCCAAAAGCATCCCTCTAATGGGTTGCTCTGGGATTTCTTGACAAGGGCTTCCGAAAGCATCCCTCTATTGGGTTCTTCCTCATTTTTCTTTTGTCTTCCAAGGCTGGACTCTAGAGTGATGGATTCAGGATTTGCTTTCAGGTATTTTGATAGCTGTTGGAGTGGTTAGAATCAGTGTCAGTTCCTTCTCAAAGACTTCAAGATAACTGAGGAATTGCTTTGGCTACCATATTGAATGCACAGATAGATCTATGGAAACTGCTACTAAATTTGTCACAAGCAACCAAGGTGGAAACAAGCCACCTAAAAACCAGATGAGATCAATTACATTATGGTTTTAAAAACTTTATCTTCATGTAGACTTCATGTAGCTATCAGATTTCAAAGAACATTGGTTTTAAAATGAGATTTATAGATTAATCCTTCAGCTGATAAAGACTGGTAGATCCTACAAGCTGGTGTTCCATTTGACTGGCAAGATGGAATACCCAGGGTATTCGCCCACTGGCAAAGATAAGTAAGATAAAAAGCCCAAGATCAACACTGAAGACTGTTCATGTTCCAGGTTGGAGTCTTATCAAGGCATAACTATTAAGCACAGGAGAAACTTAGCAATTGTAACAAATATAATCATGTGGATAAAGATTGTAAACAGAATTTCACCACAATAATGGGAATATTTTCCAGAATGACTTAGTGATGTCAAACAAATTTTTTCCCTTCTCAACCCAAAGCAATACAATAAGGCACGCCTGTCTCATTCTATACTTATTATTTATTAATATGTTATTACCAAAAAGAATTGATATTTACTTAATTAAAAATATTTTATTAAATTTTATTTTATGTGCATGAGTGTATTACCTCATGTATGTAAATGCACTTGTATTGTGCAATGCCCGTGGAAGTCAGAGGAGGGTGTTGGAGCCCCTGGAACTGGAGTTATGGATGGTTGTTAGCTGACCTATGGGTACTGGGAACCGAACCCAGGTCCTCTGCAAGAGCAGCCAGTGTTCTTAACCACTGAGTCATCTTTCACACCAGCCTCTCTCCTGGGTAAGTACAGCCAGACCCACGGCGCCTTGACTTCTCCAGCCTCATTCACCCTTCCACCTCCCCTGCCCAGTCTCTCCTTCTAGCGTAGGTACAGGCCCAATTCTAGTCCCCTTACTTAATTTTTTAATGTGTATGTCTGTGTATATGCCATGTGTGTGCAGATACCTGAGGGGCCAGAAGATAGCATTAGATGCCATGGATCTGGATTTACAGGTAGATGTGAGCCACTTGATATGGGTTCTGGGAAGCCAGCTCCAGTCCTTGAAGAACAACAAATGTTCCTAACCACTAAACCATCTCTCCAGTCCAAAGTTTAATTTTTAATTGAAGAGTAATTTAAGGTAGAAATAGAGTTTATTTTTTGAAAAGCAACCAAAAACATGTTGATCACTTACATTGACTATTGAAATAAAACTATGTAGTCCTCTTCCTAAATTGTTTTCACTTTATTTATTATTTATTTATTTATTTATTTATTCATTTATTTATTTAGTGTGGTTGGGGTGTGTGCCACAGCACAAGTGTGAAGAACAGATGACACCTTGTGGGAGTCAGTTCTCTCCTTAAACTAGTTCTCTCCTTCCGTGTCAGCTCTGGGGTTTGAACTCTGGTTGTCGGGCTTGATGTCAGGTGCCTGTACCTGCTGAGCCATCTCCCTGGCCCTACTCCTAAATTTTTAACAAGTTTATCTTTCTGTTTATAGGGTTGTGCAGATTATCTTTGCTTGGCTTTGCTACTATTTTAAATGAGACCATACCAAGTGCTGTTAGCGGAATTTCTATTCCAATCAAAGCACATAAATCAGGATAATTGACTTGGGCTGGGCTCTGTTCCTTCCTCTAGCTAATCAGTGATACAGCCAACACAATTCAGTAAAAGAAGTATAAATCATGAATTGAGTGATTATTTTGAATAGTAGGCACTTGGTGCATAATCATGGGTTGGTTCTTAATGATAAAAGTTAGCTTTCACGTGCATTTTAGAAACAGGACATTACCTAAAGGCTAAAATAAATTTCCTTAATAGCAACCCACATTCTTGTAAGTAAAATAGCCTGGATCACTGGTCTCA
>NW_008359441.1:1577009-1583361 GCF_000622305.1 Nannospalax galili | reverse complement strand
TTGTCTTCAAGGTAGACATAGGGATGTCTTCAAGGTAGACATAGGGCTCATGGGCTTCAGATGGCTAGCTCCTCTCAGTTTAACATTTTCTGAAATAAAAGAAAGGAATATGCTTCTTGGTAGCATCCACTACCTTTACCTGCTTTAGTAATTTAAGTGAGAATCTAGGATCATGGAGTAAAAGAAAATGCCTACCTTTTAAGGCCATATTACTCCAAATAAAGGTAGCAGATGAAAATAAGAGCCTTCCATAACTCTCATGGTAAAGTCAGAAAGTGACTTCCTTTAATTGGTTCCAAATAAAATAAAAGTAAAACAAAGAAATATTAGAGAACCGGAGTTAAAACCATTTGGTGAAAGCTTTTTTAAAAAGCCAAACTCTTAGGATTTATTAAAAAATCAGGATTGGATGTACATAAAACATTATATTGTACAACATAAAAAGAATGCTAAATACACAACTGGGTGTTGCAACTTCCCTTTTTTTAACAAACTTTTTTTGTGGTTACAAAATTGATTTATTTTCAAACTTTATTATCATTATATGCTGTGTGTGTGTCTGTGTATACAAATTGTGTGTGTGCTGGTATGTATGCCGCTATGCACATGTGGAGCTCAGAGGACAGCTTTGTGAAGTCACTTCTTTCCTTCTACCTTTACGTGGATTCCAGGGATTGAATATATGTGGAGAGGTAAGTGTCTTTACCTGCTAAACCATCTCTGCAGCCCACAAAATTGATTTCTGATCTTGACATGGACCAGCCTGACAGGTTCCCTCTGGATTATTTTTAATTTTGAGATACAGATTAGGCTGTATAAGTTCCTTCTTATTTTTTAATTTTTATTTTAAGATACAGATTTAAAAGCAGTTTAAGAAAAAATACCAAGAGGTCCTGTGTATGCTATGCCTAGCTTTGCTAATGGTTATGATGTTGCAAAACTGTAGCAAAATATTGCGTTTGGAAGTATGACATTGACACAGTCTACCGATTCTATTCAGATCGTCCATTTTTGTCTGTACTCTGTGAGTGTTTAGCTTTATGCAACTCTGTCACATGCATGTGGGTGTCTCCCCACTGTGGTCAGTATGCGAAACAGTCACCGTTTCACAGGGATCCCTCCTGGTCTTACCCTCTTGTAAGGACTTCGGCTTGGCTCCTGCTACACATCCATGTCTAACTCATGATTCCTAATAATGTTTTCCAGTCTGTTGATGAGTGATGTTTTATGCAGAACCCAGTCTTTGTTTTCAGTCTTCAGATGTTACAAATACGTTATCTTTGTCTATATGTTTCTGTGTGTCCTTTCTTTTCTCAGAAATGCAAATGCAAACTTCTCTGGGCTTTTCCCATGTTATTGTTTTATTTTAGTTGAAACCTAAACCTGATAGGGAAATATTAATTTCATGGAAGGCTTTTAACAAAAACATACCTTTTAAAAGTGATTTTTAGGGGCTGGAGAGATGGCTTAGAGGTTAAGAACACTGGCTGTTCTTGCAGAAGACCCAGGTTCAAATCCCAGCACCCACATGGCAGCTAACAACTGTCCGTAACTCCAGTTCCAGGGGATCCAACAGTCTCTTCTGTTCTCTGTGGGCACTGCATGACACGGGTGCACTTACCTACATGCAGGCAATACACACATACACATAAAATAAAAATAAAAATAAATAAAAAAGTGATTTTTAGGGGTTGGAGAGATGGCTCAGTGGTTAACAGCATCTCAGGACCCGAGTTCGATTCCCAGCACCCACATGGAAGCTGACATTTGTCTGTAGCTCCAGTTCCAGGGGAATTCAACACCCTCTTCTAACTTCCATAGGCATTGCACAACACGGGTGCCCCTACCTACATGTAGGCAATATACTTATACACATAAATTAAAACAAACAAACAAATAAATAAATAGCAATGGCAATAGCCAGTATTATTTGAGGGTCTATAGTACCCCGTTGTTCAATAACTCCAAAAGGGGGGGTCCATTTTTAGCATTAGGCTTCTTCTTTGCTATCCTGTGGTGTCTGGTAGGGGCATTGACCCCCATTATAGGGTAACTCCGTTTAAACTCCATATTGTATACGCATAGATTTTTAAAGACTTCTGCAGTAAGAGGTTTCCATACAACTTTTCCAGAAGGCCTTTAGTGTCAGCTATTCCTCCTCCTATTCCCTCCTCTGCCCTGCCCAAACATTCTCCATCCCAAACATCTCCATTTAACTCATCTTATTCCGTTATTTCCCTTTCCCTCTTTATATCACTTCATTAGATCTCCCCTCCCGTGAAGTCCCCTTACTATGGCATGACTAGTTTCCTGACCTCTATCGAGTTTCTGATTGAAACACACATATAAAGATTCAAGACTAGTGTCCACTTATGAGACTTTTTATATTTCTGTTTCTGAGTAACATTACTCAAGATGATTGTTTCAAGTTCCATCCATTTACCTGTGAATTTCATAATAAGTTTTTTTTTAACAGCTGAATATATAAATGTACATATGTATAAATGTATAAATGTATCTTCTTTCAGCAGATGGTGATTCCCGCAGAGACACACATCTGGTCAACCTGCAGAGAACAAGCCTACAGAGTGCTCACCCCCAAATGGAACACCTATGTCACACCCTTTCCTCCCAAGGCAGGGATCATCGCAGAACAGGGGGCAGAAAGATTGTAGGAGCTAGAGATGTCGGATGAATACAAGGAAACCGTGTTCTCCCAGACATGGCGGGGAAGTTGCACACATGAACCCCTAGCACCTTTGACAGCCATGCACAATGCCTGCTCAGGCTCAAACCAGACAGAATCCCAGCATGAATGGGGAGGTGGACAAGAAACCCCAGCCCTAGCTGAGGATTTATTGGCAGTGGCTAGCTGCTGGGAGAGGGAGGTCAGTTTTCGTTAAGGGCGTGACACTCGGCAGGTTGATGACGCTCTAGGAGACAGACCCATACCCAAGAGCAGTTGGAGAACACAAATGAGATGGGATTAGCCTTTTAGGAAACAAAGGATATGAACTGGGGGTTTGGAGATTTTTAAGTTGGGAGTAGATATGAGAGAAGGGTCTGAATTTTGAATATGATCAAAATACACTGCATGATGTTATCAAAGGCTTAATAAAATATTTTTAAAGATACTTTAAAAAATGATTTTTAGATTTATTTATAAGGTAAAATTGAATATATTTTGAGGTAAAAATTTCCTTGAAGAAAGGAGGTGTGATTCTAAGAAGACTGCTCTGCAGTTGAAGAAAGATCATCACAGTCACATCCAAAATAGACCACTTTGCCCGTCTTAGTTTCCTTCCATTACTGGGAGAAAAGTACTGACCAAAGTCAACTTGGGGAGGAAAGGGTTTATTTCATCTTACATCTCCCAGGTCACACTGAGAAAAGCCAAGGCAGGAACTTTGGGCAGGAACCTGGCATATAGACCATGCAGATCTGGTGCTTACTGGCTTGCTCCCTTGGCCTGTGCTCAGCCTGCTTTCTTATATAATGCAGGACCACCTTCCCAGGGCTTGTACTGTCCACAAGAGGCTGGGCTCTCCCACATCACTCAACAATCAAAATACCCCACAGATATGACCACAGACCAATCCAATAGAGGAAATTCCTCAGTTGAGAGCCCCTCTACCCAGGTGTGTCAAACACACCTGCCCAATATCCTGAAGCATTTCCCTCTCTTGCTTCTGGTGGTTTCATAGTTTTGTTATAGGAAAAGAATGGAATCTAGCTCTGGGTGGAGACATGGCTTTGTCTTCTCCCTTGAGAGCAATTCAGTTGGGCAGGTCAGAGACCTGCTTAGGGCAAAAGCCCTAAGAAGGCAGGTTCACCTTAAGATAATGTGATTTTTCTTCCCAGAATTCCAGCCCCCTAGTGCAGCCACCAGGAACCGCCATAACCTTCCACGGGGTGGGCCTGCCTCTCTGAGCCCTGACTCTGAAGGGTGTGACTGTTTCTTTTTCTTCAAGACTGAACCTATGCTTTTAAAGGCCTTAACTGAGGCTGTGGGCTTCTTCACCATTTCTTTAAAGCTCCCCTTCCCACCAGGTGGCAGGCCTCCTTGCCTGTTTATCTCCATCCTCCTCCTCTGGGCAGCTGTGAGGGTTACAGCTTGCTTGCCCTGGAGTTCTTCTTTTAAACTGCAATAAATTGTTCTCAAGCTTTTGTTTGAGTTCACTCTTCATTTTCTTATTAATGAAAATAAGAATTACCCTGGTACCATATGGAGACTTCAACAGGGTTCCTCAAGATTTCCAGTAATATACTTCTTTCCTGCCTTTTAATTCTTTTTATTTTTTTTTTATTTCATTGATTTTTTTTGCTTGTATTTCATACAGAACACCCCAATCTTATTTGTCTTTATACCCACACCACAAATGGCACCTTCCCATAGGCCCCCACCCCTGACTAGAGCACATATACTCTGTCATCCCTGTTACTGTCCACTGTGTTGTCAGTGACCCCAGCTGTTCCCCAGTGCTTGTCCATTGCTGAGTCTAGTTAGCCTATCTAGAGTTCCTTGACTTAGGAAGATCAGCTCTTCCTCATCAAGCAGCAATCAGTTGCCAACATTCCTCTAGATAAGATTGTGGTCTGCTGTTCATTTTCCCAGTTCTATGCTGGATTACTGTTTGGGAATCTCTTGGGCCACCCTGGCTAACAACTCAAAGGAAGATAACTTCTGTCTGGAATTATTTCTTGTTCTGTAGCCTTTAGTTATGCACATGGACTTTTAAAGAAATATACTGATCAGTTTACTCTTTGGTTATACTTTCCTTTTGGGTGTTTAAGACCATACAGTTGGCCCAAATAAATCAATTTACTTTTACTCCTTAGGTCATTTGAGGATCTGTTCCTCATGGGTCACAGGGACTTGGGAGAAGCCCCTGGCTCCTTTTATATACCAGTTCCATCTATGTGAAGATAAGTCAAAGGTCCTGCTTGACTGTGTCTGGCTTCACTTGGAAGCATGGAGAAAATGTTACCTCTGAGTCGACTCTCCTCTTAGTAGACTGGTTCAAGTTCATCCGGTGGGGTATCCATGGCCTCCCTGAACAAGAGGATAGGTGATTCACCACAGATACAGGACAATTTGAGAAATGCTCCATAGTCCTCGGAACTTAGATGACCTTGGAGGGCAAGGAACAAAAGCTGTCTTTTAAGTCCCTCTGACCAGATTAGTATAGGCCTCAAAGTATGGCTGTTAAACATCCAAGAAGTTTAGTTCCACTGGCACCCTGGTATTTTTAATTACCGTGCAGAATATATATATGGCTTGGGCAAAGGCTAAAAATTCTCAGATAAACCTTGACTAGACATATATTTTGTTCCTTGAACTAGTTGTATGTATGATTTGTCAGTATGTTGTTGGACTAATATGGTCCCTTCTGGCTTTTTAAAACTAGCTAGGCATTATTTATCGCTCTCACTGTCTAACCCTTCCACTATGGTTTCTCCATTTACGGTGCCCCCATTTTTCCCGTTTCTACCTTACTAATACCCTTCTCCTATGGTCCCACTTCTCTTGAGCTCCTTCTTTCTCTTTATCCCTAAGTTTCCTTGTATAACTCTCCCTCCCCCTTCCCATTTAAATAACTGCATTTTTATCCATATCTCCCTTAGTAACATCTGTTTCCTACTGTTCTTCTCTCTCAGGTTCTTTCTTTTCCTTTACCTCCCTGGTTCCTTTTCATTACCCTGGTTCCTGTAGTTATGTCTGGATACATACTCACTTATAAGGATTTGGTGCTAGGATCCACATATGAGGGAGAACATATGTCATTTTTATTTTCTGTTTAAGGATTTGGTGCTAGGATCCACATATGAGGGAGAACATATGTCGTTTTTATTTTCTGTGTCTGTGTTACTTCACTTAGTATAATAGTTTCTAATTCCATCCATTTACCTGCAAATTTCATGATTTCATCTTTCTTTACAACTCCATTGTATAAATGTACCACATTTTCATTATCCACTTGTCAATTGAGAGACACTTAGGTTGCTTCTGTCTCTTAGCTATTGTGAAAAGAGCAGCAACAAACATGGATGTACAAGTGTCTCTGCAATAGGATGAGTCCTTTGGGTATATGCCAAGGAGTGGTACAACTGGGTCAAATGGTAGGTTTATTTTTAATTTTTTAAGGGTTCGCCACACTGCTTTCCATAGGGGTTGAACATGTTTGCAACCCCACCAGAAATGGATGAGTGTTCCCCTTCCCACATCCTCTCCAACATTTGGTATCATTTGTTTTCTTGATCTTAGCCAGTCTGAATGGGGTAAGGTGAAATCTTAAAGTGGTTTTAATTTGCATTTCCCTGATTATTAGTGATGTTGAACATCTTTTAAGAC
>NW_008359441.1:1573633-1576659 GCF_000622305.1 Nannospalax galili | reverse complement strand
AGGTTTAGTTTCATTCTTCTGCAGGGGGAGATCCAGTTTTGCCAGCACCATTTACTGAACATGCTGTCTTTCTTCCAGTGAATATTCTTAGCCCTTTTGTCAAATATTAGGTGGCAGAAATTGCATGTACTCATATTTGGGTCTTCAATTGTGTTCCATTGATCTATGGGTCTATTTTTGTGCCAGTACCATGTTATTTTAATGACTGTAGCTTTGTAATACAGTTTAAAATCTGGTATATTAATCCCCCCAGCATTGCTCTTAATGCTCAGGGTTGTTTTGGCTATCCGAGGTATTTTCTGCTTCCATATGAATCTTAGGATTTTTTTTTCTAATTCTGTGTAGAATGTCATGGGGATTTTGATTGGCATTGCATTGAATGTATAAATAGCTTTTGTAAGATGTCATTTTTACAATATTAACTTTTCCAATCCATGAGCATGGGAGGTCCTTCCATCTTCTGGTGTCTTTCTCAATCTCTTTCTTTAAAGATTTAAAAATTTCATTGTAGAGATCTTTAATGTCTTTGGACAGGCTTATTCCAAGATATATTTTTGTAGCTATTGTGAAAGGGAGTGTCTCCATGTGCTCTTTCTCTGATTGCTTGTTATTGGTATATAGAAAGGCTACAGACTTTTGTGGATTGATTTTGTAACCTGCTACTTTACTGAAAGTGTTAATCATTTCTAGGCATTTTCTGGTGGAATTTTTGGCTTCTCTTAGATATAATATCATATTGTCTGCAAAAAAGGAATAATATGATCTCTTCTTTTCCAATTATTACTCCTTTAATTTCCTTCTTTTGTCTTATTGCTCTTGCAAGAGTTTCAAGAGCTATGTTAAAAAAGAGTGGAGATAGTGGACAGCCTTGTCTTGTTCCTGATTTAAATAGGAAGGCTTCTAGTTTTTCTCCATTTAGCATGACGTTGGCTGTGGGTTTGTTGTACATAGCTTTATGTTGAGGTATGTTCCCTCCAGTCCAATTCCCTCTATAACTTTGAACATAAATGCATGTTAAATTTTGTCAAAGGCCTTCTCTGCATCTATTGAGATGAACATGTGGTTCTTGTCTTTGAGTCCATTTATATAAGTTATGATGTTTATTGACTTGCATACAGTGAACCATCTCTGCATCTCTGGAATAAAGCTGACTTAATCATGGTTGATGATCTTTTTGATGTGTGTCTGTATGAAGTTTACCTTTTAATTCTTAAGACACTGCCAACTGTGTGTGGTGGGGGAGGGCTTTGGTCAACTGATATAATCTCATAGATAGGAGGAAGAAATTCTAGTGTTCTTATTCACAGTAGGATGAATGTGATTAACATAATGCATTCTATATCTCAAAATAGAAGGTTCTTGTACTTGCTGTCCAAGCATGAAGGCCTGACGCCTAGTACCCTCATAAAATAGCCAAGTGTTGGTAACACTCTCTTGAAATCTCAGCCCTGGGGAGGTTGCAATAGCAGGATTCCTTGGGTTTGCTGGCCAGCCAGCCTAGCCTGTTTGGTGAGCTCCAGGCCAATAAGACACACACACACACACACACACACACACACACACACACACACCCCTGCAGAAATGAATGCATGTGCAAACATGTACACACATACATAGAAAAGGAAACAAAAGTAAAGAAGCCGTTGGTTTCTTTGAATCCATTTGAGATGAAAACGTCTGGTCTCATCCTGTGGGATGGGTGCTCTCTGATAAGCTGGCACTGGGGAGAATTAGGGAAGAGGAGGGAGCCTTGAGACAGTTTGCTGTGGTGCTGTCCTCTGATCAGTCTTGTCATTCCTCATGTCTTGGAGGAAAACTAAGGAGTTCACATAGGACTGAGTATTAAACTAATGTTCCCCTACATTAAAGATCAGAAATGAGCATTTGTATGCCTCAAAGACATCATAAACCAAATATAAATCCAAAATGAATGTCACTTTAGATCTCTTTTAGAATGATTTAAAGATGTCTTTCAATACTAAAGGGTGATGAAGAACATGTTCCCTTTGTTGAGCTAAGAAGTGAGGTCTCCTGAAGTCAAAGCTGTGTGTAGTACCGTATCCAGAGACTTTCCATGAAAGTCACACGCTCAGAACTTGAAGGAAAGAGAGGCAGATGCTTTCAGGGCATCTTTGTGTGCTTAATGAAGGGAGCTGACTCTGAAGATGACTTGCTTGGGTTGAAAGGATATAGCTGTCCTTAAAGAACAGACACATGGCATAGTTTTAAAAGAAAGTAAGGACCACACGTTGCACACAATACCCACCTGCCTTCCAAGATGACTCTTTCCCTAAAAACAAGTCAAAGAGCTTCTTACTTCAGAGAATTGTGTAGCTGCACACGTGATGGGATCCTAGACAGATGACAGACCAGCCGCATGCCATTCTTTCTTCAGTTTTGAATAGGAAGCAATTCTTAGGCCCTGGCTCTGTCTGTGTTTAGGGTGGATGTCATTCAGTGCCCTTCAGAAGTGAGGACTGTCGGGCTTCTGTACTAAGGTCATTTACGCCACAAAAAACACCCCAGCTATTTCTCTCCCTTCCCGTGCAAATTAAACACACTCCCCGTGGTGTTGTAATGGGTTTCGGTCCTTTGTAATTAAAGATCCAACTGTTCACCTCCTGAAACCAGGAGATTTTTAGCACATCGTTGCTTCATCTATTTCTCGGGAAAGACGCTGATCCACCCATTTGCTGTTGGAGTGACGCAGCGCTCTGTATTGCTGGCAGTAACAGGGCAATAAAAGCAAACAGTAGGCGTTCTGGAGAGGAGCCGTTACCTAAACTGGTCCTTTGTAATTAAAGATCCAACTGTTCACCTCCTGAAACCAGGAGATTTTTAGCACATCGTTGCTTCATCTATTTCTCGGGAAAGACGCTGATCCACCCATTTGCTGTTGGAGTGACGCAGCGCTCTGTATTGCTGGCAGTAACAGGGCAATAAAAGCAAACAGTAGGCGTTCTGGAGAGGAGCCGTTACCTAAACTCGCTAATGAGTTTTGCTTTTCAAGAGCTTTTCAGAAAGAA
>NW_008359441.1:1571893-1572973 GCF_000622305.1 Nannospalax galili | reverse complement strand
GGGAGACAGAGGCATACTAACCTTTTTGAGTTCAAGGCCAGCGTGGTCTACATAGTGAGTTCCAGGACATCTGGGGCTACAGGGAGACCCTGTCTCAAAATGACAAAAAAATCTCCATTTCATTTTAAAATATACTGTTTCTTATAGACTCATTGTTTTTGCTAATAAGACTAAGATGTAGGCACATGGGTCTCATCTGTATGTATCTGAATATTACTAATCATAATCGTTTGCACTTGGAGCCTTGGCCTCTGAGCGTGGATATAAAGTCATCAAGTAGATTTCAATGGTAATTCACATCTACTAATTATTAAAGAGCAAATTTTTATGCTTTAAAGAATTATGGTTTTTTTTCTTTATTTATATACCCACTTCCCAGGTAGCACCCTCCCATAGCCTCCCTCCTTCTGCCCTAGAGCCCTTATACTCTGAAATCCCTGCTACTGTCTGCTGTGTTGTTTTCACCCCCAGCCATTTCCCACTACTTGCCCTTCTGGTGAATCTAGTCAGCCTATCTAGAGGTCTTTGTTTTAGGAGGGTCAGCTGTTCTTCATCTAGTGGTAATCAGTTGTCTATATTTCTTTGGATAAGATTGGGGTTTGCTGCTCATTTTCCCAGTTCTATGCTGGGTTACTATCTGGGAATCCTTTTGGCCACCCTGGCCATCAACTCAAAAGAAGGTATTGCTTGTCTGGCACTGTTGCTTGTTATGTAGCCTTTAGCTATATACATATGGACCCTTATGAAATTATGTTGGCCCATTAAATCTTTGGTTAAACTTTCCTTTTGAGTGTTTAAGGCCATACACTTGGTCCAGATAAAACCGATTTAATTTTACTCTTAAGGTCGTTTGAGGACCTGTTCCTCAGGGGTCACATGGGCTTGGGAGGAACCTTTGGCTCCTTTCTTTTAGCAGTTCCACCTATGTGAAGATAAGTCAAAGGTCCTGCTTGACCATGGTTGGCTTTGCCTGGAAGCATGGAGGAAATGATTCCTCTGTTGACCCTCCTCTTTATAGACTGGACACTGGTTCAAGTCCATCTGGTGGGGTCTCCTCGGCCTCCCTGATCAAGAGGACAT
>NW_008359441.1:1570737-1571307 GCF_000622305.1 Nannospalax galili | reverse complement strand
GGACTTTGAACATAAATGCATGTTGAATTTTGTCAAAGGCCTTCTCTGCATTTACTGAGATGACCATGTGGTGCTTGTCTTTGAGTCCATTTATATGATTTATGATGTTTATTGACTTACATGTATTGGACCATCCCTGCATTTCTGGAATAAAGCTGACTTGATCATGGTGGATGATCTTTTTGATGTGTGTCTGTATGTGGTTTGCAAGTATTTTGTTGAGAATTTTTGCATCTATGTGCATTAAGGATATGGGTCTATAGTTTTCTTTTTTGGTTACATCTTTACCTGGCTTTGGTATTAGAATGATGTTGGCTTCATAGAAGGAATTTGAGAGTTCTCCCTCTGTTTCTATCATTTTGAATAATTTAAGTAGTACTGGCTGGAGGGCTTCTTTAAATGTCTGGTAGAATTCTGCTGTAAATCCATCTGGGCCTGGGCTTCTTTTAGTCAGGAGGTTTCATATTACTGTTTCTATTTCTTATTTTTTTTTTTTTTTTTTTTTTGGGTGGGTCTTTTTGAGACAGAGTCTCCCTGTAGCCCCAGCTGTCCTGGAACTCACTATGTAGG
>NW_008359441.1:1569541-1569907 GCF_000622305.1 Nannospalax galili | reverse complement strand
CCAGAGTTTGGTGAATATATGTTCATGATTGTAATATCTTGTTGATTCATTGTTCCTTTGATCAAAATGAAGCAGCCCTCTTTATCTGTTCTGATTAGTTTTAGTTTAAAGTCTATTTGTTAGATATTAGGATTGCTACACCTGTTTTTTTCTTTAGTGCCATTTGCTTGGTATATTTTTTTCCATCCTTTCACTTTGAGATAGTGTCTGTCCTTGAAAGTGAGATGAGTTTCTTGCAGACGACAAAAAGATGGGTTTTGTTTCTTAATCCATTCACATAGTCTGTGTCTTTTGACCTGGGGAGTTCAGTCCATTAATATTTAAAGTCGTTAGTGAAAGATGGGTATTGAATCCTGTCATTTTTAT
>NW_008359441.1:1566744-1568759 GCF_000622305.1 Nannospalax galili | reverse complement strand
TGATCTATGTTTCTAATTGGCTTACTGAGTGTTTCACTTCCTTCTTCATTTCAGCTGAGTATTCTTCAGTATTTCTAACTCTTTTCTGAATTCATTCAGAAGTTTATTCCTATCTACCTTCAGTTCTTTCTTTTTTTGTGTGTTCTTTAAATTCACTGAATTCTTTTATCATGTTTATAGTTGTTCTTTTGAGTTCCACATCCTGCATTATCTCTAGGGGGTTCTCACTGTACTTCTATAGAGGACTATTGGTGTTTGGTGGGGATATGTTATTTTATTTTTTCATGTTATTATTTTTTCTCTATGATTTTGACATGTGAATTTCTTTTGTAGTTTCTGAGTCTTGTGTGGAGACTCAGGCCTTCAAGTTTAGGTCTCCTTCTTTTTGTGAACTTTATGTGTCTGTGTGGTTTACTTTTTGGGCATGAAAAGCTGGTTCATCTAAGATTCTGGTTCTCTCTTTTGATTTTGTTTTGGAGTGGATGGACTGCTTTTGTCTTCAGGAGTTCCCACAGAGGCCCAATTCAGGTGAGGGTCAGATGTTTTCAGGCTTTCTCCTAAGGTCTGTATCCCTCCAGGAATGATTTTGGCCTCAGGATTTTGGGGGTTGGACTGGCCTGGGAGCCTGGCCTAGGAAAGATTCTGGTCTAGGGCAGCTGGTGGCTGTGCCATTGAGAGATACAGGGGCAGCTGGGTTGGGAAGAGGCCCCAAGGCCTCCTGGGGACTGCACTGAGGAGCTGGGTTGGTCCAGGAGAGAGGCCTGTGGGTAGGAGAGAGGCCTGTGGCGAGTCCTGCAGGCCCAGGGAAGCAGCTCAACCTGCTTTCTTATACAATACAGGACCATCTGCAGAGGGGTGGCACCACCCACAATAGGCTGGGCCCTCCCATATCACTCAACAGTCATTAAAAGGCCCCACAGACATGGCCACAGCCCAGTCCAATAGAGACAATTCTCCAATTGAGGCAATTAACATAATGAGGCTCCCTCTACCCAGGCATGTCAAGTTGACAACCAAAGCTATTCAGTACACCTTCTGTACCCGAGATTCATTTCTTGCTTATTTGCTTCTCTTTCACATCCCACATTTCTACCTGACCCCACGACAAATTCTTTTTTATTCTGTCCCATTCTTAGTTTTCCAGAAAGGAGAACCTGAGGCATAGGGCAAATGTGCTCTTTGCAACAGAAGCATGAGCAACCATAATGGGAGAGAGGCTGGAAAGGAGAAAGGCTCCAGGAGCTGCTTGTTAACCACCCAGGAAGCACAAGAAACCATCACAACCAACTGTAGGGTGCCAGTGGGGGTGGGTGGAGGAGTCAGCGGATCCCATCTCCGATTGTTTGGGTGTTCACTCTGTGGGATCTGCATTTCTGGTGACTGCACAGTGGACGGGTGCTTCCCACTGGTTCTCGTGGGTGACATCAGCCAGGATGGCCCATGGGGAAGTGGAGGTGTCAGGGGGAGGCCGAAGAAGCCATATTGAGTTCCAGCAGGCCATGGACATGAAAGACAGACATAGCCCAGAACATCTGAAGAGCTGTCCAGGGTGTGCCCCAAGTGCTGTGCAGTTCCTTCATGGGAATGGGTCTATGCAGAAGTGCCCAGGAAACTCACCCTACAACTGGAGATGATTTAAAAGTCTGAGAACAATTAGTCTTGATGTGTTTGTCTGGTCCTTCTTAATCATTAGTTTAATTCTCTCTGGGGAATTAGAAACTAAAGATCATTTGTGATTCTGTCTTTCCCCCAATGGAGCATTAAGTTTGTCAAAGAGCATACTCATATAACCTTTGCTGTTTATTTCAAAACAGGGTCTCACACTGTAGCCCACACTGGCCTTGAACTTAAGCTAATCCTCCTGCCTTAGCCTTCCACATGTCAGGATTACAGGCATGGATCACTACACCTGGTACCAATATAACCAATATAACTCTTCTTCTTCTTTTTTTTTTTTTTTTTTTTTTTTTTTTTTTTTTGAGACGGGGTCCCCCTTGGCCCCCCCCTTCCCGCGA
>NW_008359441.1:1549968-1566724 GCF_000622305.1 Nannospalax galili | reverse complement strand
TTTTTTGGTCTTTTTGAGACAGGGTCTCCCTGTAGCCCCAGCTGTCCTGGAACTTACTATGTAGACCAAGCTGGCCTTGAACTCACAGAGATCCGCCTGCCTCTGCCTCCCGAGTGCTGGTATTAAAGGCGTGCACCACCACACCTGGCTTCAGTATAACTTTTAACAGTACTATTTTATCCATGAATTGCACTTAGGAATGGTATGACATATAAATTTCATCTTTAAAGTAATAACTTTTGTGTGCTTTTACAATACTAGTTGATACTCCACAATTAATCAAAATTAGTTTTGGTCTCTGACAGGGTCATAGGAAAGATCTCTTAATAATTGTATTTTCAACTCAGGAATTACTATAGATTTTTATCTGAATAGTTTAGTCTATTCCAGTTCAAAGATTCTAGACCTGGAGAGATCTTGTGATACAGGAGCTTGAAGACACATCCTGTAGCTCTGACAATAGCTATATGTACTTTTCTGTGCTGAGCCTTCCTCAGGAAATGTGACTAAACAGTGGTTCACCAAGAAGCTGAGTTGCTGCAGATGAACAGAAGACCCAATATAATCACTTAAGTAAAAGCAATATTACATTGTGTTTAATTTATTTGGCTTTGTCTTACTCTGGCTTTTGATTTTTTTTTCAAACGAGGGTAGATTATGCATAGGCCGAATCTTAGTAAATGGTTAGGTGTTAATTTTTTGCTTGTATATGTGCGTAGGGAGCATGCATGTGTTTAGGTGTGTTTGCATGCATGCATGCACTTGTGGGTGCATGTGTAGGCACATGCATTTGTGCATGTGGAGGCCCAAGGTTGATGTCAGGAATCTTCTTCAATCACTCTCCATTTTAATTTTTGAGATGAGTTCTCTCATCTGAACACAAAGCTTACTGATTTGGCTATCTAGCTAGCCAGCCTGCTTCTGGATCTGTCATCAGAGCACTGGAATTACAGGCAGGCTGCCTCGCCCACTCAGCATTTGCATAGATTCTGGGCCTCAGAACTCTGGTCCTCATGCTTACTTGCAAGGTAAGCACTTTATCCACTGAGTCATCTCCCAGTTCTAATTTTTTCTTGAAACAAAGTTTTGCTATGTAGCCCAGGATGGACTTGACTTTCTGACTCGGTCTTCCCAGGGCTGGAGTTACAGGCATGTGTCACTATACCTGGCTCTGCTGATAAGTTTTCAAAACATAATCAAATCAGTGTCAGTGGAGAAATGTTGAACTGTCTTATAGATTAAGATACAGCCAAATATTTTGCATCTCCTTCCAGTGAAACTGAAACAACTATTTGTTAAATAATGTCTCATAATAATACCTTTCAGTTAAATCTTTTGTGTGCCCTAACATATTTCTTTTGCAGAATAGATTTCTCATTACTTTAACGAGATGCATGGATTTTGAAATCATGTTTTGAATAACATCGAAGATGGATGCCTCCTATTTGTCCAGTAGCAGAAGTGGAAAAAATCCCCAATAAACTTGTTCTCCTTAATCTTCATTTAAAGACTTAATTGCCCATAAAATCTGCTGAATCTACCCATATAGTTGATAGGAAGATTAGTTTCCTTATTTTTCCTAGTTTGCTGTTTTAGAGGTAAAGTAGTGGAACCAAACACATGTTTTGATGGTGCCTGAGCACCCAGAATGAGAGATGTAAATACTATTCTGTCCACTGATCTCAGCATTCATATCCTTAGTGAAGGAGTTATAAAGTTCCTTCTGCATAAAGGTTTGAATGTATTTTTATATCCTTTGATTCTGGGTTTTACCATGTAACCAAGAGATTATTTAGGGTTTTTCTTGGGGTTGGGTATTGTTCTTTTGAGACAGAATCTCACTATGTATCCCTGGCTGACCTGGCACTTGCTATGCAGAGCAGGCTGGCCTCCAACTCAGAGATCTGCCTGCTTCTGCCTCCTGAGTGCTGGGACTCTTGGTATGTACCACCATGCTTGGCCAAAAGGATTATTTGGACCTTAATATGCCTTTCCAAGCTGTGAAGGTATTCATATGGGTCTTCTTCATTTCTGCTTGTGCCTTGGACACTACCCTGAAGAGAATGTGTCCCAGGTCCCATTGCTTGCCCTGATCCGATATCTTGCATACTCCCCTGTGGAATCAAAAGCAGAGTCATCATTTACCCAAGATTAGCAGAATTCAGCCCAGCCTAGATGATTCTTCCCACTCCAGGTCAGTCTGCAGATGTGTGTTGTTCTAATATAAACAACTCTTATCTGAAGCTATCATGTTTGAGACGGATAGAGAACTAATATTGCAAGTACATGTGTGCACTCCCTACAGTCATCTCAAACTACTTTTAAAATATGAGCGTTATTGTAAGCATGTTCAATAGCACTTCTGCAAAAATTACAGACAGTATTTTATCAGTGGATATCACAGGACTAGCAATGGAGATATATTGCTCTCCTTCCTTTACTGAAGGATTGTCTAGAATGTACATATAAAAGAACGTATTCAGATGGCACCAAAATAAATTCAATTTCATTTCCTTCCGTGGGGGATCTGGGGGTGCTATCCTTCACGGTAGCCTTCGTGGCCTTAGCAGAGTTTGCTTATGCAGAATACTGGGAATACAACGTTATTTACAGAGCTGGTTTCCAGTAATCTGTCCAACTTACTTATTTAGCATTTATTGAATGTCTGCTTTTTGTAGATCTAAAAATATAAATGTGAAGGAAACATTCAACTTTTTAAAAGGAGAATACAATACCATTGGAGAGTTCAAATACGTTACCTACTACAGAAGACTTTGAGAACTATAAGGACTCTGTATCATTTGAGGGTCTGCTTGAACAGGAAATTTGGATACTCAGAATTCTTTTATTACAGTGATTGGGATGGAACCCAGGGTTTCAAGGAGTCTAAGTAGGTCTATGTATCCCCAGCCCAAAGAGTCTTTTTAACCACAGAAGATATTTGGCATGACAAAATTGTCTTATAATTTGAAATAATTTCCCTTTGTAGAAAAATATAAAAAGGAAATGTATATTTTATGTTTTAATTTTAATATAATTGAAAGTTTTCAGAAAGATCTTTTTAAAGTTGCTATATAAATTCAGTCACAAATGGAAAAAAACACCCAAACAAAAAGCATATTCCTCTTTTCTGTACTTCCTTCACAGATATCTTTCTTTTCAAGACCTACGCCGATGTCTTGCTGGCCGTGGAAGATCAGGGATCATGTACAAAATGGACAAACCACTAGACGTTATGCCATTTGCTCAAAGCCTGCATTTGATGATAACTCAGAGGAAGTATTTTAGATTTCCATAAGAAAGTGTGCTGGAATCCCAGGGAGGGAGGCTAGCCCCCTCTCTAATACTTACTGCTGCATCTTCCTGATTAGCATTGGCATCAAAGAATTCCTCAGGAGTCCTTGCTAGTCTTGTTTCACTGCTTAGTCATTGCATTTCTGTGACACAGACCTCAGAACACCTTTCTTCCTAGCCTCTGTTTGACCTGTTTGTAAATAAAAGAAGCTCCCCATCCCCCACGCTCTGATAACAGAGCCTCTCTCCTACTGCAGACGTGGAGGAAGGACGGAATAAAGGCTAGAATATCAGGGTTACAGGAGTCAGGCTACGTAGGTCAGATTTGGCTCCACTATTAACCAAACTGCGGGATCTTAGACAACGACTTAATACTGTGTTCCTATAAAATAGGATTGACAAAATGATCTATACTGTAGTTTATTCTGAGACTCAGATGACTTCTATGAAGTGGTTTGAATAATACTTGTATCACAACTGCCCTGATGTTGAATCTTACTTCCAAATAGAGTGGTATTAAGAGATAGGGGCTTTAGGGGCTGAGAGATGGCTCAGAGTTTAAGAGCACGGGCTGCTTTTGCTGAATACCTGGGTTTGAGTCTCACCACCCACGTGGTGGCTCACAACTGCCTGTAACTCCAGTTCCAGAGGATACAGAGATTTCTGGACTCCTCAGCACTGCATACATGTGATGCACACACTCACCTGCAGGCACTCACACATATGCTATAAAAGAAAATAATCAAATCTTTAATGAAAGAAGCAGGATCTTCTAGAATGGC
This sequence comes from Nannospalax galili, assembly GCF_000622305.1. Classification (NCBI taxonomy): domain Eukaryota; kingdom Metazoa; phylum Chordata; class Mammalia; order Rodentia; family Spalacidae; genus Nannospalax; species Nannospalax galili. The sequence continues at coordinate 1,562,648 of NW_008359441.1, read as the reverse complement.
ATTACTACCCTTATGATAGGGCTGGAGGGGAGCAGGTTACCCTTCAGCTCCTCCACTCTTCAAGAACACAGCAGAAGGTGCCACCCTTTTTGAAGCATAGAACAGGTTCTCCACAGTCCTGGAATCTGCTGCCACTTTGACCCCAAAGAGTATATTCCTGTTGTTTATAAGTAGCCAGGTGTAAGGTATTTTGGTACAGGGGAAACAAAGGGACCATGAAGGCTTACGAGAGGGCAGTTCAGTGTGGCTGATGTACAGAATTAACAGCCACAAGGGAGAGCCAAGGTGCTACCTCCCCGAGCCTTGACTGGGCCACACTCCAGCTTTTTCCATTCTTAGATTTCCTCCTTCAGCACAGAGGATTCCTTGGGAAATCAGCTGTCTTCATGGCTTTCGATGAGTCTGTTCTACTTGTCCATCTCTGTCAACGCTTCCTTTGATACATTCCCAGCAAACAGAATACATCTTCCTTGTGTGACGACTGATAGGAGGCCACACAGGAAGAGGGACTAAGTCGCTTGCTTTCTACATTCTCTCCTTATAGACCACTTTGATATCTGGAGCACTCAGAAGCCCCGGAAGAAAGTTGCTGGCCTGTGGATGTGGCCAAACATTCTTACCTTAGCTCAGCTGCGAAGACTGAGAACAAAGCATTATTTTTCTTGAATGATGTTTTCTGCACTTGAAGGGGAGAGGCTCTGGGGACCCCTATGAAAAGAAAACATAATTTGCCTGGGTGCAAACTACTTCAGTCTGTTCTTTTCTCTAAACATCTTCCACTTTCACAGCTCTTCCTATGTCTTTACACCAGGGAAGAAAACTCAATTGTGTGCTGTTGCAGCTCTTGCGCTCATATTATCTATAGCACTTTTTGTTCCTGGGTTAGGGGAGGTCTGTACCGCACGCAGAAGTAGAGGGGGCTGACTAGAGCCCTTCCTGGGAACATCGTAACACCCCCCAGGACCACGTCCTAAGTGTGAAACCATGAATATTTTTTAGTGTGTTAGGTTGACACATAGAATGTCTTCAAAGCCAAATGTGCTTTTTCTTAAATAATGATGAGTTTAGACCCAGCAATCCTTTTTCTTTGAATTACATAGTAATGATGGTGTCTGGAAAAAAAATCCTTAGGATGAGGGATGAATCCTATAGGGCTGTCACAAGAAGCCCGATGGTTTAATATGCTTTCTCAGTAAATATTGAGCTCCTGAGGGAGTCCGTGGCAACAAAATTCCTCCAAATACTGTTTCTTTAACACAGACATAAAAGGATTATATTTTAAAAGGATTATATTTTCATAACCTTCCTGAATTCAGAGAAATAATTTACATTAGCATCCCAAACTGAAGGGGCAATTAATAAATTTTTATCTTTGCTTCGGGCTGACATGATTAGCAGCTATGAGCCCAGAAACCTGTCCTTGCGTTTTCTTGTTGGAGGCATTTTACCTGATCAGTGGACAGAACCTTTATTACATTTTGTTACAGATCATAAAACGGACCTGAGCACCTCACAGTCCACAATGGGAAATAGAGGAAGAACTTGGTTGAAATCAGAATGTCATCTGACAATTGCATCCTCTGGTGATATTTTGGTACAATATATATTCTCCATTCTTAAGCATTGCAGTCAAGGGTAGGAATAGCTCAAGTAGATATGTACTGGCCAGGGGAACTAAGACATGTATTTTCTGATTACCAGATACATGTATGAATGCATGTGAGGAGTACATACACAGACACATACAGACATACAGACACACATATGTATACACACACCAGACACAGATGTGCACATACACACAGATAAACACATAGACAGACACACAGATGCAGACACAGAGACACACAAGCATACACACACAGACATACACATAAACACACACAGACACACACAGACACGCACAGACACGAACCCACTGACATAAACATACACAGACACACACAAACATACACAGACATACACAGACATACATACACACAGCAACACACACCCAAACACACACAACACAAACACACAGACTCAGACAAACACCTCTATTCATCACTTTATTGCAGTGACTCTTTGTTTTGATTTTAATTTCTGTTGAAAACTTGGAAAGACAAATAAGTGTCCAAAGATTAAAGAAACATTGTGATAAATAAGAAAATTAAGCTCTGATGTCACTAGTTTGACAAGGATGTAGAGGCTCCTTTAACAGAGTTTTACTTGGGCCTGAAGATGCCTGATGCATGGCTAAAGCACGATGAAGCTTGCCATCTCTGCCTTTGGTTTACATGTGTCTCCAGCTTAAAACCGGGTCAGATTCTGCTCACCTCCACGGAGGTACTGAGGAGGCACGTTATTCAGGAAAGGACTATCTGTGTAAACACTGGTGATACAAGTTTGATGAACTTGGAATTTTCCTAGCCTATTCCATCTTTCCTCAAGACTCAAGTCACCAAGACAAGAATAACTAAGATATTTTTGAGGTTTATGGGGACATTCAGCTGTCAGCTTTTAAGGTGTACTGTTCCAGACCCTCTGGAGCAGCACCCCAAAATTCTCCAGTCATTGCCGTAAACCTGCAGTCATCTTGGATTCCAGGAACAGACAGCCCCACAGACAGATCACCCCACTATGATACTGCCCAGTAACAGCCACTCCAGGACTGCATCAAGGCTGCCTTCCAGTATGGAACTGTCATCTCACACTGAAACCAATCGCTCCTCATGCAGTCACTGATGTGAATGATAGTGGACCTCTCTGGAGGCACCTCTAGAGGCAGACGTGTAATCACGATCGATGAGACCCCAGTTTGGCCAACACTGATATGTTGGTCTCGCTTTTTTTCCCTGCTTCTCTCCCTGTGCAAGCTGGGAGTTCAAGGTGGCGTCCCGAAGGCAGCTGGAAGTGTTTGATCTCCTCCATTGTCCCAATATGGCTGTGTTGATTCAATTCCTTTCTTGTTTCCGTCATTATGTTTCCATTTTGAGAAAGGACAGAAGGACAGGAAAAATGAAAGGGACGGGGGAAGGAAAGGAAAACTCACCCTGGAATCTGGTTGAAGCCTCTCACCAGTGAAAGTCAAGAGTTCCAACACAATTAAAACATTTTCTGAGAAACTTGTCTACATAGACACAGTATTCCTTTTATAAACAGAGGTTTCAAATGAGAATGTTGAAATGGTAATGAACCATGCTTAACACCTAGGAATCTCACATGTAACTCCCCCATAATAAGACATATCTTAACTCGCTTGTGTAACCTCGTGATCCTCTTTTCTGTTTTATCAGATTGTAATCCTCTCCAGAATACTTTAAGAGTGACCTCATGCTGTCATTTTTGAAAAAGAAGGAAAAATGAAAAAAATACTTAAAGACCCTTCAATATATAATTTTAGAGTTGCTCAATTGTATATATGCCACCACTAAGACATTTAAGCATGACTCTCTCTCGAGATAACTACACCCATGCATATCTTTTCCCAGAGTGCCTGTCTTTCCAATAACCCCCATGCTTGAATCTATGCTAAACTCTTCCAATAAACTCTAACTCAGTTTCATGCTGGCTTGTCCTGTCTGGGTGAGGTCAACCATCCTGGCTTCACCGAAGTGGAGGTCTCTGAGGAGAAGTCCTCCGACTGCTGCAGGTGGGAGTGTGGCTGTATGTGCCTCTGACCCACTCCACACTGCTGCTGACAGATCTAATTTGTTGAGATTCCCCCCAAGAATTGGGCCCCTGGCCTGGGACTCCAGTAATGTCAGCATAGATTTCTAATGACTGCAAAATAGGTTTATATTTCTTCTGGGATCTCCATTGACCTTCTGTGATTGCCATCTTGAGTGACCTTTCTGCTTTTATTGATTCTCATATACAATGCAAGACAAAGAATTATGAACCAATAGGACAAGCCAGTCTGTGGTTTGTCCTATTTAAAATACCCACCTGTTTCTACTAGAGCTTTAATTAATTAATTCCCTCCCCTCTTGTGTGTGTTCTGGTGTATGAGTGTGGGTACATGCGTGCTATGGTTTGTAGGTGGAGGTCAGAGGCCTTGGGTGTTGGCCCTTGCCTTCCATGTTCTTTGAAACAGGGTCTCTTTGTTGTTCACTGTGTCATGAGCTTCTGAGTATGCTCCTGTCTCTGCCTCCCATCTGGGATGAGACTCAGCTACCTTTGGCCTTTACATGGGTTCTTGAGATTTGAACTCAGGTCTTAATGCATGTGTAGCAAGTGCTTTATACCCTGAATCACCTCCCCAGACCTCTTGTAGAATTTTTCAAAAAAATAACACTGGACCTGGTGGCATATGCCTTTAATCCCAGCACTTGGGAGGCAGAGGCAGGTGGATCTCTGTGGGTTCAAGGTCAGCCTGATGTATGTAGTGAGTTCCACGCCAGCTGGGGCTACAGGGAGACCCTGTTTCAAAAAGATAAAAAAAAGTGATTCTAACATATTCAACATAAATACTATATCTTTCTAATGCAAAAGTTTCAAATTAACATCAAAACTTATCAGAATCAATTAAAGATCATTTTAATACATTCACACAAAATTAAGATAAGTAGATATTTATATATGTCAACATATGAAATACATTCCAAAATGCCTTAGATACATCCCAGGTTGTCATTTTGTGATGTTTCTGCCATTTGCTTTTTCTATTTCTAAGCACCAGTGAATGGATAGGCTTGCTAATATTGCTAGAAAAGATACAAAGAGCACTAGTGTGAATTCAACCTAACATTCCTCTAAACAAGGTACCTTTATCCAGGCTCCACTATACTGTTCTTGCACATTCCCCTAACAGACTTATCTTTAAAGTCAATTGGAAAAACAGGCCCACAGCAGGTTGCTTTGATATTGACTGCTAAGGAGGTGGTAGTATGTGGCTCTCAACATGGCCACTGGTCCTTAACGACTCTCTTTTGTCACAGGTCCAGGCAAGGAAAAAAGATGTTAACCACCAAGAAATGTCCAGTGAAATCCGACACTTTCTCAGTCTGATACTTAAAGATTTAAGGGAATAAACTCATAAAATAAAGTAGAAAAGGCAAGAAAATAACTCTAAATTCAATTTCAAGGACAAAAGGACAAGGAAGCAGGAAGAGATCCTTGCTAAACAAAAGAGGTGACCTTATATAGATGTTCTCAACAAAGATAAGGCAATTTTCCACCAGTGCTTGGGTCCCTGGGCCCCTCCCAGGTACCTCTTGATATGGTTTTACCAAAATAACAGGCACCTATTTTAAAAGGCCAACTGCTAGGTGTTACTTGGAGATAAAAGAGCTCCTATCATCAAATTAGCCCATATTCCCAGATGCCAGAGAATAGGCAGAGCTGAAAGCCGGAGAAATCTTCATTCAGATCTTGGGTTTGGGCTTTACAGGCTAAGGTTATGAAACTATACTTTATTAAAAGAAGTTTTGTTTTAAAAATTGAAACAGTGCTGGTCAGGGATTAATTTTGTCTTAATGTCCTGCTCTGGCTCTTTTACTGTTTTAACAATATATGATTCAGGCCAGTTTCTTTTATATATGATCAGACAGAGCAAGGACAAAGTATGATTGACTGCCCAGGCATCTGCCCTAACAGGAAGGGATCATAAGCAAACAAACAGTACACTGTGCTTTCCTCCCTCTCTCCCTCCCTTTATTCCTGTTAAAAAATGAAATGTTCTTTGTGTTTAATCAGTTGTTCCATCATAAATATATATTAGGTGTGTTGGAACATCAATGGACGAATATTTGGCTGTTGATAATAAGCAACGGGAGGGGGGCACTTTGAAGCTCATTGAAAGAAACACCAAGCAGAGGCCCTGCCTGGATGTCTATCAGTTGGGCTGAAACCATCGGTGTCCATTAACAGCATGCTACTGTTGGACAGAGTGGTTGAACATAGGTGGGTACAAGAAAAGCCATCTGTGGGTCTTAAGGTGCCTGACTTGGGAAGGAGGGAGCCTGAAGCTTCTAGAAGCATCTCCCAGCTGCATGGAGGTGAGAACCACCAGTATGAAATGAAGTAAAGACATAGAGATAGAAGAAATCCACCCATTTCCCATGCCTCATCCAGGCCCGGGGCTTTCCCAGTTGGAAACCAGAGAATTGCTTGTTTATCAATTCCTTATTGCTAGTGTAATAAATTAGCACACACTTGTAATGGCTTGAGATAATGCAAACTTTACTTAAGTCCCTTTTGCATGTAAGATAACACATTGGCAGGTTCCAGGGCATGGGTTCATCCACAGGAACCTGGTTAACCTACCAAGACTCTAACCCTTAGACAAAACTGACTCTCCCAGTCCCAGAAGCCATTGGTTGCAATGATCACTGACTCCAGTTTGTGCTGCCCATATACTCCTGACTGTGGGCTCATTCACCGAAGCCTGGTTGACCTACTGGAACCACACTCTTAAAGAAAACTGACTCTTCCTCCCTCAGGAGCCACCAACTTTCCATGACTCCTCAGTTAGAGGTGGGGACTCGTGAACCCTTTCCCACTCCATGCTATAAATGGGAATGGTAAGTTGAATGTTGTGAAATCAGCTTAGAGACAAACCAGAGCATGAGGAGGCAAGATGTTCTCCTTCAGATATGAGACAGGTACAAGATTCATCTTGTGTGATGTAGCTGAGTTCAACATTAGTATTCTCAGATCCCAAAGATGGAATACTGGAAGATAAGCAGGTAACAGGTGAAAGAAGAAACAACTCTATAGAGATCAACATTGCAGAATGCCAGAAGAGGTTTAGAAGGAGGAAAAACCTGATGAAGCACAGTTTTTGTAATCTACAAAATGTGATGGTTAATCTTAGCTGTCGATGTGATTTTATCTAGGATCAACTAAGACACTCATCTCTAGGCAGATCTGTGAGGGTATTTTCTGGAAAGATTAACTGATGGGACAAGACTCTTCCCTCAGAGTAGGCTTCACTCTCTAGAGTTAGCCAATAGGTAAAGAAGTCTGGGAGAAAAGCAGTGCTGATTTGGCCTGTCTGCCTTCAAGCTCTACTGGTGAGTGCGTCTACTCTATTGTTGCTGCCACTGCCGTCGCTCCCTGGTATAGGAACCCAGCCTTTTTAGTCTTTCAATGTGAATCGAAGATGAGTGACTTTCCAGGAATCCCTCAGGCCTTCAGCTCTGGATTATAACTATTGAGGCATCCAGCCTAGAGGAATAGGAAGCTGCTGAGTTTTCAGCCTCTCCAGTATGCAGATGGTCATTGTCAGATTACCCAGCCCTTATTGTGTAAACCAACTCAACAAATCACCTTTGTAATATATATCCATTCTCTTAGTTCTGTTGCTCTAGAGAACTCTGACGAATACAGTCTACACTCTAAGGTTGGGAGGCTGCTTGACCTAAAACTGGTGGGAAGGTAAGCAATAGTCACCAGGCCCATAATTACTATATAATGTTGACATGGATCCTTCAAGTCAAGGAGGGGCCACCCCAAAGAAAGAAGAAATAAAGGTCTTGATTGGATTATATTTGATGTGATGTACCTAAACTGATGAGATGCATGGAGGACAGAATGATTCAGTGAGAACTGATCGGGGAAGAACAGGCATTAGATCTAAGCACAGTTGCCCCCATCTCGACCAGTCCAAAGAGAGAAGGGATTAAAGGAAAGCAAAAGGATACACACCATAATAATTCAGGGGCTGATGAGATGCTTTAGTGGATAAAGGTGCTTGCTGCCAAGCCTTGTGGCCTGAGTTCCATCCCTGAAACCCACACGGTGGAGGAAAAGAGCCAATTCTCTAATGTTGTCCTCTGGCCTCTACCTGTGGCACAGCCATCCAAACAAATTAACTGAAATATAAAAAATTATTTTTTGATTGCATAGAGAAGGGGAAATCTCCCAAATAATTTATGTAAAGTCTCCCTAACCAAATTCCTTAACCACGAGGTGAAAATGTTTAGAGTTCATATGACACACAAGAAAGGGAAGATAAAAGTTTATACAGTGTGCAGATGAAATCAGTCTGTCTCCCGGTAATTTTACTGTCATACAGCCTGGGACTGCGTTCTGAGTTAGGAAATGTTGTCACGCTATGTTGACATCATAGAGTTATACAAATTGAGGTAGCCATGATACAACTAGGTAACTGAATGGTTGGTGTAGAAACTATTGTCATGTATGTGGCTCCTCATTGACTGGAATGTTATTGTTACGCAACTCATAACTTTACATATATTAATCTAATAGATATGATACCAACAGAATATTCATACGTTTAAGATATTGTGAAATAGTTCTCAAGTATAAATAGAACTGAGCTTCCCTGAACTAAGAGCTTGTACTGTGAAAAGGCATATCTTGTCTAACCGAAGCAAAAACATACGTGTCAAATTTAAAGTTCTTATTTTGAAATGAAGAATTTATTATTATTCAGGTGTGACAGGGCCGGTTGAGCAGGGGATGTCTGGCAGTTTGCCGGTCTGCTGGTAGATCTCAAAAGGCAGGGGCATGGCACTCCTAGGTGGGCCACCAGGAAAAGGTCCAGGGACAAAGAGGAGGCAGAAATAAGGGAGGCGTGAGTCTTTGCTGTGATTCCCCCAGAAAAGAAAAGCTGAAGCTGGGCGTGGTGGCACATGCCTTTAATCCCAGCACTCAGGTGGCAGAGGTAGGTAGAACTCAGGTCAGCCTGGTCTCCATACAGAGCTCCAGGACAGTTGGTGCTACAGGGAGACCCTGACTCAAAAAACAAACCAAACCAAAAGAATAGATGAGGCAGAGTTAAGGTTAAGACTAGCTAGTTTGAATGTTTTTAAAATAAAGATTTTTAAAAATTTATTTGTTTAGTTTTTTGACAGTCTTCCTAGTCCCAGCCCTCCTGGAAGTCACTATGTGAACAGGCTGACCTCCATTTCACACGAACTCACAGAGATCCACCTCTGCCTCCCAAGGACTGAGATTAAAGTTATTTTATTTTTTAATTCTCTCTCTCTCTCTCTCTCTCTCTCTCTCTCTCTCTCTCTCTCTCTCTGTGTGTGTGCTGTGTGTGTCTGTGCTTGTGAATGTGGTGCCCCTGGAGGACACAGGATCCCCTGGAGCTGGAGTCATAAGCATTTGTGAGCTGCTTGATGTGGGTGCTGGGAACTAAGTTGATGCTGGAGTCCTCCGTAAGAGGACCTGCTCTTAGCCCCTGAGCCATCTCTCCAGACCTAGTTTGAATAATTTCAGCCCCTGCTATTGACACTGCCCATACCTGGGTCATACCTGGTTTTCTGTATGTAGATTCAGGCCTGAGTGGTGATTAGAGCGTGAACTTTGGGCTGCTGATTTGCCCTTGACAGAAGCATTCCTGATTTGTTTGCTATTTCTAGCAAGTCCCTAACCCTAGGAAGGGTGGTCTTTGCCAGGGTGATCTGATTGAAGTCTCAGATGTGGAAGCATTAGAAAACACAGGAAGACAAATAGATCAAAACACTCCCCCCCATCAGGACTAATATAGTGCTAGTAAAAAGGCTCTTTACAGACTAGAAAATATGATCCAAAACAAATTGCTTATCATACTGTGCCAAAATTGTCACTTACTGAGCATGGAATGTAATACTTAATTAAAGCCTAATAAAATTACATTACATGTCACATCACTGAGTTCCAGGGGAGTATACTTCTAACAAATTCCTGTTGGAGTCCTCAAAAGAAAGTTGTTTTTCTTTAAAATTAGATATTCTATGCATGTGCCATTGAAAATTTTTACCCTTTCAAGGCAGAGTGTTGGTAATGTCTGCTCTGAAAATTTGTATTTCATTGTATGTAAATGAGTGACCCAACAAAGAATAAAACTAATAAATTTTAATAACAAAAATGCTAGAAGAAATTCATAGACAGATATAGCTTCTTACACATGCCCATGGAGACTCCAGGCTCATAAGTTTGCATGTAATTGGAACCCGGGATGTGTGAAAAATCTGGCTCCCAGCCTTAGGGATAAAAAGGAATTTAGGATTCCAGGCAAAAAGGTGGAAGATGAACGGAAGGAATATTTATTAAGTCAGTGGGAGACCTTGGCAACAGACTCAGTAACATCAACAATTGAACTTACCCTGAACAACAGACATTTTTTCATTTGCTAAAGTAAATACCCTTGATTTTGAGGAATCTGGGGGCTGATGTTCTGGAGGCATGCAGTAATGATTGACTCTTTTGTAGTAAGGTGTAGACCATAGAACTATGTGGTAACTATTTAGTAAGCAAATTATCTCATTTAGATATGTGTCAATGAGAAAAAAAGAAAATCTCTGGCATTTTCCTGGAGGCTACTTTTCTTTTAAGTTAGACACTGGTGACTTAGAGGAAGACACTGGAGAAGTTTCTAATTAAAATCACAAAGGACAATACATTGCCTGTGAGAGCAGGTAGTATATAATACAGAAATAAGAGCGAAATTTTCCTTTATAGAGAAATGAAATGAACCATCAAAGTACAGTGAAATTGAAGGGGGCGTCTCTGGCTCATTGATTATGCAACAGTCTCTTATCCAGAAAACAGACATAAAGTCTCTGTAAACAAAGACGAAATCCCTACTTGAGACATATTTACTAATAGCATGGAAATTTTTGACATAAAATCTATGCATGCTCGAATCACTTCTAAGTACCATATACATTAAATTCTTTTAAGACTCCATTAAGTTTCCAGCATTTCATATTTGTGGAGGGTGGAGATAGCTGTGTTTTTCAACGACTTTGCAAAAACCTTTAAGGTAATTAGCATTTCTTCCTAGTAGGTCTGTGTATTTGTTCTGGAGAGTGAAAGAGATCAGAATCCAGATGCTGTAAAGATGTGATGCCCAGTGTCTGCTTCTTCCTGCCCCCTGCGTTTCCTGTACCCACTCTCATGAGACCTCAGCCCTCCTTATTTACACTGAAACCAGATCAATAACTCATTTATGAATGAACACGAGGAGCGTATTAAAGACAGAATTGGTATGACATAAATACACGTCATGCTGGGGCAGAATGCGTTTTTCCATGTACACATTAAGCAGGATCATGATGAACCTTCACGACTGTTTCTGTTGCCTAAGCAACTTCCAGATGCTAGCTCATTTGTTGACTAGAGAATTCAAGGAAGACAAGGTAGATATTGATGTTCACTTAAAGATGAAGAATTTGGAGCTGTTAGGAGGAAGTCCCCAAACAGAAGAGACAGGCTAATACTAGAGCACTAGACCATCAATTGGGGGTGATCTTAAGTGGGGCCTAACACTAACTAGACGGATAGACGTCACTTGGTATCCTTGGATCTTAGCATCTAATAGTGCCACTCTTACCTACCAATTTGTAATAATTCAATACAACCTAATCACTTTTTGCCTCCAAGGTTCTTGGCATCGCTCTAGGAAGGCCCAATTCCGTCGTCTGTTTTAGAGGAGGACCATACCCACAGTGAGGGTATAGTGCAGGCTAATCATATGTATAATAGCATTGATTCAAAATGTGTTTATCAAACACCAATGATCTCGCTAGACTTAAAAGGGGCAAAACATAATGGCGGCTGGAGAGATGGCTCAGCAGTTAGAAGCACTTGCTGCTCTGCAGAGGACCCAGTTTCTATTCCCAGCACCCACATGGGGGTCAACAAGTGTCCATGACTCCAGTTCCAGGGGATCAGACCCCCTCTCCGACTTCCACAGGCATTGCATGACACAGGTGCACTTACATGCATGCAGACAATACACCCATACACATAAACTAAGGGGAAAACATACAACGTTTAGGTGCGTTTGCCAGCTTTATAGTGATTACATTCTGATGGGTTTATGGAGATCATCTATTCAGAATCCAATTCTCCCTGACACCCTGCAGCAGCTGTTCATTTTTTGTAAGATAAAGCCCAATCTCTTTGACATGGTACCCTTCCATCACCTGACATTTCTCTTTGACATGGTACCCTTCCATGACCTGACGTTTCTCTTTGACACAGTACCCTTCCATGACCTGACGTTTCTCTTTGACATGGTACCCTTCCATGACCTGACGTTTCTCTTTGACACGGTACCCTTCCATGACCTGACATTTCTCTTTGACACAGTACCCTTCCATGACCTGACGTTTCTCTTTGACACGGTTACCCTTCCATGACCTGACGTTTCTCTACAACCCCAACCTCATTCACTCCCACTCACTGTTTTCAGCTTCCGAAGCACCCATGTTGTGCACCAGCCTCGTTCTGCCTGTAAATGGATGATGGGGGAATTGTATTTCCATACCTTTCTTTGTGTGTACTATTGTTCTTATTAAAAATTCTTCAGGAATACTATAAAACTGGCTAATTGTGGCTTGTCCTTAATGATTCAGCTCAAATTCTACCTTTTCTAGGTTATCTTCTCCAATCTTTTCTTATCTTCCAACCTAGGCTGTGTGTTGTTATTGAGTCTGGCACATTAGTTTATAAGAGTTTTCGGCCTCAAGCAGTTCTACTCCATAGGAGACAAAATGTCTAGAAAAATTTTAGTTGTAACAACTGGGGTGATACAACTGGCGGCACCCTAGTGGGAAGAGACCTGGGGTGCTGCTGGCAATTCCGCAGTGTGTGAAAAAGCCTTTGTAACAAAGAAGTGTCTGGTCTCATGTGTTATAGGGCTGAGGAGGGAAAACTTCATGTTGATGAGCCTCCTTCAAACTCTTAATGAAAAGTCTCCTGCATTAGTCAGGGGTTCTCTAAAGGAGCAGGACTGATAA